>NC_084768.1:12043555-12345520 GCF_028858725.1 Colius striatus
GAAGGCGAACCAGTTTATATTTTTCTAGTGTTACTGAGATCAGTATTCAACCCATATTGTTGGCAGCTGTGGAGTGTCCGGTGCTGGCCGCTTCCCTGGAAAGCAATACCTTCAGCTACTGCATATGCTTTTGACCTGGCAAACTAACCACAGGGTTATTGCTAAACCAAAGAAATGTGCCTCTGCCAATCCCAAACCTCATGTGTTGGTAGGGGTTTTGTTTCTCCTGTGAACAAGCTGTTTTGAGCAAGAGGTGAACAGTGTCTGTGTGTTGCAGGTTGCAGAGTGTGAGAAGAGGAGCGCCAGGTCACGCGAGAGCCGCAGCTTTTACATCTTTAAGAGATACTTGAATAAAATTTTAAATGAAGCTGGAAAACTTGGCCTTGTAAGTGTCTGAACAGCCAGTCACAATTAAATAGAACTGATGTTACTGCTTGGTGTGTTTTTTCAGAGTTATCACATAGTGATTAATTATTCTGACATGCTTAAAGTAATTTAAATGAAAGGAAGGGAATTGCAAAGGGCAAAAACGGACAGGAGGACGTGCATCCAGTCAGTGGTGTTTGCTTGGGAGGAGCTGCTGCTGCTTGATCTGTAAAGCCTCCAAAGACTGTGAATCCAGAGTCCGTGTTTGAATGTCTGTTGCTGGGCTGCAGCTGTAGCAATACCCTGGTCAGTTCATGTTGATGGGTGTTAATTTTAAACAAACAAACAGTTTCTTTCCTTGTAGACCTTTTAGGTCTTTTGACTCTGCCACCTTACCTGTTTAGGAACAGTAGCTTCTTTGGGCTTGCATGTAAAAGTCACCTTATTGCTTTATTATATTGTCTTCAGAGATAACTTCTTTTATTCAGAGGTAGAGGAATAAATTTTTAACAATAAGCAAAATCCATATTTAAGACAGAATAACACTTAGCAACGTTCCATTTCTTACCTCAGTGTCTGTTACCCAGCCACGGCTGGGGCACGCACAGTGCATTCCTAATTACTGTTAATGAGAAGTGGTTCTGAGAGTTTAGTAACAGGTCAGATAACTCCTTTCCTTTTTTAGGTTTTTGCTGTAGAATCAAGAGTACAAAGCAGTTGAATTTGTGTTTTGTGTAGCTCAGAACGAATCGTAGCATGTTCCCTGTCCCATGTCCATCCTGTGGCCTGCTTCAGAGAGGTGCTGGTACATAAATAGGATGTATAGGCAGGGATCCAGTGGTTCACATGTACTTCTGTTTCCGGATAAACAGCTTTTAATCATTGTTTTACTTTGCTTTTAATTCAGCCTGAGGAAGATGTGGGCCAGGTCCATTATGATGCTGAGATCATCCTTACAAAACAGACCTATTTGGAGATCCTCAGGTTCCTCAGGGAAGAAACTTGGCAGTCAGGTGCTGTGGATGATGCACTTAGTGATATTTTGATCAATTTTAAGCACCATGATTATAAAGCTTGGCACTGGAGATTTGAAGACACGTTTGGAATTGATCTATATAATATGTTTCTGGTAAGAGAGAAAGAATTGCTGTTTTCTCCATTTTCTTTGTGCAAGTCTAGACAACGAGTATTGCCATCGTACCTCCACACCCAGAGCAACTCTCTCCATCATGCTTACGGTCAGACACTCTTTGTTTGGTGGTTGCTGTAGGTAGACGTCAAGATATATTTACACTGAGAGTTGGAATACATCAATACTGTCAAGTTGGAGGTCTCACAGGTCAGGGGGTTTTGTCAATTTGTGGAATGAAACAGTGTGGTGTTGGAGAGAAGGGGAGCACAGCTGTGTGAAGGTGCCACATTCCCTAGAACAGAACTACACAGTGCTGAGCTGAGGATCTCTGATAAGCTGAAGCTCTCTCAATAAGTCTTTACAAGTCAGAATATACTAACATTTTACCCTGATGTGATCTTGAAAGCAGCCTGCCTAGTTTTGAAGGGATGGCATGGAAGCCTAATGGAAGAAGCAAGCTGTCAGCAGCATAACCTCACCACTAGGCATCCTCAGATGGAAACAGACTGCAAAGTGCTCCTCTGAAGTCTTGCTGCTGTTACCCAAACTTGTCTCTTAAGCAGACTGCAGGAGTTGGCAGCAGTGGTGCTGTGGTTCCTGCCAGGCACATGCTACTTTCAGCACAGAATTACACCAGATTTATAATTTTCAGGTATGGTAGATAACATGATAAGTATCATCAGACAGAAACTGGCTACTTGCAACATAAGGCTGTGGTAGGAATGAGCACTAGTAACATCATGAAACTCTTTAGCCTTGTACTGCTGCAGATAGGCTGTGTAAGCCAGGAAGGATTCTCTCCACTGTTGTGTGCAAATGATGCTAGTGAAAAGTTGGCGGTTTCTGCCTGTGTGCTAGCAGTGAGCTTGGGAAAGGCCAAATCTGCATCATCATGTCCTCTTTTCTGTTTCAGATCCTCTTGTGCTTAGTGTGCATTGTCATGGTAATAGCTACGGAGCTCTGGACGAGGATTCACTGGTTTGTTCAGCTCAAGCGTGTGCTATTAATAAGCTTTCTCATCAGTTTTGCATGGAATTGGCTTTACCTGTATAAGGTAAGCTGTTCTGACATCTTAATGGTTTTTAGGCTTTACATTTTACAGTTATGAGGGACATGAGGTTCTTTAGTTCCTTGAGCAATAATTGGCTGCAAAGTAAATCAAGGGATGACTGTTTCATTTTGCACATTGATGGGTGTATTTGGCTTAAAGAGCAGAAGAAACCCTGCCAGCTTTTATCCTGCCACAAAGGTGCACAAAATGCATGAAGCAGTACAACTGTCGTTGCATTATGTGGGGCAAGGGAGATGTGAGCTCTGCCTCAAGCAGCTTGGGAGAAAAGTCTTATGAAAACTGTGGGGAGCTTTCCCTTTCTAAAGATTCCTTGTCTGAAACAGTATTTAACCTGTGATAGACCAAAGATAACTGCTTCATTGGTGGTGATACAGCAGCTGACAGCAGGGGGGGATTGGTTTTAATGGGGAAGGATTAATGGTAACAGGTCATAACCAAACCACAGAATCATCAGAATCTGACTGCAGGGTGTCAGACCCGGGAATAGCCCTGTGCCAGAGAGCTGGGGGGCTCAGACCGGGCCACCAAAGAATGTCAGAGTCTCTTCAGCACATTATTTGACTCCTATTTGATTATCAGTTGCAAACTGTAAGGCAAAAACCATAATGAATACAGGTATTTCCTGAGGGGAAGCATTTGAAAAATGAGAGGGGATGTTCTGGTGTTCTGACCAGTGGTTGCACATCAGCTGTCTGTGTTTTAAGGAAACAAGGTGGTGTTTTGCCCCAAACTTGTATGTTAGAACAGTGGAGTTTGCTCTGGTGGTACTTCAGACTCTGTGTGGAGAATGACTCCAAGCTGGCGGGCTGGGGAGTTTTACCCATTCCCAGGGAGCACTCGGAGCATTGTTCAAGTAGCAGAGTTTTCTTAATACAGCTGTAGGTGGGTGATTACTCCAGAGCTGCTGCGAGCAAGCCTGGGCAGCTGAGGAGCTGTGCCCAGCAGCCCGTGGTGTGAGAGTGTGTGTGTTTGTTCCCTGCAGTTGGCCTTCGCACAGCATCAGGCAGAAATTGCCAAAATGGAGCAGTTTGACAACGTCTGTGCTGAGAAGTTGGACTGGAGGGGAAGTCTCATTGGTAAATACTTGTTTCATTCTTTCGTAATCTTATCTAAGATCTCAAAATATTCAGCAATGGTGTCCAAGACTAAATTCTCGGACTAGTACATTGGCTTTCCTTCAGCAGTACATTTTTCCACTCCACAAGGCTTTATTTTTGAGGCCTTTGGAAGGCAGCTGATGACAAACTTAGAGCATGTTGTGGTGTTACTTCTATTCTTTATTAATACTTACCCTGTGAGTGTTTCCCCAGCTCCCCTCCTCCAGTACCATCCAGTGCCCTTTATTGAAGACATGAGGGCAGAATTCAAGATCTTGTTTTTCACCTGCCAGGCCTTCAGAAACAGGCTCTGTAACCACTTACTCCAGTGGTGGTACATGACAGAGAAAGCTGCATTGTTCTATTAGCTGTTTCTTGTTATGCAGTGCTATAGCAGGTAGATTAATAATGGCAGCTCTTAAGATGGTATGGCGTTCATCTGAGCTTTGAGCTATAGAGTTCCCTTCCAGCTGTAACTGAAATGTTACTTTATGTCTCACTGCCTACTGTGTCTTGAAGTAGTACAAAGATGCCTGTGCTTTGCCTGCAGAATGGCTCAGAAGTAAATGGACGTTTCAGGATGATCCCTGCCAGAAATACTATGAAATTCTGCTCATAAATCCTGTCTTGCTGGTTCCACCCACAAAGGTATATGCCAGGCCTAAAGACACTCTGTGTGTGTGTGTGCTTGTAATCAGTGACAACACTGGGTTTCTGTTTTTTTCTAGGCATTGGCAATTACTTTCACCAACTTTGTAACTGAGCCTTTGAAGCACGTAGGACAAGGGATTGGTGAATTCATCAAAGCACTTATGAAGGAGATTCCATTTATTCTGCAGGTTCCAGTGCTAATTATGATGGCTCTGGGTGTCCTGGTTGGTATATCTGTATCTTATATTTATCTTACATTTAAAACTCAGGTTTTTTGTTAAATACTGAACTTATTTCTACTGCAGTAGTAGTAGCTAGTATTCCTTTATCTGTACTGCTGAACAGGTTTCTTAGCAGCAGGTAAGTTGCTTTGAAACACACTTCTTCCCCACTCCCCAGGTGGGATAAAACAACATGAAATTGCTATGACAACTTACTGCAGCCTAGTTCCCATTTCTTCTTGGTGCCAATACACAGGAATGAATATAATTGGCATTTGTACATAAAAGCATTGTTAGAACCTTCAGCATCCTTTATTGCAGCACCAAAGATTAACTGTGTCCTCGCTGCCAGTTCTGCAGTGTGGTCAGACTGCAGTGCTTGAATTTTACTGTAGCTGTTCGGCTCACCTGAGCTTTTTCTTTTCTTGAGTTTTTCAGGTCTATGACTTTGAGTTCTAGATGAAAACTACAAATGTTTGGTATTTTGTTTTTATTTTTCTCTTCCCCCAGGCTTTCTGCTATGGTGCAGGATCATCAGTGTCTGTGTTGAGATACTTAACATCTTATCAGAAGAAAACTCTTCCTCCACCAGACAGTCCACGGGAGAAAATAGACTTTGGGCACTATGACAGCAGTAAACCAGAGACCTACTATTTACAGACACCTCCTCACCTTTACAGAGGCCCTCGTGATAGAGGAGACGTTCCCGTGAGACCAGGAAACGGCAGCAGAAGCCGTGAGATAGTGTATCCCTGCGATCAGCCAGATGCGCAAGTAGAAGAGTCTCACAAAGCAGACCCTGCTGTATGTTAGTCCTGCTGCTCTTGGAGCTGGGGTTAAAGTTAATAGGTTTCAATGTCATCTGTTAGGACAGAACTGGTAAGGGTACCAGTTCCCTTACAGAACAACACAGCACAGGTGCCTTGGGCAGCTTCTGCCCTGGAAAAATAAGTGTGCCATGGTGAACTGTAGCAGGAAACTACTGAATTCCAGCTCTTTGGCATAAATAGGGAAAGGAGAGATCAATGCTTAGGTCAGCCTGGGCACTAATGATTACCCACAAAAGAAAGGTGGGGAGAAAAAGCAGTGTTGACTTTTCTGTCAACTAGAATATTAAAAGCAGACTTGTAGTTTTTTACCTGTACTGTTTTGTGCCCCTTGAGCAGAGATAGCATCTGAATGAAGCAGCAGATGCCATCACTTTGGATTGCTTGATTAATAGCTTATTAATTCTTACAGAATAGATTGCACACCGAGTCCACAGCTGCTAGACTAGAAACTCTGACAGCTGAAAGCCTTCCTGAAGATGTACTCAAGCAGCAGAAACAAGAGATGGGTAAAGCCGAGCCAGGGGCTGCAGAAAGTAGTGATCTGAATCAAAACCTGGAGGGCAGAAGCCCTGCAGTGGAACCAGGGGAGAAGAAGATGACAAGCCACTCACATGACTCACAGGAGGGAGACTAAGGAAGCCCCAGCTCTGTGGTGAGTTTTGTCTCGTGTTGTCATATACTTGCTTGGCCCCCTCTAGTTCTCAAATGGAGGCAAGAGAGCATCAGCTCAAAGGGCTAGGCACAGCTGCAAGGTGGGGGGTAAAGAACTGGGAGATGAGTATACATGTTGCTCTTGGATGTTAAAATACCAAGCTGTATTATCTTACTTGGCACATTTTGGCCAAAAAAAATAGGCTTGTTGGTGTTTGTCTGAAATTGAGTCCTGTTTTGAGTAAAAATTGCTATTTTGTGGTGAGAAAGTACTGATACTCTGCCATGGGGCAAACATAAACCCAGTCAGGTAACAGACCTGTAGCCTCAAGGAAGTTGCTGATACTGATGTAATTCACGTAAGACTAACCACAGCTCAACTACCAGTGTCAGAACTATCTTTAGTTCATATTCTTCAAAATCTGTCCTAATTAACTACAATTGCTGTTTGTCAGTCCAGTTCTAGGACAGCTGGATGATTTTTCTTCTTGTTTGATCATTCATAGATGAGTGAGAAGCTGATGTTGTATGAGATGTAGTTTTAAGGCCATTCAAAACTGAATAGGGACTAGAAAATACCAAGTAAAAGTACTGAAGGTCAGCATGGTAAACTAATGGTAATGTTGTTTTGGAAGAATATTTTGTTATTTCTCCTTAAAAGAAGCAAGAGGACAGTCTCCCTGGCAGTAGAAATCAATTTTCAGTGCTAAAAAGGCTACAAGAGGATTTATAAAGCTTTAGTTCTAAAATAGTTTGAATTATGTGGGTAAGTTCACTGTAGGTTCTTCTCTAGGGGTATAAAACATCAATGGAAAAATGACATCACTTCACTTACAAATACCTGAACTGAACAATTTCTCACCTTTGATGTTAAGGTCAGTGGCTTCTAACTCAAGATACCTACCTGGCAGAACAGCATCTGGCTCTTGGGGCTCCCAAGAGCAACCTCAATACAGGTGTTGATGAGGGAGTCATAGGTCCCAACTGTTCCCCCCTCGGAGCAAGTCCTGGGGCAGAGCAGAAGTAGCAACAAACACATCTCTTGCCTGTTTGTAACATTTCAACTTGTTACTGCAGGAATTCCCTGACCTCCAGCTAGCTGCCCCCTGCGCTTCCCTGGGGCACAGCCAACACTGGCAGCTCCCGCTTAAACACTGCCTCTGGCTGCTGGTTGTACAACTGTGCTGAGTAAGGCAGGAAATGCTTAACTAAGTATTACTGAAACACCCCAGCATGCTTTGAAAAGACTAATTTTTGAATTAAATAGAATCAGAACTTAGGAGGGTTTAAAATGATTGCAGAAAAAGAGGTTGGCAGAAACAACATACTGAAGTTACTTCTCAAGTTTTTACTGTTTTTAAAAAAAGTATAAAAGAAAACAGAACCTTTTTCCAGGGGGGGTACAAATCAGAAAAAAAAATAATCAAGTTTCCTTTACAAGGAACATACAAATTGAGGCGCTGCACTGGATGGAGACAGAGGAAGAATCCACACATCAGCTGCGAGGCAATTTACATGTTCATAGACGAGAGGCAGTTAAGAGGGAGTCAGTGATTACTGTATCCCTGACACTGCTAAAAGCAGCAGCAACTCAGGAGGAGGATGCTGCTGCTATTTATACAAAAATAATTAGAAAGGGGACAAAACTAGTACTTGCTGTCTCCTGGAGCAAGGCAGGGGCTGTCTCCCCACACCACGGTACTGTGCGCACTTCTCCCCGCCTTCAGCTCACACTCGGGCCCTGGATGCTGGAGGGTAAATGCACTCTCTGCTCATCCATTCTCTTGGCTTGTGATCGTAAGATCAGGCTGAAAAAATCCTCATCTGGTACAGTTGGTCCTTTTGCAGATGAGGGAGGGGCGCATCTCTGATCATCCAGTCTGGAACCCTGCAGACAGACCAAGCCATAACGCTGCATCTTTACAGGAATAGATAGAATAACTGAACTAGAATAAGAGGGAAAATTACCAAGCGCTTTGGGTTACAGACTTAAAGCTGTTACAAATTAAATCCTTGTAAGCTCTGTTTCAAGTTAAACTTGTCAAATGAAATTAATAAGTTCAGAGTACAGTGAAGCTAAAATGGTTTCTCCAATGTGCCTGTCCACATGGAGCGGAAAACAACCCCCCTCTATAATTCTAATTTGTGCTGCAGAATGAGATCTAAGTGTCCTTTGTCCAGCAGAAGAATTTTAGCATTAGTGTGTGATGTTTCTATAGTGTCATACAACAGAACATTTGTATTTTGAGATCCTTATTTGCCCTTGAGGTAAAATACCACATATTTTTAACCAAATTCTCTTTGGTGTAATTGGTATATACGTCCCAAGCTCTAACTGACAGTAAGACCAGTGCTATCAACTACTACTTAAATGTGATGTAATGGGAATGATGGTCAGGATCACCACTCCAGCTCTGATGCTGAACTCTGTCCCTTGCTCAGGTAGGATGGCTGGGATAGCAGGTACCCTCCTAACAGGACCCATCCAAACACTTGTTCTTAAAATCATTGTACATGCTCCTTTTGGTAGCCTCTCTGCTTTTCAGCATACGTCGCTCCAAATGATTAACAGTGTATAACTACCAAAATTACACTTACTGGACACTGGGTAAAAGTTTAAGAAACTGTCATTAAAAAAAGAAAAACCTTTGGGAAAAGAACATCTTGTTCTGCCAGTTCCTTACCCACCACATCCATTTGTATGCTAAAACATGTGCTGAGCACAACTGGACAGCAGGATTTGCACAAACCCCATCCCCAAAGCCTCAGGCTGTGAAGGATTTCCAGGAAGAACTGACCTGGCACTTGATCAGTCGATCAAAGAAGTCGTCGTCCAGCTCCCTGCTGCTACTGGCCATGAGGTGGCCCAGGACAGAGCGCGTGGGGCGTGGGCTGAGGCGCAGCCCGGGCAGGTTGCCAAAGCTGGCGCGCTGGTCATCCAGCCGGCGGCTCTGGGAGCTGGCCAGGAGCTCCAGGAACTCATCTGTGTGCGGCGAGACCATGGATGTAGAAAAGGCTGCAGGGGGAAGAGGAAGAGGAAAAACAAGTTAGCCTAGAAATAAGGTGCTTTCCATAGTGAGCCCCGCATGCAAATACATTGTAAAGCAGCAGTTGTTAGGAACTGAACTCGGAACCAGATTTTAATTACATTTTCTCATTGTTTTAGGTGGAGTTGAGGACGTTGCCACTGAAGCAGCTGAGAATCTGTTCTTCTCCTGGAAGTAGCATCTCTGATCATCCATCCTGTTACTCTGGAATCGACTCAGCAGATCAAAGAAGCCTTCATCTGCCATTGCCTCCCGACTGTTTTTCTGAAGAGAAGAGTTAGGGGTACTTAAAACTCAAGAGTACCTGAAAGCAGGACAAGTGCATCCCAGCTCCATTCCAGTAGCAGGTTTGATATTTGCATATCTTAAATCCATTCAGTGAATTGTTTTAATCATCCATTTATACAGAGGTAAGAGGGGAGCTAATAACACGGGAAGCAGTTGCAGAGGGAAAGTGCATTAGAAACGTTTCATTGTCTGAAACGGTTCTCCAACCACTCCGCCTGGAGTTACTCCTCAGCCATGAATCCAACAGATGCCCATGAAAGAGTGAAACAAGAGCAGTAATGAAGAGTTGTCTTCTCAGGTCTTAGGTCAAAAGCACTGATCGCTCACCCAGATCAAGTGGCTAAGTTCTTTTATTCTTACCTGACTTCTGGCAGCAGTGTCAACAGCCTAAAAAGTACTTGTCAAAAATACGTCTTGCTGCCTGAATCAGAAAACCTAGATTTGGTTAAGCTTGGAGAAATAGGGTCCAGAAGAGATGACAAGTAAAGTACATGCACAAGCTGAGCTGTGATTTTAAGAAAATCCACCAGAAAGACGAGTTCCAAGAGCAGGACAAGGTTAAAGCTGGCAGCACCCCACAGAGCTGGAGGCAGATCCTGCACCACTGAACTGAACCAGGGCCCTGAACTGAACCAATGCAACGCGGTCCCCGGCACTGGCCACGCTCTCTGCGCTGCTCACACCGAGGGCAGGATGGGCCCTCACCTCGCCAGACCTACCCTCTGGGAGCCTGGAAGTCGGTGGTCAATAGAATTACTGGCATCCTGCAAAACTTTGGAAGCGGGGCCGTTTTTGTACTTTTTGCCTTTTAGTCGATTTACAAAATGCAGTTTTGCTGAAGGTTTGGCAACCAGTGGTTTCTGCTTAGCAAGAATTTCACTGTTCCAGTTCTGAACCTAAGAAAACAAGAGTCATTAAATTAAGCCTTCTGATTTTCAGTACCTGGACTCTTACCTCTTGCTGCTTACTGCTGCTTTTTCCTCCCCAAAATGAAGCAGCTATATGTTACTTAGTTAATCCAGCCCCAAGCATGTGAAACCTCAGGGTTTGGGTCTATTCCTTGACCTGCGATTAGTGAGCTCGTGTTCCCTGAAGCAGGTTAGTGCTGTTACTGCTCAGTCTTCCACCTCAACTGTAATGCAACACCTGATTGATTAAAATACGGTCAAATAGTACAGTTCACCAAACAGGCTGCAGTTTTCCTTGCTGACTGCAGGGCAGGAAATGCAGTTACTGTGGATACTGACATGCAGACAGAGCTGCCATCCCCCCCTGACAGCACTGTTGTGGGAAAGACAGTTTTACAAAGTCTTGAAGCAGAAAAAACCCAGACACTCAAGCAGCTTTCTGTGAACTCCTGGATAAACACACAATTCCTAGGAAAGACTGAAAAGGAAGAGAGAAGAATGCCAGCGCAAAAGCAAACAGGAACCACCTCCTCTTTTCACTGCTGCCAGAAGGGAAAGCTTCATCAACTTGGCACATGTTCCACAACTTCTCTTCTAAAATCACACAGTCAACAAAATGGACAGCTTTATCTACATCTGACAAACTCATTCTAGTAACTGAAGAAACCCTCTTTTTTAGTTAATTGAACATGAGAAAGGGTGAAGATGGTCACAAGTCTTTCTGGAACGCTGCCTGGCAGATGGATTCCTTTCAAAGGCTCCAAGGTGAGCACACAGATTCCAGCTCCAAGCAGGTGGCATCCTGTGCCATCACCCCTAAAGCCCCTGTCATCACTGTTTTATAGGGGAAAGATACTGATGGAATGAATTTTCAGCATCTCCTACGTATCTGGAATAAAGCCCTTTGTAAGAGCTAAGCTGCAATAGTAGGTTAATGCTTTATTACAAATATCCACATGAAACATTTCAGTGTATTTAGGACACGGACTATCCCAAGCTATGTCTTTTAAAAGACATCAGATAGATTCAGGGAGTAAGAACACACATCTGCTACTGACGACTTAGAGGTTCCTGCAGAGGAATCACCCTGGACTGAACCCCAGATCTTTCTTTTCAAATCTGTAGGCAAAGGGGCATCAATGCTGCCTTTAGCTGTACCTGCTCTCCAGATGGAGGCTTTGAGATTTCATTTCCTATCTGATAAACAGAAGGGCAGGCTGTGCATCATAGGAAGAGAGGGGAAAACTGGATATCCTAGGAGGGAGGGAAGGAAAACAGCAATTTCAGTCTGCCCCTGGAGGCATCACTGTAGACCTGCCAGCCCAAAGGCAGACAGAATCTGATGGAAATCTCTCTAAGATTGATACAAGGACTTGAATCAGGAACTCCCAGCTCTAAGAGGCTGCTCTGAACTTGAGGGGAAGTTACTTTACCCATCTATGCTTTAGCATTTTGGCATGGCACCTTTACCATGTTGAACCCCTCAGGCCTTGCCAGTAGGTTGAAATCCCAGAGCAAAAAATCATGGTTTTTCAGTGCCCATAAAATGACTGCAACCAGAGGACATGTTCAGAACAGCTGAACCTAAAGCTTAGCAGTTTCACTCTGCATCACTTTTGTGCTGCACCCTCAAACCACATTTAAGGAGGAGACAAAAGGCATCTCTTTGATGCATGCTCCATGACCCCATTCTCCCTTCCAGGGGAGGGGAGTAAGGTAAGCTTGCCACAGCCCTCACACCCACTACAGCTGTCAGACCCTGACTGTGACCTATGTGCCCAAACTACTGTTAGAATGCTGACAGCTGCTTTTATCCTACTCTTAACAGACTCCTTAAATAAAAATAGGGATGCAAATCACACATCAACCTGCTGAGCTTTTTAAAAGTTATTGAGTACAGAACTTCTGACTATTCATAACTGCTGAAGTTGAAGCCTTAGAAACATGCCATTGCAACCTCACTCCCAGAATAGAAAAAGCGAAGTGCCAACCTTTTCTGGTGTTAATTTCATGAGTTCCATGTTCTCCATGCTGTGTCGGCGTCCTACTCTCGGTCTGGTACCTTCAAGAAAGATCAAGTTCATCTTATTATGATGTATGATGTCACTTTCAAAGCTGTGGCTGCATCATCTAATGTCCAAGCCACAGCAATTCTGAGTTCCCAAATGGTGCACTTCAATCTATCAGCAGAGAATGAACATCCCCTAGTAAAAGCAGCCTTCAAAACCACACTGATGTAAGCTACTTAAATTGCTTCCATGGGACACAAGAGAAGGCCCATCAAATGAACCGAATTCTACTAGACACCCCCGAGTCACTAAGATGGTAGGAATGAAAAAAAAAGGAAAGGCAAGTTAACAGCAAACAGACAAATCTCCCACAGTAAAATGAACAAAAAAAGAGGAGACACCCCATTAGAAACACTGTGCGAAGAAGCTCCTCAGTAACCTGTGATTCACAATGCAAATTCTCCAGAAAAGGAGGAGCTGAAGGGGTCTGGTACTACAAAAATCACCTTTGCTGGTTGGGGGAAAAAGCCTGCATAACCATCTGTAGTCAGAAAACAGATTCTTTTTGAAGTTCACTGTTAACAAGTATTGCAGAAATAGGCACGTACCATTCCAACTGGTATCTGCCACGTGGCTTTCTGCCATCATGGAGTTGTTTGTGCTGTAGCTTAATCCAAGAACCATTTGAAGATCTGAGAGATTAAGTCTAGCAGTGAGTTCCCCACTTCTGTCCCCTACCTGTAACCAAATAAAATAAGCAGTTCTGTTACTGTAACGAAGTACACAGAATTGTAAACATAAGGCAAACCTTGTCCCCTAGCTTTCAGAAAGAAAAAGGCTCAAAAAGTTTTCCTGGTTGAAAACCACAAGAATAATCTTTTTAATCAAGTGCATTGCAACTAAAAGGTACAAAGTAGAGCCCAAGATAACCTCTGCTGAGCTATTAACTTGGGCTCCATGGTGACACTGCCGGAGGTGGCACAGGAATAAGGAGCAAGTTGCAGCAAGACATGGCTGAAATCAGTTGGAATCAACTCAAAGTCCATGCCAGTATTCATACCACACACAGGGACACACCTCTGTCACAGCACTGTTTAAGGCAGAACAAAAATCCACAGCCATACAGGGAGTGTGAAAACCATACCTCTCTGGAGATCTCCAAGTGCCTTTCTGCAAAATGCATCGCTTGGTCGTGATTCCCCAGAGCTGTGTATGCATTCCCTAAACTCCAGCATGCTCTTCCTTCACCAATTCTGAAACAAATGAACAGCTTTTCAGTTGAACCCTGGCTGAACAAGGGTCAGGGTTTCACTGCTGTGCCACAGGAAGGTCGCTGGGCCAAGAGAAATGAAGGTCATCCTCAGAAACAATTCCAACACTGACACGTCAAGTATTGTATTCAGAGGAATTCACAGAATAGGGATAACCATCAGCAGGAGCAAAGCTAATTTAAAAAAAAATCATTTTTAAGCTCAGCAAACACAAGACCCCTCAGCACTGCAAGCATGGAACATTCGATAACCACCACAGCTTCCCCTCAGATCGCATGCCTTACTGCTCTTCATATACCCAGCTCATTGAGTTAGAAGAAGTGCACTTAAAACTTGTAAAAAATGTTAGTTGTACCCAATGTCATTAAAAAAGGTTATAAAATAAGCATTACTTGCTACTGTCTTATTCACCTTCCCCATCTTCTCCCCTATTGTTTATATGTGGAAAAGAGAGGTGTTCTTGTGAAACTGTGCAAAATTACTGTAGTTAAGTCATAGAAACCAGAGATCTGCTTTCCATTAACAAAGATGCCACTGACAGAAGATGTAGAGGCAGCCATTCATCAGTTCCCCTTTCATGAGCTGCAGGAGCAGCTGTTTTTCCCCGCTCCGAAAAGCAGCACCTGGCACTGTAGAGAATTCACATCAATTCCGCTGTTGCACACAGACCAGGGACAGCAGAGTTGGGCACAGGGTTTGGTTTGAGTGTCAAACCACGCATTAAACAATCTCTCAGGGCTTACCTATCGTGTAGTTCCTGAGCAATCACCAGGTGTTTCAAATGATAATCAATTGCTTTCTCATAGTCTTGAAGCAGAGTGTAGGTGTTGCCCAGGCTGTAGCAGGCCTGTGCCTCCACAGCTCTGTCCTGCAGCTGCCGAGCCAGCTGCAACGTCCTCCTGAAAGACAGGGTTTGGCACCTCACACACCACTGCAAGCAACAGCTTTTACAGGCACACTCGTGCAACTAGGCATCAGTTACACAAATTAAACAGATTAAGACACTAGGCTGGCAAATTACTAATAAATTACTAAATGTAAGAAATTACTGTCTTGTACACTCCTACAAGATTGTAAGTTGCTGGCTGCCTCTCCCCTCCATTGCAACCTCTTTCTGTTTTACTGATCCCTCAAACAGCATCTTCTAATCTTAATTTATTGCTTCATCATTCATTTATACTGGTTTTCCTCATAGTAAGCAATTGAAACAGTTTCCTACCAGCATTAAAATAAATACTGGTTATTCTCCATCAACATGAGCAAGACAGACCCATACCCAGCAAGGCAGCCTGCTCTGCCTGGGAAGAACCCCACTGAGTGCTTACAGGAACCTGCTCAGAGTTGGGCTTTTTTCCCCTTTTCAAAAGGAACAGGTAAGCTCTCAAGTCCACATAAGATGCTACAGCACCTGCACTGGGGCTCTGCTGAGCTTGTCTTTTCCCAAGGTACAGCAGCAACTGCTTGGTGCTGCAAAGGTCAAGAGAAATACCTGGACTGAAACACAGACTAAATGTGTAAAATCAGCTTGAAGTGGAGCACGTAGCTGGGCTCACGGGTGTACCTGAGACAGCTGCCCACCTCAGGCCTACTGCAGCCACTCAGACCATTCCAGAACTTGCTAAGAGCCAGGACAGTAACGCTTGGTTCAATATAAAGGGGAATAAATGCCTATCAACAGAAGGGTGTCTACAATGCTGAGAGGAATCTACAAAGTTAAAAAAATACCAACGCTGCCCCTCCCTTCAAAGAAACAGAGAACCAGAACAACTTGGGGGAAAATATTATTTTTGCTAAACATATTTGCTAAACAAATGCAGCTCTTTGCTAAGTGCATGTTGCAGAGATGCTGTGCTGCAGGGAGCTCAAGTACCAGGCACAACAGAAGCCACCTGTACAAGAAGTGTACATTACATTTATAGGCAGCTGACTTACTTATAGTACTCAGAGGCGGTTTGGAACTCGCCCAGGAAGACGTGGGCATTGCCCAGGTTGCTGTATGCTCTCCTTTCCGCTGAGTGGTCACCAAACTCCTTCGCAATCAGGAGACGCTTGAAAATGGGAAATAATTGTGTCACTCAGTTTGTACTCTCTACCATCCATGTGCATGCAGAAATGCACACTCACAGTTACCCACCCTTGTCTCTATGCGCTCTGTAGGCCCCAGCACTTGGCAGAAGCAGCCCATCCTGAGGCTGTGCCACCAGGATTTCACGCTCACGTTAAGCGTAAGATCTGGAGCAACCCGTGCTGCTTTGCTACAACATAATTCCTTAGAGTGCTGTACCTGCTCGTGGGCTAAAACTGCACTCCTGAAGTTGCCCAGAAGATAATGCGTGTTTCCCAGATTTCCAAAGGCACGTCCTTGCGCTGCTCTGTCACCCAGCTCTGTTACTAGTGTCAGGTTTTCCCTGTTTTGGGGGAAGTGAGAAGGAGATTGTGTGACTTTTAAGCGGTTTGTTTTTTTTTTTACCTCACAGTCATTTAAATAACAACTTTTTAAAAAAATCTATTTCTGTGAAGGAAAAGGGAGAGGTATTCTACTTTGGCCTATTTTAACAGCCTTGATGCAGCCATCAATCCTCCACTGAGCCAGAAACATTTTCTGTGAGATACTGAAGTTAACTGCATTCTTACCCAAGCTGGTGTGCTCGTTTCTAGTTACAGAACTATGTGATACACCAAGTATACTGAGATCTGCTTGTTAGCTCAGTCAGGTTTGGAGAGTAGTACTGGGTTCTAACATAAGGGAAAGACTTACCAGGGAATAAAAGGTACACTATAAATGAGGGCACAGCAAAAACTACAGTGTGCTGTCCAGTTTAAAAGGGAAAAAAAATACACAAGGCCCACTCTTTGGAACAGGAGAGTGCCACAGGTTAGTTCCTGACACCACAAATCTCCCAGTATTTTAACAAACTGGATGATCTAATCCTCTGGATCATCTAATCCTCTGGATCCCCAGCATTTAAAGCTACTACTTACTCATAATAATTTGCAGCTTTTTGTAAAGCATTTTTCACATCATCTGGAAGTTCCCCTGGATCGTGGGTCCCAGCACTAGCTACGTTTTTCCCTTTAGAGTGATACACATTTCCCAGATTATACAGTGCTCTTGCTTCTCCAACCTTAACCAAAAGTAAAATAAGATATTAAAATTCTATGCTTCCAAGTCTTGTGTCACAACAAGTATCAGTACAATCCACAGATGGGAAAGTTTGTTAGCTAGCTGTCAACACGTGCTCTGCCTGGTCTGCACATGTTCTTATCACCCCCACTCCCACCAGTCACATCCCTCAATCAAACTGTTCTGCCTGCTGCTTCCTTTTGAGGTGCAACATACAGAATAATTCTTGAGGCCAACTATCATTAAAAATTAAGTTTAAAAAAACCAGCTGCACAACATGATTATATTCATGAATCTGGATCTATAGGCTTCCAGGTGCAAACAACCTCCTTGCAGCTAACAGATTCTTACTGTCTGAAGAAACAACTGGAATGTCCAATCTGTCCTTCTGAAAGGTGGCACACTCATTACCAATACAACAGGGTTCAGCAGTACATATTAGCAGTTACTTCCACACTCTTAAGCAATTCTTACCTTATCATTAAGCTCTCTGGAAATATCCAGATGTCTTTGACAACAAACAATAGCTTCTTCAAAGTTCCCCAGTACCTTTAAGGTGTTGCCCAGATTCCCACTTGCTTTAGCTTCTCCCAGTAGATCTCCAATGGTCCTAAAATTACAGAAATAAAGTACATATTAAACAGCACATAATCAGAAACCAAGCAGATGATTGATGCACGGCAGACAGTTGGAAGAATTCATGAAAAGAGATGACAAGTATGGAAAAGCCTGTGAGGTCACTTCCTTTTCTATCTGATTGTACTCACATAAACACCAGTCTGTGGTTATAGACATTTAATTATGTTAGCGCTGTTTGTGCCACTGCTCATATTCATGGTATCAATCACCCACTTCACTTTCTTTTTGAAATCACTTCTTTCAGGAAGAGAATAAACCCTTAATGATTATGCAGAAAGGCAGTCCCAGCATTAGAAAGAGAGGTTTAACTGCTCCTGCATTTCACCTAACTATCAGAGTCACATATTATTTACAAGCCATAGCGGTCTCCCAGAAAGCTCAGAGGCAATGCTGCATTTCCAGATTCTAAAAGAGATCGGGGCAGGAGACTGCCACTGAACCACTCTGTCTGTGATACTTAGGAGCAACCCAAAAAACCAAGTTCCCATGAGGTTAAAGCCCTTGAGCAGGTTAAGGCAGGGGGAAAGATAGATTTGTGCCTCAACGGAGGTTAAGTACATTATGTGCCTGTGTCTTTTATTGGAGCTATCAACATCAGATGCATAAATAGCATGTGAAATGCATTGAGGATTTTGTTTTTGCAATGAGCTTCACACAGAGAAACATGAACGAGTTCTGTCTGGTTAAAAAGAGAGACAGCTTAACATTCTGGAGAACTAGAAAGATTGAGTTTAAGGAATAGAAAAGGGTAGATTTGAAGATACCACTTAATTATCTGCAGACCTGGTAAGGCCTCAGTCAGTACTAGGATTATGGTGCTAGACTGAGTATTAGCTCCCAGGGCCATCAAGTCACCTGCCTGACCCTCCAGCCCCAGCCACCACCACATTTGCTTGTTGTCCGGTATTAACAGCAGGGTTTCGCAGGAGACTGAGCAGTCAACTGCTCGTCTCTCCAAGAACAGGATGAAATGGAGAACATAGTTGAAGACAGACAAAAGATTACCTTGCAAGAGTTAAATCATGGTGATGGTATTCCAAGGCCTTTGCATATTCATGCAAGTAGAAATAGGCATTTCCTAACTGGCTGTAAATAGCACTGAGTGTTTTTAAATCTTCAGTTCCAACCTGAACAGCTGCTTCAAAGAAAGATACACCAGCTCGGCAATCTCCTGCTTTGCACAGGCGCTCACCTTCCAGAGCCAGCTCTAGGCAGGAAGCCTCCATCCTGCACAATTAAGTACAAAGGAAAACGGTCACTCTAAATGCAGTGCTTTGTCCAATAACCTGAGTTCTGAAGAGGTTATTCTCCTCAGAGAGTCCCTAGGACAGGGAGTCAGCATCACAGTTCAAGCAGTGAGTTTGGTACTACAACATGACAGAAACTCAACGCTGAAATGGAAAATGCCACTCTGACTGCAATGAGCAAACAGAAAAGTAGAGCAAACAGCTTCAACTATTTACGTCTCAAGGACAAAATCTAAACACTGCTTTGTCCATATATAGCACCTGTAGAACTCATAATTGCAGCATTTTCACCATCTACATAATTTCAGAAAAGTAACCTAAAAACCAAGCTATTCTTGTCAAATGCTGTTTTTGGAAAACATAAGCAGTTTTATTTTTAGGTTGATGCCAGAGGTATCCGCAAAGTGTCAAACAGAAAAAAATACTTCAAATACTCCTGTGTATCAAAGACTCTGACTACTTTTCCCAAAGCTGTTTCTTACATAATTCAATACTCCTTGGCACTTCATCATAGTGCTACGGAAATTGTCAGAGTGCGAAGAAAGAAGCACTAGATGGAATTAATGACAAAATGTTCATCAGTTGAAGTTATTTAGCTGAGATGCCATCATTCCACAAGCCACTACATTTTTTTCTTATTATAAGCAAATAATTATGTAATGATATAGGCAGAAATACTGCAAGCAATAAAGAAGATTCTCATGAATGAATTTCATAGCAGAATTTGCAAAAGACTATGTTTTCAACAGTGAACAAGGCAAAATGAGAGAACTGCAGCTGCCAAAACCCCTTCTCAGGCATTGCTGCTGCTGTGAATTCAGGAGGACAGTCAGTGTTGACAACTATATATAAACATTTCCTACTTTCCAGTTGCTAGGTGCAAAGGTGCCAGAGGAGAGCAGAAGGAAGAAGACTTCAGGGTCTTGATCTTGAAGCAACTCTCTAACTTTTTTCAAGAGACATACATTTTTAAAATCTGGCAAAAATGTCATCATTCTACTTGTAAGATTTTTCAAAGGGAAAACTCAGTAAAAACCATTCTGTGACTGTTTAAAAAGTGTGTGTTAATATTGCAAAGAATTGGACATCAGCTGGTAAATCTGGATGTTGTTTTCAATTTTCCTTCCCAACGGATTACCCAGTAAGCTAGGGGCCGGCACTCCAAATCACAACACTTTATGTAGTTAAAGATATCCCTGTTGATTCATCATTCAATATTTACCTGGTTGTAAGAATAAACCATTGAGAATTCTATTCCTAAAACTCTTTCCTTTCATATGAACAGATCAGGAATAGCAACAATCAAATGTTTGCTGTTCCAAAAGTTATTTTAATGGCAACACCAGAAGCCAGCTGTTTTGACAAGACATGGTGATGAAATATTTAACATACCTGCAGTGGTTCCATTTCTTCATCTTTCTAAATTGGGAAAAAATCAGGTTATACAACACTCGAGTCTCAGCAAGAAGGAAATATTTTTGAGAAATCCACTGACTTTCAGTAAGTAAAAGAAGCTACCAACACAAAACAGTACTGTACCTGCTGGCCTTGGACATTCCACAGCTTAAGCACAAGGAGATGACAGACATACTGCACTTCTGCAATTACAAACACTGTATGCTTGGGAGCTCGGAAAGAGACAGACAGCAAACGATACCTCAGGCATGGAGCTCTTCCCAGGCCCAACTTCTCAGGCTGGATATCCATAACACATGCAGTATTTTTAAGGTTTAAAACTCTTCTTGGAAAAGCTAAAGCATTCCTATTTGCTAGGACACACAACCTGGAGCTTATTGCATTGTGTGTGTGTTGAGTGTAAGACAGAAAAAGGCAGAAATGATTAAGTACTGTTAAGTACAGGCAGAAATGATGACACCATCAGCAACTGGAGGTTTAAGACTTAAAACACTTCCTTGGGTAATCTTAATCCTATCCAAAGAGGTTCTCTCCGGGCACCTCATGTTAACTGACATGTCCAATTAAAGTGACGCCTAGAAAATATGGTACTCCTCTGTGGGAAGATTTAGACCATTACACAATCACATTCATTTCTTTAGGTTTTTAGCTTAAACAGATGAAAAACATAGAGCTTCCAGCAAATTGTGTACATGACATAGTAACAGTCAAAGTGCCATACTGGACTCCAGTTCCATAAAGAAATTTATCCCATTACAATCTTCTGATGTGCAACTTTGATGCATCAGCCACCCAATCAGTGAAGAAAAGGGACAAAGATAATTCCAGAGAATGCTACAGACCTGTGATTTTTCTGATACATTGCATTCAATTCATTTCACATCATGCCAAGGACTGCCAATTGCTAAGGCAGCCCTACCATTTGATCAAGGAACTTAAAATATGATCTTTGGACTCTGCAACCTAGAGTTAATATAAGCTTATAACAACAGGAAGTAAGTGAAAATGGGAATTAATAATTGTTGAATGCTACTCTTGAGCGCAACTCCAGAGAAGTTGTGTTAACAGGTTGGTAGAATTTGTACAGCAAATTAAAGCTGTAATATCACTTAGATTCATTCTAACTGACCTTCTAGAATTTCAAAGCATAAATAAGCTATAAAAAAAACAGAATGAGAAAATGAATTATTGATTTCCACAGTTGCCTGTACCCGATACTAATATTTTACTATGTTATACAAGAGCTATGAAATCATTCAGTTATTTTGCTAGGCTGATCTGTCAAGTACCAAAACTGGATATGGATAAGGTCTGGGGTTTTTTTCCTCCATTACTTAAAGGATTGTTATGGAAATTATCACTTTTTTTAAGATTTACATAGATGTTCTCCAGTCAAAAAATCATCAACTCTTCAGAAAGTTCTCAGAGGCTTTTTAAACTGTCACTACTAATGGTTAAATAACATGTCAGCAGACAAGACAGGGCTAGGTTATCAATGTTTTAAGGAAGTCATTAAATAGTTACAAGGAGAATATGAAATTACTTTCTCTGTTCCCAGGGCTGAATTGAATTACTTATTTATTCAACATCCAATGGCTCAACAAAGGACACATTGAACCCAGAGAACGGGGCAGAGAACAAGGCCCATTCATCTGTGCACTTATAATGAAATTCTGTTCCTGCTAAGCAGGATAATGTTCTCCCAGATATTACTGTGGAAATACACAGGGCTTCCTTCTGTTACTCTGTTTAGAGTTGCCTGGGCCTGGTCTCTGAAAGGTTGGCACCTCCTGAATAATTGCTCGTTTGTAAAACTACCTCATCCTTATCTGTCCCTCTAAGCTTTTTTTTTTTTTTGCCTGGCTCCTTTTTCTTTTTCCCTTGTCCTTTTCTGACCTTCCTCACTTCTCTTTTGAACCTTTATACTTACATGAATATAAACTCCAGGCATGTGCCTCGACCTTAGCCTCCCTGTTTTTTTCTCCCATTTTGGAGTCTCCCTTCCTTCACCTTTTATCTTACACTAAAGAACAGAAAACAGGTAAGAAATAGGGCAATAAAAGATGGCAAGAAGACTCATTGATTACTACATTCTCTAAACACAATTAGTTTAGTTTTACTCCCTTCAGTTCCCACTAAGAGGATTTTTTGCTGTTGAGGGAGAAAGGGGCTGCCATGCAATTTTTCAATACACGTAAACATGTTGATACACATAACATACCTAGACAAAACAAAACCCCCGTTAGATCTCTTTAATTCAGATGCATAAAATGACTAATGCCACCGCATCCTAGAATAAAGATCACATGCTGCTGCTGACTCCTGTTCACATTCTTGGTTTCTGTAGATAATGCAGAAGCATATACCACACTGACCACTCCAGACAACTTAGCTACACCTCCACTGCAACACTTTGTTAAGTCAAACTCAGTGTCATTGCAAACCCAGACCAAGACATGAGAGTTCTACAAATACTTACTGAACAGCTAGTTCTTACTCCCAATACTTCTTATTTTCAGTCAATAAAGAACAAAGAGTATGAAATAGTTTCCTTTCACTTGCATAAGCTTTTTTATAGCTGCTAAACTGGTCAGCTACAGTGGGGAGAAAAAAACAGCTGGTACAGCAAAGCCATAGTAAAGCCCTTCCTTAGGAGTGGGCCACTGGCTTCTTTTAAAGTCAGTCTTATTGGAATACCACTGGGAAGGAAAAGACACTCTGAGCACCATATAAGCTTGGGACAATATTTTAAAAGCTGATAAATAACATCACTACCCCCAGTAACATATGGCCTGTTCTTTCCTGCATTGAATTTTGAACTACAACCAAATTAAATCTCTCTGAATTATAGCTATTGAATCATCATAAAATTCCAGTTCAATAACTTGAATTAGTTTGAAGTTTCTCTAAGCTATACAAAAGTTTAATATTTTTTAAAAATTAAAAGGATGATGCCGTGATGGCTTTTGTGTGTTCATCATAATACAGTTCCTACAGAAATGTTTAATAAGGTCACTAATATTTTTATTCTTAGCTGGCATCATTCAAGCCTGTACTGAAATACGCAATAAAGCAGTAAAGACATGTTGCCCAGACTGCGCTTGACAATATTTTTCAGGTTATTTTTAGCTCATTGGTTTAAAGCAGACATTTGGCTATGCCACATTATTCATCCACTTACTTCTCCAACAGTACCCTGAACAGCTCCTGCTCCTAGGAAAGGGTGAGCAGGGATCTTAGTGCTGGCTGGGAGCATCAGCACCAGGGCAGGTAACATGTTACAGGAATGCTAGAAGTTACATCAATTCCAGAAACATTTAGCACTAAAGCAGCACTGTGCTTTCGCACTTACAGACTTCCTGTACAAAGATTTTAGCAAAACAAGGTAAGCAGAGAGTAAATTACAGTTGATTTCCTAATTTTCTCCTTACTGACCATGAAAAAGCTCCTTCTGATGACTGCACTGCTAACCAGAGCCAACAACGTACTGGTCTGAAGCAGAAGCACAGAGCAATCTTAGAGCAATCTAACACCGTCAGAATGGTTTCAGAATTAGCATTCAGCTGCAGCATGTGCTGTCTTAGAAATAAGGGTAGTACTTTGTTCCTGTTAGCTAGCAAGGAAAAGGCCTCCAAAGCACGGATAACAAGGGCAGAGGGTGGGGGAAGCACGTAACAAGAATCATGCTTTTTATTTGTTTTTAAAACACTCATTCCTGTGTTCCAGTGTCCCTTTCTATTAAATAAGCTACAAGATTCACCCTTCCAAACATCAGCCATCCACATACCCCATGCCACACAATGCTTCCTCTGTTCAGGCTTATGAGAGAGTATCTGCAATGTCAACTTGTTGTCTCACATCTGCTATAAAGGGGATTCCAGAAGAAAAATTATAAAAGCTCTCAGAACGGAAATCACGTAGCCTCTTGACTTGCAACACGAGGACTATTTTAGTCTTAGGTATGAAGGAGTTTCCATCAGTCAAATGTATTTTAAGCAGGGAAAACTCTGCTGTAGGTGACAGCACATCTAAAAGTTCATTCACAGACGCAACAAACACAGATAATTTTAGCAGACAAGGCTCAACGTTTTGTGCATGCAGGCTAAAAGAAGAAAGAGCAGGTATTGCCATGCAAGGATCACACTTCATATCATTCTATCAAAGAACTACAGCCAATTGTGTGCTATTCTCCAACCACGCACAGTTCCAGTACTCAACAATCATGTAATTACACTAATATAATCTACTGTATAACAAAACTGAATTGTCATCGTTCGAAAATCAAGAGAAGAAAAAGTTATTTTAGCTTCAGTAACAGATAGCAAACTATTTGCTGCAACTTGTTCAGTTTTCTATGATTAACAACAGTTACTCATCCACGCTGAAATGAATCCAGTCTTACCTGTATCGCACATGGAAGGAACGATCCTCACGCATGCTTAGCAAAGCACTACTTTCCTCCATCGAGTTGCATTATCATTTGAGATTTAAAAGAAACTGTTCTGTAGTAGGGTAAGTACTTTGTTACGGAGAATTGTTGTCAGAACATCATTCCAGTTAGTATATTAATAAGTTGGAGTAAAGATATCCTAAGTTCCTGTTGAAAAACTCTTCTTTATTCCTAAGGTAAGGAAGTCACAGTCAGACACATCTTAAACCTTCAGAAACGTTTTCAAGTTCTTTCATCTGTGGCCCTTTAAGCTCCATTCAGCTGCGTTTCTGCAAAGGGAACACAAGATGCTTGGCTTGAAGTCTCATAGTTAATAACTCAGAACCACTTGCAGCTGATGCAAAAGCATAACACTACTCCTACCAAGCAGGAAGCATCAATCAAGGATGTAAAGCTGGAGCCAAAGCCTGCTAAGTACATACAGCAACTCCTGGAGCCAAGCAAGACAGCAAAGGAAGTTTAAGAAAAAAAAGCAATCTTTTCTGTTGGAAACTTTGAGTAATTTACCCTTGTTAGTATTCTTTGGCCTCTAGAAGTCCCAAGCAAAAACATTAAAAGATGAAAGCTACAGAATGAAAGGCATAATATAAAACAAATCACAAACTGCTTTACATGGAAATAGTCCTGCTGAAACCCTGATAGTTAGCTGAGTCCCACAGCAGCCAGGATTGGCTGACACAACCCTTTCTAGACATCATCCCCTCCCAAGGATGAGGAGCACGGAAGCCAGCAAACTTAAGTTTAAGCTCAATTCCTCTTTCCCCTCTCTGCTCCCAAAAGAAGAGGGGGGAGGTATGGGGGGGGCTGAAGTTTTTTTAACACTGCCTTCACATTCCAAAATGCTGCAGCCTTGTCATATGAACTCCAAACTCTGCTTCAAAGGGATTGCAGCAGCCAGCCTTTAGACACTGGCCATGTTTATGCTGGCAGGGAAAAGATTAACAGAAATGAAACTCTGTATTCAAAAGTTGAACCACTTTGAAGCATATTTTGAGTAGAGGCATTGACATATCTGTTGCTCAGTACTAATTTTACTTTGCCAGTAAATATACAGTTCTATAATTCACAAATGTATATTTCATCAAGAGACTGAAGAGAGAACAGAGCTCAGATTTAAAGCTATCACCAGAAGAAAACATAACTCTCTAGCTTTAATTGTCTATGTACGCCGTGCCTTTTCTTCTCATTAGCTTTATCAAGTACCAGCTGTTAGGATTCACACTTCCCATCATACTCTTACCTTGACAGCACCCCTCAGACAGACCATCCACCTTATTCCAGTCAAACAACTATTTTGCCTTTCGTTACAATTATTTGCCATCAACAAGTGGGTGTGGGTATATTTTTGCAATTACAAGGTGTGACACATGCAGTTTACAATACCATTGCAACCCACATTCTGGGAAGACTGTGTGACAGGTATTAACTCTACAGAAGTTTGTCTGAACCTCAAATCAGACAACTCATACAAGCACAGAGCTGTAAGCCACCAGTCTATTAGCAATCATCTGTGAGCATTCCTGCTGCTCAGCAAATGCAAGGGAATTCAGAGTGCTCTTCCATAGATGAATACACACAAATTACTACAGGCCACAAACCATAAAGTATGTATTTTGACAACTTCCATGGATCACAAAATGATGACTGTGGTAATTTGTTGGTTCCTTTATACTGTAACTCTAATTAACTGAATCATTTAAGAAGCTTTTTTAAAAAATACAATCCCAAATTTAATAAAATAGACACATTTAAAATAATGATTGATGCCACCACTTCCCACCAGCTGGAACCACTGGTCCTGCTCTCTTCCCTCCTCATTGACCATACGGGACATTCCTGGTCTTGGGAAGGCGACAGACACACCCGAGTTGGCCAACACATGCTGGTCACAGACCCAACAAAAATTACTGGCTCTGGTCTTCACACCTCGCTTCCTGCACACCTCACTCATTAGGATGTCAAGTGATGCCCTCAGCCACACCAACAAGTAATCAGTAAGCAAGCTTAAAGCTTATTACAGTGGTGACTTCAAAGTTCAGGCGGTGGAAGTCAACAAATACTTCCTCACACAGTCTATCTCAGAGACAGGCCTTGGGAGGACTACAGTATGGCAAACAGCCTTGCTCTTCCAAGGGATGCACCTGAACTACTCAGAGTACTTGTGTAACTAAGCCTTCCCTGAGCTGGCAAGCAACATGAACTGAGCCAGCAGACACAGTACTTCATCAGAAAAGCCACAGACTGAAAGGAATCCCACACTGCGATGCTTTAAAGAGTGAAACCCCATCACACTTGCACTTATTCAGTATTTTTTAACGAAATTATCAGCAATTCTCAGCAAGTGAACAAGGGCCTAATGACTGATATCCAAAGAAAGTACACCTCAGCCTTCCATTAACATCACTGAACTGATACATAGGCTGTGACTCTCAAGAAAAATTACCCAGCCATCTACAGTTCTGCTCAGTGTATTTCAAGTCCCTAGCAGCACTAAAACAATAGCTGTATTTTCTTTCTCAAAAGCTTGTTATGCAAACTAATTGTCCTATTTACCACAGCTCCCAAACAAGTGTATCACGTTTTAAGGCACTTTCCATTTCAGCAAAGATTTTATTACCTATTATGAATTTTACCACAATGGTAGACAATCCCTTTAATCCATTTGCAGTTCTCAGTTCCACTCAGCACATACAATAGACCCTTCATTTTAACTTTTGATACAATACCATATTTTCACACAAGTGAAAATGAATTGCACATAACAGAAAGTCAACACTGCTATTTACTGTCAGTGTACCAATAATCACAATATAGTTGGAGAGGAAGATGGTTTTTTTCCTCTGCATCTCCTCAAATGGTAAATTTCTGCAGCTTCATTAGCTTCTTCCCTCAACCCACACCTTCTTCCCTGGAGTCTGACAGGTGACAAAGAGTATTGCTTTGCTTCTGTACAGTAACACTGCTGGCTGGCTGACATTGCCTAACTGGTTACCAGGGGGCTGAGAAACAGAACATCTGACAGTTCAGTTCTTGCTGCCTTTCCCTGAAGAAGACAATGAATGAACACCTTCTTTACCCATCTGCCATTTTGCACAAAACTAAAGGAAAGGAGTGTCTGCCAAATGACCACTGACTGAGAGACTCACCAGGTACTAAAGGAAAGTACAGACAAAGGTTGACCAACTGCCCAAACTGTACTTCCTTAGCAAAGCTACCTACAGAGATTTGTTACTTCAACATGAAAGCAAATTTCCCAATCGTGAAATAAGGTTGAAATTCCTCTCAAGAAGAGGCTACAGCATGGGTGAGAAAAAAAAAAAAAGCAGCACGAGTTGGATTATCTAAAACAAAACAGAGCTTTGCATACCCTATGGAGAAAGAGACAAACTAAACAACAAAAATATACTGACAATTCTATTACTGAAACACAGAGATCATCTTGGCTCCAGACCTTCAAAGTACAAAACAGCATATACACACAAATCATACTACAAGGAACACTCAGAACTAGACAAACCATAATTTTACTCTTCAGTGCTGTCCAAGCATATTTTTTAAAGTCACCTGAATTAGCAAATAAGCCAAAAAATCCTTAACATTCTATTCTGAGTTTAATAGGGTATTTACACAGTGAACAGCATCATCACTACCATTTCTATAGTAATAAAGATTCCCCTGTGAACGAACCTTAAAATAACTGTGTGCCACGTGGAGGAAAAAAGCTACCATACAAGTGACTAGTCATCAGAGTGGATCATGTGGATATAAGAAACACTGTCCTAAGACCAGTGTGGTTACTCTTGGAAGCTTAACAATAAATATGACTGCTAGTGAAAAAGGAGCACAAGTACGCGCAGAACAGCCCAAAGTAGTCCAAGTAGCACTGTAAAAGAATTTTATTTCAAATATCAATAAATATATGAAGCAATGGAAATATTGCACTAAACACCACAATTGCTGTACAAGATTGCATAATAATTAATTATACTAGTGTATTAAATTCTATTTCTATTTTTAAATAAGCTTCAAAGGGTCCTGGCAATGACAGCCTTCTAAATCTTATTATTAAAAAACCAAACCTAACAGGTGGCAAGCATTTCTGAGACAAATTTTGCTCACAGTGAGGTGAGGATCTCACCCATTCCACAGTTGAAAATGAAAGCATGGACTTGAATTCAATTCTAGAAAAACAGCTCCACAGCATAGTCCAACAACTGTTATCCAGCTGCTAACACCATCATACATGACCAACATGGTAACAGTAGAGATTTCTCACTATGCTTCTAAAAACATTGTTTGAATGTTTCCTTTATTTCTTACCTAAACCTAATTAACCTTGCTGCATGATGGGTTCTAAATACAAGTAAGAGAACGTTAATTTCTTTTCTGCCCTTTCACATCAGCTACTTTCTCTTGATTTAATTCCCTCCTCTCACATCTCTTTTTTGGCAGAGCAGACTAGATGCCCTGGCTTATATTGCAAACAAACCCTAAGAGCATTTATCCATGTCCTCTGCATTACCTATATATACTTTCCACTTATTTTGTATATTCAAAGGAAGTTTTTCCTTTCTGTGGCGTATCCAGTTTAATAGAGAATCCAGGGCTTTAAGTAACACTTAAGGTCTGACACATGCAGAGCCTTTTAAACTCTGTATATCCTTTCTGGTCATTTTCCCCTTCTGCTGTTAAAAGGTTGTATAAACACCTCCTTGAATAAGTAAGCACTGTCTAGCAATACTTTCAGTATTACTCAGAGTTACCAACCTTAAAACACAGTCTTAATGACACAAGTTCTTTCTGATGGATTATAAAATACTGTTCCAAACAACCACGATAACCGAATCCAGAAACATCTTCCAAGTCAGAAAGAAGCTTGCCTGCATTCTGAAGAGTTATTTCCATTTCCTTTCATAAAGAACACCCAAGCAGCACGTAAAAACTGCATATACACTGTGCATCAGGAGAATCATAGAATCACACCAAAAACTAAAGACTTTAAACTTTCAGTTAAGGAACATTCATTTTTCTGTCCAGAATCTGGTATCCCTACCCACACTAAGCACACTATTTTCACCCAACAATCTGATTGAAATGTAAATATGTTCCTTAAAATAGAATAATTATGAGCACAAGCAGATGCTAGAAACTTAGGAGAATGATGCAATACATTAGTGACAAAAGCTATACATTCTCATTGCTAGTATGTTCAGAGCATCATCAGAGTTCCAGGCCAACTTCACTAACTTCAGTAAATGCAAAGGTGCCCCATTAGACATAGCTAAGGCAGAGCATAGGTTTGTAAATAGAAATATTTAAGGCATCTGGCAATGATGCAGCCCATATAGTGACTTAAGAGTCTTAGAATGATTGCAGACAAAAGCAAACAAACAGTACATACTTCCATTAAGTAGGGTAACACAAAGAAGCAACAAATGCACATACTAGACTGGTACCTGAGTGTATTAGGTATCAGTGTTCAGTGATGCAAAGGTGGATCTCTCAGAGCCTCTACCATAGAGTATGTGCCAAGAATAGAGCATCGCTTTTCTGAGAGAATTAGTATTTAGCTGGAAATCAACTTGCTACCTAATGTATGTAATTACTGCCTAGTGTGGAAGTTAAAGGACTAGGAAGGATGCAAGGAACCACAAGCGTTTTTATTATAAGGATATTCGTGCAGAGAGTTTATGTAAGCCATCTATTTAAATCCTGAAGTAAGGCAACCCCACACTATGATAAAATAAGAAAAGAAGAGAACATGAAGTGCCAGCAGAATATAAGTAATATCCCCATAATAAAACTAGTCAGGCCACTGACAACTGATTCTTAATGCAGCAAGATTTCATATACAAGAAGATAGTAGAATAACATAGTCTCTTTGACTTAAAAAAAGCCAAGTCAGAATAGCTTGTATTTTTTCACATATTTGATAAATCAAAGTACTCAGAGTTACTAATTTTTTTTAAAAAATTAGAACAAGTTCCAAGTTTTTACATATTGTCACTCACAGACTGAAAACAAATACTGTGCTGCCTTTTTTTCCAAGCATCCCTCAATTGGAAAGGACATCTGCAGTTTTAAAGTGCTTAAATGCCACAATAGATTTCAATGATACAACAAAGTAAGAGCTTGGGATTCAAGTTCCCTGATGACACCAAACTGAGAGGACTGGCTGATTCCTCAGAAGGCTGTGCTGCTATTTAGCAGGATCTCGACTGGCTTGAGGTTCAACAAGGACAAGTGCAGAGTCCTGCATCTGGGAAGGAACAACCCCATGCACCAGTACAGGCTGGGGGTTGAACTGCTGAAGAGCAGCTCTGCAGAGAGAGACCTGGGAGTCCTGATTGATAATAAACTAAATATGAGCCAGCAATGTGCCCTTATAGCCAAGAAGGCCAATGGCATCCTGGGATGCATCAAGAAGAGTGTGGCCAGCAGGTCAAGGGAGGTTCTTCTTCTCTACTCTGCCCTGGTGGGGCCTCATCTGGAGTCCTGTGTCCAGTTCTGGGCTCCTCAGCTCAAGAGAGACAGGGAAGTGCTGGAGAGAGTCCAGCACAGAGCGACCAAGATGATCAAGAGTACAGAACATCTTTCATATGAGGAAAGGCTGCGGGAACTGGGGCTGTTTAGTCTGGAGAAGAGGAGACTGAGAGGAGATCTTATTAACAGTTATAAATATCTAAAGGGTGGGTGTCACGAGGTTGGGACATCCCTCTTTTCTATAGTAGATAGTAGCAGGACAAGGGGTAATGGGATGAAGCTGGAACACAAAAAGTTCCACTTAAACATAAGAAAAAACTATTTCACTGTTCAGGTGAGGGAGCCCTGGCACAGGCTGCCCAGAGGGGTTGTGGAGTCTCCTTCCTTGGAGGTCTTCAAGACCCACCTGGACAGGTTCCTATGCGACCTGATCTAGGTGACCCTGCTTCTGCAGGGGGGTTGGACTAAATGATCTCTAAAGGTCCCTTCCAACCCCTACCATTCCATGATCCTTTCATTCCTAGCAGTTTAAATCATACTACCACAGAAATCAGTGTTTTGGTACCAAGTTCTGAACGCAAATTTGAAAATTGCTCCTTCTGCTTACTGAGAACAATCTCACCATGCAAACCAACATGCACTAGGGCTCAGGCCTCTTCCGAACAAGAAGACATTTACTCAAATACCTTTGGTTTGGGAAATGGAGCACGTTATTTAATGTGACAGAACGCCAGATGGGAAATAGTTCAGCACAAAGCAGTGACTATTTGTACTTAAACTGATAGAGTAAGTTGATAATAAAACTCTCAAATATACACTTATCTCAGCCCCTTCTTAGCCTATAAAATGGCTTTAAAAGAGATCCTTGTAGGCAAAGGAAAGAAGACAGATTGCACAAGCATCTTGCAAAGAGGAAAAATTAACCTATAAGATTTCATACTTTAAAAAAAAAAAAATCAACAATCCTTAGAATCACCACAGAAACACAATGGCAATTTAAGGGAAGCAACAGAGCTGTTATATCACATTTCCTACTTCATACTGTGGTGCTCATTCGGAGATAAAGTAGGCATTCAGCATAAAAACTCATTACCAGTCCAGCAGGTTTTTATCCTACAAGCAGCAGATGTAGCTCTCTCAGAATCTGTACTAACACAACTGAAATGATCCAGGGTCAAATACTGCCAGCAGCATTGCTGGTGCATCATCTGTGCCCCTCAGTTCTCAAATATTAACAGAGTGTCAACTGTCTCCTCAATCATAGTGTACAGCTGAACAATATACAGCTACACCCAGAAACAACTCTAGAGGATGAACACAAGCTACAGTGAGAAGAAAGTGTGTTGTTTCTCCTTACTGGTTGCTTCCTGCAGACAGAGGTACACCGCTGCCCACAGATTTATTCACTACGTACAAATATTATCACACAAACACTCTCGGTTGGAATGGCATATCCTCTAACAACCCAGTGATTGTTTGGTAAGGTGGAGTCTCCAAAGTGCTGCATGCAAGGAACGAAATTCCTAACAGCAGACCAGTGTGATGATGGTGGGAAAAAAATGAAGTCAACATAAACAGTGAAGAACTAAAAAAGATTCAGAGAAGCTTCTTGGCATATTATGTGTGGTTTATTTTCCCTCTCTCAGCTGCACAGAAGTTTTTCCTTCATGTTAGTGAAAGGTTTATAGGACACAAAAGTTTCATTATATTAACAAGAACACATTCTTCCAACACTGCCAAACTGGAATCTGAAGTGGAAGTTTGACATTAATCATCTGGTCAATACTACTTACATTTCAGACCATCTCTTACCAGCTTTTCCACTTCCATTTTTTCCTGTATTTTACATTACTAATGTTGTTCTCTTCCACAAAATAGTACTTCATTCTTCTGATACGATCATTTCTACAGCTGGCTTGCTTAAATGCCTAAATAAAAGCTCAGGGTTTTTTTCTTCACCTGGTAACCCTCTATTCTTTCATTTACAAGAATAGAAATAACAAGTTGATCTTTCAGAGAGTCTAAGATCAATACTTCTTAAACATAAACAATTTCATGAAGCTCTAAACCTTAAAGACTGCTAAAATCAAGATCATAGTTACCCCAGATCTAGGCAGGAATGACTAAGTTGTGGAAAGTGAAACTTACCACACATCTGCTACAAAAAGCCTGAAAGACAAAAGAGAAAAGTACAAATACCTTTGCTCTTCAATTTTTAAAAGTGGAAAACTAGGAGAAACTAAAAATGTTCCTGTTTTAAGCAAGACAAGAATCCAGATAAACTGTAAAACAAAAAACATTTCCACACAGTCAATACTTAAAACAATGTACAGATAACATTCATTTTTAGAAAAAAAAAGTCCAATTCTTACTAAAACTTTTCTTTCTTAACTAATGGAGAGCCAAGCTGCTCTCCAAGTCATATTGTACACAAGGACCTGAAGAACACTGGTTTGGGAAACTGATCTGCTGTCCTGTCATTTCTTGACAAGAAAAGGTTAAGATTTTACATTAGAAAGTTCTAGCAAAATAAGAATAAATTCCCCTTCTGACAAGGTATAAGAGGCCAGGCTCATTTTTAAGATTCTTTCTCCTGTGCAACATGCCAAAAGACAGAGGTTTTCTATCTTTTTTGCCGTGCTTTCACTCAACATTTATGTTAGAACACTGGCATGCTGACTACCAGAAAAATTCTAAGAGAAAGACCTGTTACCTTTAAATATCTCAGGAAAAAAAAAAAAAAAAGGAAAAAAACTCTAACCCACAGAGCTACTTTAACCTAATCATCAAGTTCTGTAGTAGTTCTCCACCAACAGCAACAATAATGTACCATCCTAAGTAGTTTTAAGCTACTTGGAAGAGTTACGAGAGCATTAAAATAACACTATTTTAAATAGGGCAACATACAAGATGCACAAAGGTTTCTTCTAGTCCAATAAAGCTGTCTTAAGTTTCAGGTAAGTTTTGTTTCAGCTTTATACGGAAGTAACTGGAAGTATAAAGTCCTTCCTGCCAAAGAGGAATGCATAACCACAGTTAGAAGGCTTGGCAACCATTAATAGAACTAGTAAGAAGGAGCACTGTTACAGTCCTACCAAGTACTTTAACCATACAACAAAGAATTCAGAACTGCATTGTAAGGACAGCCTTTTTGCTAGCATTTTCAGCTCTAACAAAACCCTAACTTAAACAAAAGGGATAAAGTTTTTGAGACAAAGATAAAATTTAAGGCCAGACTGGAATCTCTTAACTGATCTTTTTGAGATGCCAGACTCTGCACCTTGTCCTAAATCCCGAGCTGGCTGTGCTGCTTGCCATGGCAACACAGGATGCCCACAGCCTGCCGGCCAGAACCCAGCAGAGAACACACATTGGGCTGAAAAAGCTTCTAAAGCAGAAGAAAAGGCACGGCGTCAAGGTGGGGCACAGTTTGTGTATTTGCGATAAAGATGAATTCTTAATGAACTATGCTTCACCATTCAAAAATTGAGTAAGCAAAAGAAGGGGAGGATCTAGACCAGCAAAGGCTACATAATTACAACCAGGATAAATACAACCAGGTGTGGTACAATTTGAGTTTACGTATGCCACTACATAACGTCCAACGCAAATTCTTGAAGAGGTTAGACCTTGTTCCCTGTATACTTGACTCCTCACACTATGTTTGGCAGTGTCTTCGGCTCCTGTTACATTAATAGCTTACTTCATTCCTCCCCTTAAAGTAGTATTTACTATTTATCACCCTCATTGATCTTGTTAAGCACAACACAACCGATGAAAGACACCTAATGTAACGCCTGTTTACTACTACTTTGTTTTAGAGTAACAGGGGTGACTCCTTCGTGAAGCACAACCAATAAAGATTGTTTGAATAGGTAGGTCTGGCTTTTGTTTCCACAGAAATGAGGCTGAGGACTGCCAGCTAGAAGCCATACTTTAAGTCAAAATACTGGACGGGCCTCGGGTACAAACGGCTGTTCTTCCCAAGCAGACTACGCGGTAAGTTTATCCGCCAACACATCGGGCAGCTCAGAAGCGATAGAGGCAGCCGCAACCTCGTCCAGCCGGGACCGGGACAGCCCCTCGGCCGCGATGCGGGAGCAGGTGCCGACCGGCGGCGGCGGGACCCGCCGCTCCCAGCTGGGCCAGGCAGCCCGGCGCGGCACAGCGGCTCCCCTCGCCTTGCCGGCACCCAGCGCCCACCGCGGCACCCAAGACGCGCCCACGCCCCTCCTGCCGCCGGCCCCACACCGAGCAGCCGGGCCCGGCGGCGCCCCCGGCCGCCCCTCACCTGCGAGCCGGCGGTGCCGCGGCAGCGGCGCGGAGCCCTCAGCGACCGCCGCAGGGACAGCGCGGGGCGGCGCCCGCCCACGCGCAGCCGCGCTTCGAACCCACCAATCCCCGCGCGCCGCCCTGCCCCGCAAGCGAGGCGGCCAACGGCCCCGCCGCCGGAAGGGCGCATCGTTCATACGGACCAATGGGCAGCTGGCGGGGGCGGGGCTACCGCTCCTGGCCCCGCCCCGCGCCGGCTCAGCGCAGCCCCGGCGCTGTAACGGCAGCCGGGCGCAGGCAGCGGCCCCGGCACTGTAACGGTAACCGAGCGCAGGCAGCGGCCCCGGCAGCGTAACGGCAACCGGGCGCAGGCAGCGGCCCCGGCGCTGTAACGGCAACCGGGCGCAGGCAGCGGCCCCGGCAGCGTAACGGCAACCGGGCGCAGGCAGCGGCCCCGGCAGCGTAACGGCAGCCGGCCGCGGGGGCTGGCCCTGGGGAGTGGCAGGGGAAGTAACAGCAGCCGCGGCTCAGGAGCACCCCTCCAGTGCAGGAAAAAGCGTGAGGGAAGCGGGACTAGAAGTTGGGAGCGCTGCTGCCAGCGAGTGCAGCTCAGGTGAAAGGAGGCGTTGAGGGAAGGTGACACGAGTGTAGATGACTGCAGTAGCATGTTATAATTCAGTGCACTGCAGCTGATGAAACAGCTGAGAAAAATGGGAAAGAGGCTGGTGATTCGTCGCTGGTGCAGAAGCTGAAGAGGTGAGGTAAAGTGTGAGAAACTGTATTTTCCTACTCTTTAAAAAAAGCCACACAAACACACACCTGAGTTTGAATTCTGGTACTGTGTGTTGTTGTCTGTAATGAAGGAACAAGGACAGGTACCTGGCACTATGCTCAATTCTCCTTTTCCTCGTGCTTTTGTGTTTTCCTGTCTCCTCCCATACCTAATCCAGACTTGCCCTAGTGTGAATGTGAAAACACGATGTCCATGTGAGGGGGATGGTTCTGGAAAATCTTATTTTCATATGCATTTAAGCAGAAAATAATGTTTGCTCCTCCCTTACAGCTTTTGACCTATGCAATAATAAAAGCACTGGAGAAGCAATGGCATTCATACTCCACGTAAAACTGGATATGGAGATTATAAACAAGTGCAAACCATCAGAGTGGATGAAAACCCCAATTAATAGTTCATTTTCAGATGAATTAGGCTCTATCATTGATGTAACTGATGAGGAACAAGACTTACCTTATGATGGAGATGTAGAAACAACTTGTAAATACAGTAACAGTCTAGATAATTGGAAGGACCGTACTTGTACAAAAGACACTTCTGGTATTTTAAACCTGGCCTGTTCTGATGATAACAAAAACATAAAAGCAACAGCAAATGATGAAACTTTTCCACAGCCTGAAGAATCCTCCAGTCACCACAGAGGTGCCATAGGAACAACAGGAATTTTAGTTGAAGTACCCAGAAGTGAAGCTTCCTTTAAGAAGGAATTGCCTGTTGGCAATTGTAGTAAACCAGATAGCAAACAACATCTCACCAACTCAAAAGTGTCCAATGTCCTTCTGTGTCATTTCCCTCAGGGAAAGTTAATAAACACATGCCAGTTAATTGAATGTGAGACAATACCAGAGACGTCCTTTAGTGAAAGTATCAGTGACACCGCGAGCAAACCTGAGCCTTCAGAATGTGTCAAAGGCCGCTCAGTGCATGAGCGATGGGCAGCGAGCTTGGAAGAATATTACTTGGAGAAGCATGAGAAAGTAAACACAGGTGGTAAAAATCATTTGCTAAATGCAAATGGAAGTGTTTCAACAAAACCTACTACTGGTAAGTGTGAGTGCAATGAAGAAAATGCACAGTTGATCAATGAAAATAGATCTACACGCATCTTTCCAAACAGGAAAGGAGAGAGAGACTTGTTTAAGAATACAGTTTTTCCTTGGGAGCTTGAATCTTGCCAAGATCTAGCTCACTATTGCCTTCCTGACTGCTCTGAAGTTGCTTCAGAAATTAAAGTACCAAAACCAAGTGACAATATTAACTCAACTCCTGCAATTAAAAGATCAAAGTCCTTCCCTGTTTTGCTACGGAAATCCTTAACTGTGAACAACATTCTAGAAACTAAGAAGCATTTCAATTCTGCTGAAGCAGAGAATCAAGGGGTGAGCATTCCAGAACTGTTGCAACAGCAAGAGGTAATTAAGATGCTTTAAGAAACTGTTAATGCTCCATAGAGTGATGGTTACCATATGAAGATATTGTGTGTCCAGTAACACATAGCAGTTCATGCAGGCAGTCTGCAGGGACTGGCAAGTCATCACATCAGCGATTGCCTTCACAAATAAAACTCTGGGATTCTATTTACATGGAACTTCCATTACTCAACATTTAATGATGATCTGGAGTATTACTTGTGATTATAAAGTATCCTATCTGATCATTAGGAAATTCACTAGTAATTGTCATTTCAACTACATTAAAATTCACCAAAAGTGCTAAACTTAAAAGGCTTTTTTTTTTTAAATACATTGTCATACTGTGCCTGGGATTACATTAAATCTATGATTCTATGTGAAAAATGAAATAGTAGGGGTTAGAAGGGAACAACCTCCCCATCTTGACATTCTTCAGCTATTTATACTGGTCTTTAGTGACAAGTCCAATCTTTTTAAAGGACTTGTCTGACAAGAATCTCTCTCTTATTGTGGTAAATTTCTTCTAAAGTTGGTTAGTAATTAGATTATTAATTTTCCATTTCAGTTGTTCAAGATGCAAGGTACAAAAAAACCCACCAGATGTATTCTGTGAGATTTATTTCAAACTCCTTTATCTCAAGGACTATGAATATTTCCCAGAACTATTTTGTCACCTTCATATTTTACTTCCTATTTATACAAATCCTCTTTAGGTTTTCACAACAGAGTGGAAGTATCTCTACAATGAGACACTTGACATCTAATTTTGTGTCAGTATTTTGATATGGTGCTCTTATGTTTTGTTAAAATTTATACTTGAAAATACAAGGACAAGTTACTTCCAAAATATTTGTTGATATCCACAGGACTTGTATCCATTGCTTCACTAACCAGAGTTTTCATTTTAACAGATATTTCCTCAGTCAGACTTTCCAAATGCCAGCACTGCCATTTCCTCAGGAGCCCCTGGGACATCCTCTGAAGCCTTTACGTTCCCTCCTATCCCTGTACAATCCACACATGATTTGTCTCAAGCAAGTAAATAAAATTCCAGCAACTATGCAAATGACTATTTTATGTAATTTGATAGTACTTTTGGGCAGACATTTTGGGTAGAAATTCCAACTGATGGATCTTCTCTTGTATTATGTAGAATTACAGCATGGAACAACAGCATCAGCATTGCCAGCAGCTGGTACAGTGGAAGCACACTGTGTAACTCCTAACTCACTACCAGAACTAACACTAGGAGAAATGATGTCTGAAATACTAAAGGATCAGACAGATCGACTGATAAAGAAAGTAAAGAGCTCCATTTCAATATATACTTTGCACTTATGCTCAAATCCTCTATTCAATTGACAAATTTGTTTTTAAAAACCCAAATAAAAGTTTCATATTTTGTCTTGAAGGTGGAAGACTTCTATAAGCACATGACCCATGAGACAGTCCTGTTACAAGACAACTATCTGGTAAACTGATTGACCTATTTCCAGTTATCTGAAATGCACTTTAAATGCTTGCAGACTCACCATTTACTGGCAAAATACTCCAGGTTTTCCTCAGACAGAGTTAAAAATACTCTTTTCTTAGACAGGGATCAGGAATTTAAGTGGCCAAAATGAAGATAATCACTAGGTGGCTGGATTCATAAGTCTATTTTAAGGATTACGACTCAGAACTATTGGTGAAAGGCCTTTAGTTGCCATATAAGTTCTCGATTTTGACACACAGTATATCAGTTCAGAGGCCATGGTTTACTATCTTAAATTGTTCATAACAGAGCAGCACAAAGTACTAAGTGGACATACCAAATGCTGTCCTGTTCCAAGTCAAAGCAGTACCAAAATTCTTACCAACATCACTGCAAACAGCATCTGGGTTACATAGCATAAGCAGCTATCACTGACTTGTTAAATCATAATGACATTTGCTATTGAATTATTTCTTATTGGTGAAGGCATTAAATGAATTGAAGAGATACCTTGGTGCCTTGGAAAGGAATTACTTAACAGCTAGAGAAGAGCACCATAACTTACAGATGCAGAACTTCAAGGACAAGTCTATCAGCATTGGAGAGTTTGATCCTGAAAGGTCAGAAGTGCTAAACAGTACATCAGTGTATTTTCCATATTTGAAGTGTCTTACAACCATAACTTAATTTACCTATTAGAATTTTTCTGAATTTATAACATAATCATAATGTTTTATCTGGTGAGCTAGAGTGATTTACCCAAAATTCATATTGGATTTTACATATCATAAGTTAGGATTTGTAATTAGTTCAAATACTTAAAAGGGACTTGGTGAAGTCCCTTAATTGGAGCTTTTTTCCCTATGACAAGTGTACTGCAATGCCCAATATGGTTAGTAAGAGATAAAATATCAGTTCACACAGGTTCTACTAACTGTGTATTGCAATTGCATTTAGAAAGGTGGAAGGGGAAATATTTAGACTTCACATGCTGCTTGAAGACATCCAAGAACAAACTGATGACGGCAAACACAACGCATCCTCTTTCCTGATTTCCTACCAATCTGCCCAGTCATCATATTCTCCTTGTGAGGTAACTTAGTGAGTTTTCTTCTTATTTATTAGTATATTATTAACATGCTATCTAAAAGCATGATGCTCTTATTAGAGGAGAACATACAATAGTACAACCACCCTGAGGCTCTTCAGACTTGTATTACTAAAACAGGAAGATTGTAGTCCTTAGATACCATGTTACCTCAAAGAACATTCTTAATCCCGGATTCAAAAGCATTTATTTCAGAGTAAGAAAATATGAGCAGGTACTTCACCTTTCACAAAGCTGTCTTTATTTTGGGGAATTAATCATTTAGTTGAAATAAATGTTACTTTGTCTAAGACTCTTGAACTGCAGAATTACAAGACCAATCATTATATTGCTGCGGAAAATTGAGTTTACTCCCAGGTATGGTTGTATTTGGTCCTAGATCATAAATGTGCAAAAAAGTCTTAAGGCCTTCTACAAATCTACAGGTAAGTATCAACAAATACTTTCACAGTCAATGTTTTAGCAAACATTTTTCTCCAACTCACAAGTCAAAGATCCTCAGAATGTGCTGTCCGGTAGAAGTCATGTACTTGCAATGCAATGACCACAAGCTATGTGTATCTGTGCTATGGTTACTCTGTACAGAGATCAGTCCTTCCAACCATTCCTGATCCTCCAAAAAGAAGAGATATTGAAGCTGTATTTGTTCACAAGAACAAAGAGAGAGAAACAAGAGAGAATACTCATGTAATGCCACAGACAAATCCATTTTTTTCAGAAGGCAACAACTGCAATCTTCATCACATGTAAGCAACAGCGTGGAAACAGCTTTTGAAGTTTCTATATGAACTTATCTAAAATTGTTTGCTGAATATAGAAAATTGTGATGTCTGAACTCTCTGAAAGCAACAGAAATATTTCTAGAATAGAACTTTTACAATACTTATGACTATATACCAAAAAATTCCTTCCAGCCTAGCATTCCTACTTTTCTGGGTCTTAGTGACATAAAAGGATTTCCTGAAGACAAACACTACCATCAGTTCTGCTAGGAGTTAAGTCAGACCTCTGTATAAAATACATTGAAACCACACAAATTCAGAATGTGAATAACTAGTCCAAGTACATAAAAAGTGACATAGTAACAATTATTTGCCAACATTTGTGAGGCATTTTTAAATAAACAAGGAAGGGATGCATATATTTACATAAGCCATGAACAAATTGTGAAACAATTCTAGATACCATCTCTGCCATCATGGGGACTATTTCACAGGTGTTAATCATCTCAAGGAGAGCAGAAAAATAAAATAAGTGGTTTTCCCTTAAACAATTAAGGTTGCAAAACAGAACTGTATCAACTTCCAGAAACGAAATGGAGCTTCTGGGAAGGAGAGATCTGCTAGCAACCAAGCATTCTTCCAGCATAATGGTATGAGATGTTTCCATACTCCTTTTTTTTAAACTTATATTATTTTACTCAGCTTTGAGATCACACAACATTTTTCACTTCAGTTTTTGTACAGCATGATGGCTCAGCTTTTGAAATGCAACAGCAGATCCTAAGATTTCCCAGTTGGTTTCCAAAAGAGAAATTTAAGGACTCAAATATTTTTGAAAGCTGTAATAAGTTTAGTTGTCTCTCACACTTAACCATGTTTGCCAGCTTGCCTTGATTATTTGTTCAGAAAGCAACAACCTACAAGAAGTTGCCTGCCTACAAAAATATTTCATCTTAACTTTATACTAATCCTTTTCAAAGCAATACGAAAACCTGTCTTGACTTCCAACTTCACAAGAAAGTACTCCTGTTTTCTCTAGTCTGCTTTACAATTGTAAATAGGTAAATCAAATTGTAGAGTTGATGGCAACTGAAAGCAATATAGAAGTGACATGCAAATGATGCCACTGTTTACACTATCGTGTTTGATATATAATACAGTTACAGATACAGAGTAATATAAACAGTCTTATCTAAATTTGTTTTGTCTTCTGGGTGCAACAGAGATTCCTTTCACCAGAGGAAAAATGCACTGCTGAAGGTCTTACATCCCCTAGTCAAGGAACACTAAGTCAAAAATTCAACACTGATGAAGGAAAGATAAGGTAAGTGTACATATTTTGGCTTGTCATAGATTTAGCTTTCTACAGAAAAGTGAACAGATACATGCATGTACACCGAGATGCCTCTATGCTGGACTCTGAATAAAACACCAAATAATGTCTTTAATACATACAAATGAGAGGATTATCCGTTTTCAAGTTTATCACCAATTAATCATATAAGGTATGCAATATACCAGATGACCAGAGAAATAGCAAAACTTCCATCAATTTCATTAAAGAGAGAATTATACTTATATTACAAAGCAGCCCATCTCAGTGGACTAGTATACGATTTATGGTGCTTAAATGGCACAGGGATATTTTAACAGCATATTAAGAGAAAAGGCTTTGTCTATATTCTATATTGGTTATATATTCAGCAATGCATATCAGTGTCCCCAACAGGATGACAGCAAAGTGGTCAGCAATGAAAAATACTCTGTCATGAACTAATATAGCAGGCCTGGAAGGAGACTATATTGATATATCTGCATATATTTCAAGTGTAAGGGTCAACCTGTAGAGTTCCATTTATTTATCATGGTGACATTTCTGAAATGACTAATGTAGAATTACAGAGTTGGAAATTTTTGAAAATTAAATCTCCCTCCAAAGCTAGAGATGAGCTGTGTGTATCTTATGACACACACACTGTAGAACATAGGAATACTCATCTAAATATGCACTCAGATTACTTCATAGATTACAAGTTTATGTTTATTAAAACTCACCTAGCTTCCTTTTTTTAATTTGTGTCATTTAAAGTTAACTTGATCCTCAAAGCATTATTTTCATGAATGACTGGAAAACTCTTCACATGAATTTGATGATACCTGTATGCTCTAAATTGAAAATACATGCCAAATAACAAAAAAGGAATCTTTTAAGCTTCTGTTTACCACCTTTTCAGATAATTGATACAGGTAGAGTTCTTCGTGTGCAATTTCTACTCAACTAAAAATGGTCAAACATAAATATAAAATGCTTATAAGTCTCATCATACAGATATTGAGATATAATTAAAACATCATTCTGTTTTCATGTTTAAAGAAACACAAACATGCAGGAAAGGAAAGCTGGAATGCGTTCACTCTTCATTCAGAGAAAACTAACTGATATATCAGATACCAGCCTGAGTAAGTAATGATGGCATACAAAGTCAGAACTGTGCTTATACCTACTACGGAATCCTGTTAAGAAACACATTCCTGTCACATCTCAGCAGCATGAACATGGCTTTGTAGTTTTAATAGACATTACTGCTTAGCACAGCACAAGACATTAACAACAAAAAGAACACTAAAGAGGACATCAAGACAAGTTCATTGTGGAAATCTTAGGGACAGACCAAGATGTAACAGACAAGCTGCAGCAGAATCTGCAGTTAGATATGAGCAAGAGTTTTAACTGAGGGTATAGTCAAAAAACTTAAATCTAAGTTGGTCCTACTTTGAGTGGGAATTTGGCCAGGCTATTTCCAGAAGTCCTATCCAACCCCAATTCCACCTTTTTAGACAAGTTTCCAACTATTACTAACATTCTCTAAAGCATAACAGTGGTGTGCACACATGCTTTGATTTTGCTTTTTCTCCCTAATGTGCATTTGTGTCCTAAAAGAAGATTCCAAACTTGGTGACTAAATTCAACTTTCTTACTCTGCTTGAAAACAAAGGAAGAGTTTTCCTAAGTTTTTGATCCATTCATAATTGATAGAGAGAGGGAAATATTATCCTTCCTTAGCCCAGCTCCTAATAAGATAGTTTCACTAAATGCAAACTAGAGCCCACACAGGCTACTGTGTCCTAGTTAAATCAGCTGTCAGGTCATCCAAGACCTTGGAGGTTCACTAAGAATCAGTTGATATTAGTTTCTCTTTCCAATGTTATCTTTCCGCCGCAGAAGAATCTGAAGCTGTTAATACCCAAAAACTAAAAGAGAATAGCATGAGCTATCCTAGGTTCAGTTTTAAGTCTGAATACATAGGTTATTCTTACCTTGGGTCTACCTTTTGTCCTTGGCTTCTCTCTGTCATCCTTTCACTTCAACATAACACATGGGCCATTATAGTTAGTACTGGTTTGTGCAACAGCTACAGTAATGCCATACTAGATGCTCCTGAATTCTCATGTCACATTCCTCCTAGGCTTTTGTAGCACTTGTAGCAATTTTAACCTTAAAAACAAGAAACTAAGGACAGGGTGATGGAGAGTGTAGTTCTGTTTTAAACAGCAGCTCTAGGACCCGAAACAACAACCCTCAAAAAGCTCCTACATTTTAGGCTTATGCTCAGGCCTGAAAGCCAAACTTAAAAGTTCAATCCTTAGCTATGAAACAGAGGAAAAAGTACTTTCACATTGCAACAGTGTTAAAGGCAGCAAAGGGCTCAGAAATCAGTGCTGAAAGCCAACTAATTACTTAGGTACACAGGCCAAAATTTCTAATATTTCAGACCTTTCTAATGTATTTTGGGGACTTTAGGCAGCAATTCAGAAGACATCTCAGCCTGTGAGTGTGACCATGATTTGCAAAGCAAGGAACTCAGAAACTGCAAGACTGAAAGTTATAGAGCACTCAATACAAGATTATGTGGAGAGAGAAAAGGTATATTGATTGCGAAAATATTGACATTTATACAAAATTATCCTTGTTGATAGTGTTTGTTTTTCTAAACAAGGCACCTTTGTTTCCAGGACTTGGAGGCAGATGCCCTAGAGGAAGCAGAGATCAATTTCAACTGAGGAATTACAAAGAATCTGTTCAATCTTGTGATATATGTAGAAACAAAAGCTCTAGTTCATCCTGTAAGTATGATGTGTTGCTGAAATGATTGCCAATCACAGTGCTAAGTTCAGCAGCAAATTCAAACAGCTTAATCTGTCCTCATTTACAAAAAAAATGATCTTAAATATAGTCTACTTTTATTCAATAGTGATAGTTACTTCAATTTACACTACATAGAGAAAAAGGCTAAAAACAGTGAAAAAAAAATCATTTCTGCTTTTGTTTTAAATATGGCCTCAACAATTACAGCTTATTCACAGAAAAGAATCTACACTGAAAAGGCTCAGAAAAATCAACAGCCACATGAATTTGGAAACAGACAGTCTGAAAGGTAAGCTGTAGCAATAACTGTATAGTACAAAAGAAAATACCGTTGTTGAAGATGCAGGGGAGTTTTTTCCATGCTGTATCACAAGTGGAGGAACATTTTCACAGTGTTTGCTGTATATTAGAATTTTACTCAATAGGGTAAATAATTTAATTAAGAGCAAGTGGAAATATTTGTTAAGAGTAGTTCTTCAATCTTTCTGATTTAATCAGAGTCTACACCTGACTTCTTTAGCTGACACATTTGGTAAAAAAATAAAATAAATGTAAACCACATTTGATTAAGAGGACGTTCCCATTTAGAGATTCAAATGCAGGAGTGTATTATTTAAGATTCAATTGTTTGATAACAACTATTTCTTTATAAATAGTAGTCCTACTTTTAACTGCCAACATTACTCAGTAACAGCAATTGTCTGGAAGTACAGGAGCTGCACTTGAGAATCAATGCAGCAACCACTCTGCAAGAGAAGGTTACAGTGTGATGCTCTTATGGGAGATTTCCTGACTGCATCCTGGGAAGTTTTCTATCTTATCTACAGATCTAACAGAAATACTGACAGATTATGTTTTACAATTAAATGAAAAACTCTACTTCATGTAAAATGAACCTGAATAAGCTGCTATCAAAGTGTATTTAACTCAGTTCAAAAATTATTTTGCTTACTAAAATTGTTTGTATTTTAATCTATATATCTTATCTCTAGACAAAACTTGGAGACTGCCAAAACCTGCTGTTCAAGCACATATAATAAAATTATCCTTTCACATCAATACTTACCCATCAAGAAGTCTGCCCGAAGCAAATCTGCAGTCAACATCAGAAACAGAAATGCCAATGATTCCAATGCAAATGTAAGACTAGAGTGAAAATTAAAAGCCACACAACTATCTTGGGAAGAGTACATCCCCGTATCATGGCAGTGTTGAACAAGCCCGTTCTTATCAAGTTTATTATTATAGCCTAAGCATGTCTAGTCCATTTAAGTGCAAGTTAAAAAAAATATCAGTATACTACTTCATATGGGTGAATTGCAGACTCTTTATGCAGTTTAGTCCCTGTATAAATAGTCCAAGGGACAGAAAAGGAGCCCTGGATCTTACCTCTGGAATTATGTTTCATACACTGAAACAAAGAATGTCATTAGCCCCACAAACCACTATCAAACTGAAAGAAGACCTCAGTGGAACAGACACGCACCACATGGGGCCTGCTACTTTAGAAAGGTGTAAATATCCCTCACTTCAAAGGATTACACAGAGAGAAAAATAAATGGCATACTTCCAACTTGAATCTTGGAGCAGCATATCACAACTCAGAATTTTTGCCACTGAACATGTATTCAGAGTTAAAAAGTTACATAGAACCTTAATATCACCATCTATTCTACAGCTATGTAAACATTTTATGTTAACATGACTATATTTTATTATTCCCAACAGATTTTAAGTTCTGCCCTGGATCATGCTATACAGACAGCAAACAGTTTGAAGGAAGCTACAGAACGAATAGTACAAGCAGTTTCAGAAGATCTAGCTGAAGTGAAAAGATACCAGCTCTAATAACCCAGTTGCAAATGCTATGTTGTTTCGCTGATACTGCGGTGTCAGTGTTTCTGCAAATATAAAATTATTAACACAAACAACAGAAAGTCAGCTAATTTTACTTCTTCTGTAATCATCAGTACTAAAGTAAACTGGTGCATATTGCTGCTTCACATTTACACTGTCTCAGAACTTAAAACCAAATTACTAATTCTACTGAAAATCTTCAGTACGTTGGCTAACCCCTGTTACTGTGTACCTTCTCAAACCACTCACTTAAGATAACTTAATAAAAATTGGTTTAAACAAGCAAAGTTAACTTTGACTTGCGATTTCTCCCCATCCCCTAACAGGGGAATATATTTCAGTCATTACTACATATATTTTCTTCCCACAGCTTAACAGAGCTGCTGAAGCACATCAAAGGGAAACAGCTTCTGCACCAGACATCTATAAGCACCATGCTAATATACCAAGTCATACTTAGCATATGTAATTATTTTTAGACTGCCTCTACATTAAGAGTTGTTTGGGTCTGAAATACTTCCTTGCATGTCTCAGTAACTGAGTAATGCCAAGTGATACCATTTGTCATCTATGTATTTTTAACAATTGAATTGTCTGTTTCTTCAGTATAGTGTCCTCACACTGTCAGATGTATCTTGTTTGGAGATTGTATCTGATGGTAAGTAAGCTGGAAAGTTTTAAAATACTGTAGAAATACAGTGAGACAATGTAAGTCATTTATTATTTCTCTACTGAAATCCATTTAACCGCAGAGATTAAAAGGAAGCAGGAGTTAACATGAACTTGTATTATTAGGGATAATATTCAGAGGCAATTCCAAAATACACAGGGACAGATGGAAATCATCCCTTCAAGTGAGAAGTGACAGTGTGTTGCCTAAAAAAAGGCAGTAGTTTTCAGGCAAACCTGAGGGATTTCAGTTGATGGATACAGAGATAACCCAGACTTAATTCACACAAGTGTGACGGCTAAACTTGCTGCTGTGTACCATTAACTTTCTCAGTGGAGTCTATGCCTTCTTTCAGGGTTCTTTCTACCTTCACCACCACTGACAATACCTTTACTCTGAACTTTTATTATTATATAGTTAGAAACTAGAATTCAGGAAAACACTGTAAATATTTCTACTACTTTTTTAAAGTTTTGATGCATATTATATTTGAGAAACCAGTGTTGTTCCTGTATCCCAGCTAAAAATAAAGCCATGTAAGTGCGCTTGAAAGCTACACCCACTTAGCATGACCCACATCCTGCAATGTTTTAAAACCATTACATAACTTCCCATTTCATTCTCTCTGATGTAAAGGGGGAATTTGATATTTTTCCACCTTTTAATTATTTCTGAAATAACTCACCTAGCAAAGATGTTCTCTTAACCTACTAGCTAACCTTTCTGCAAAGCCAAAAATTAATACCCTTCAGTTGGAAGAACTTAAATGAGCACCCATAATCCATTCCATTTCACTATGACATCTCTCAGATTCTAGATACGACAAACAATTCAAGGCATGTGAATACAACACCTCTTCAAAAGGTTAGTAAGTTTACAAGGAAGCAATTTTCTAAAACAAATCTAAACATGACTTGTATTAGAGAACTAATACCATTTAGAATTTATTTTATCACTTTCACCACAAATTTATATATTTCTTTCTTAATACATAATAAAGTAGAAGAAACAGTAAATCCTCTAGAATGCATCACGTTTTGGTGTTTGGCCTGCTTTCTGATTCTCTTCTATAAATTACCAACCCATCTGAAAGACTGAACTGCTACTCTTCCTCTCCTTTTCCTCTGTCCCCACTCCCTCAAAAAGAGAATTTATGCTATCACAGGCAATTCAACTTATAAAATAGATGGACTAGGTAGACACAGTCATAAGGAAATTTCCAAGAAATTTAAGATTTTTTAAAATCTTTAGTAATAAGCCCTGCATATACTTAAACATAAAGTGTACTTCAGTGCACAGTTGACAGCGTTTCTTCAAAGTTATTTATTGATATTAGAATTGCTAGACTTCCATGATGAATCTCCTACCTTACCCCACCACCATCTAAAACCCCTTTTGATTTTCAGTTACATATATATATATATATAGATTCTCCAGTGAGTCATTTTACAGAAAATATTACTGTTTGAGACATTGCACTTGTGTGAAATATTTTTTACCATAAACTCATATATACAAATTTTCTTCTGAAGCCTAGACCCTTTTAAATTATTTTTAGAAATAAACTGTTATAGAAAGGTTTCATAGTTCTCAAAAACAATTTCCATTTATATATAACCATGACAACTTTTAGCATAACTTGTAAGGAATGAAGATACATTTACATTGTAATGCTGTCTATACTACATACACACGTGTTGATTTCCCACCCCCCTCACCTCCCTTCTCCTCCCCACAAAAGCAGCAAATTTAAATTATAAAGTGACATTCCATTAGTCAGAACCATGTAGTGTCCTGGTACAGTACTTAGTAAAGTCAGTTCCAGAAGAATATATACATCCTGTTTGTCTTTTCCTAATCTATCATCACAATTTCTATTCATCTTTAATGCAGACCACATCCTTCGGTTTACTAAGGCTCTTCACTTGATCCAGTAGCATTTTAGGTGTCAAAATATGAGTAGAACCTAACAAAAAGAACATAAGCATTAACTGTATCAGACTGAAACCCTAATTTCAGACACTCCTTTAAACAAAAAAAAAAATATATCAGTTACATGCCAGTGTGTTTCACTGTACCTGGAATACTAAAAAGTACAACAGTTCCAAGTGTTTACATCTGTTACCACATAAAGTGTCATCATATAACTGTCACCATTAGGTAGGCAGTGTCCCTCTTCCACACATGTTGATATCCAGACATTCAGATTAGGACTCTGGATACAAGTTTCAAAGTCCCTGCTCTACCTGGTTTGAAATATAGACTCAAACCTGGGCCACTTGTGCTATATGCAACTGTCCCAGCCTGCAAGAAATCTGCCCATTCTGTGATAAGGTGAGTTAATTGACAGGTTTTATCCTAGAATCAAGAATCCGTCAGCATTGAAACTATCACTAACAGTAGTTTTCCACAGAAATATCAGTTACAGAAAATTGCCTTTTACTAGCTAACGTTTCATTGAAAAATTTGCAACAAATTCCAAGTCTGAAGCAGCAAAGAAAGTATTATTAGGAGAGCACAATTACCTCTCTTGCTTTCATAGAGGGTAATTGTAACTTCAGCCTTGAAGGATGACGCTACAGTTAAAAAGGGAACTCTTAAGTGTTCCTTAAGTTCCCTTCCTTCCCAAGTGAGTAATTTGGTACTAGACTGCCAGCTTTCCTACTACTTCCAAAAGCAGTTACAGTAATAAATACAACTGTAGTAGAGCACAGGCAGATGCAAAAGTTTGAGAAATCTGTAATACAAGGAAGTAAAAGTCTGTTTTTTTTCTCTGATGTGATACGTGATAATTCTTCTGTGGAGTATAACTGTACTTATTATCCTCAATATCTTGTTACAAAAAACCCTCAAGCAACCCAGATAAAACTATGTGCTTACAAGTAGCTCTTCAGTTTAAGAAATACATTGGCCACAGGCTTAGTTTACTGAACCAGTTTTGGGAATGTAAGACAAAAGATCCTTATGTTTTCCAGAAACACAGGTAGTAAACCATTCCATACCACCCTTTTCCCAAGACAAGCTTACCAATAACAACTTCACAGGACCTGTAGGCTTGAGAAACTTCATAAGCACTGCGCATCTCAGAATAAGTAATCCCTCCAATCACAAATATAATCAGTCTTGCACTACTCTTCCGCTCATGTCTGTAACTACCTTTGGGTTTCTGGCGTGCACTGTAAAAGGTTTCATAAGATGACGTTTATATAGCTTTACTGATGAACTTTGGGAAAAGGTAAAACACTTAACACTGATAAATGGGTACATTATGTTTCAAGAAATAAAACTATTTACCTTACTATTCCTGAACCATTCCAGGTAGGAGGGCATTTGGAACAATAAGGCCAGTCTTTTGAATCTAGTTTGTTTTCTATAGCATCCTGAAGGGGAAAACAAAGACCAACTTTAAAAAGCCATGTAGACCTAAAACCCATTTCATCTTCACTAAGGACGTCTAACTAGACTTTAACATCAGCACACACAACTTCCTGAAAAAAAACAATTGCAAGTAGCATTCATCAACACAACTGCCATGTAGCAAAAGGCTAAAAATTATTACAAGTCTTTTTTTCTACAACAAGGAATGGTGATTACATGTGCTTTCTTTATAAACAAAAACATTGACTGAACTGTTCAGATTTCACCAGTAGCTTTTAATCTGTAACTACCTTATGTCATTTTTCTAGACCAGTATAGGAGAGAATTCAGTGTCCTCTGAAGACAAAAATGAATGTGTGAAAGTCACCAAGAATCTATGAATGACAGTACTGGATCAGACTAAAAAACTCACTGACTGGTATCAGACAGAACGGTAACTGATGCTTAGGAAGAGCTTTGAGAACAAAGCAACTACTCTTCTAGCAAGTAACATTTTCCAGCCTTTATCAATCTACAGTTTAGATTTAGTTTTAGATTCGAATTACAGTTTGAAAATCTAGTAGAAATTAAAAAACAAAAATCATATCTTTAAACTACACTAAACACAGACAACCACAGGACAAGTTGTTCACATTTTTCACTTTTGTTTGTCTCGCCTTTAAAACAATCTCCCACAAGGAGCATCACTAACATGAAGCAGTCTAACTTTCTACATCACTAGAAGGGATCCCTTTGCTCAAAAGATGTATTTAACACTATTTTGAGTTACTTCTATAGACTTGTTTAAGATCGGCTGTAACTGCTCACTTCAGTAAATGTCAGCATTTCAAATTTACCTCCATAACATCCTTGATAATAGGTGTCCACCTGGAAAGCTGAAAAGTTTCTTCTGAAGAACGATCTCTTCTTGGGTATTTCTGCTGCTGTACAGCAGACTGAAAGTATGTTCAAAACACGGTTGTATTATACACTGTATTTGGGTTTGCAAAACTTAATTCTCAGAAGCAGGTAGGAGGATCAGTAGGAAATTTTCAAGAAGTAATTATTGAAGAAATAATAATGACAATAAATAACAGTGAATACTTGTAGAATTCAGGATATATTAGAAATACAAGTTTCAGAGACAAGGAACTAAGCACATTGGAACTACCCAAAATCAACTAGTTAAAGTCACCATTTCATGATTTTAGAGGGAACACTGCAGGCATCTTACTTGAAACAATTAACATGAATAATTTTCAAATGATTTACAACTTAGATATACCATAACAACAAGAACTTCTAGTAATTGCCCAATTCCAGAAAAGGACCTGGGTAATACTGCTAAGAGTTTCTAAAAGAGCTGTAGACAAATGCCTGGTAGGAAATTACAAAATAAATAAACACTTCCTTACTGAAGAGATAACAGGAACATCAAGGTATTCCCAATTTCTTATCATATCACTATCACTTTCTATTCGTACATTCTGGATCATCTTGTCCAAGTTCTCCTGAGTAGTTCCTTCAATATAAGGAAAACATACAACTTAATTACCATATGACTCAGTAAGAACAATTTTGTCTCACACTCTGGGCTGTTATTTAGTCCAGGATTTTTTTTTGTTCTGCCAGTCTATTCTAATTTCAACATAGTGTTAAACAAAAATTTATCTTAACGGTCCATTTTTGAGACCAAAACTCAATATTGTTATAGACTCCTCAGACTCACATTCTATCAATTTCTTCTACTATAAATCGTTCCCCATTGACTTTTCTTTAGTTTGCAACAGCCAAGGAACTCCCCCTCCCACCTCTAACAGCTTCAATACTATGTGAAAAGGAGAAAGTTTAAGCTGTTGCACACATCGACACATAGGAATGATGCTAAAACACTGTATGGATCTATATTTGTGTTGAATTTCTTAAATCAAGATCTCTTTGCTACTAATCTGAGAAAAGTGAAGTTACAGAGGATCGACAGTACTTCTTTCCAACTTGGCCATCAACTCCAACACAGATGCTTACATTAACTGAGAATACTGGACTCTACCAAAACCTGAGTTGAAGCCTGTATCACTGAGGATAAAAAAAGAAACCCAAACACAAAAAGCACAGGACAGCTTATCATACCATTTGTGCTAAAGATGTACAGTAGAATAGCTCTGATTTTGTCATAGCTCTCATAATTTTTGCTGATCAGAACCGGTAAGAGGACCTTGATCAAGTCTTTCACTTTTTGACCTTCTGCATCAGTTCCAAGAGCCAAGTCCTAAGTTCACAAAAAAAGTGAGTTTAGTAAGTAATAATTAAAAAAAAGCAGTGCATCATTTTGTGTGTTCTGGAGTGCATTGTTATGAAATGGCAGGCTTCAGGAAACAATCAAGCTGCATCAATTTAAACTCAGTATGAAAACTGACATAATTATTCAAATAGTTACAATATTGTAACAGCAATACATAACACTCTCAAACATTTAGAACTGATATCTAGAATTTACACAAATATCCATTTCTAGGTTTTAAATTGAGATTAGCCATACATGAGCCTCAGCCTAATAGCTGTTTTTCCCAGACTTTTGTTCCTTCTGCAGAACACTGTGGCAACTTCATGGGAGTTCTGAACACAGAAAACAAAGATGATTCTTATAGAAACCAGCCAGATTAAAACAGAAAACAGAACTCTAAAAGGACCTCCTTTATTGGCAGAGTAAGAGCTTTGCATATCACACCTACCTTTAATACTATTACCTCAAATGCAATCATGAAAAAAACCTAAAAGGTGAGAAACATACTACTTTTGTCAGTTAAAAACAAGCAACTATGCCTGCAAAGAAAAAAGCTACATTGGCAGTAAGTTGTTTGTTTTGGTGTTTAGGTCTTTTTTAAACATACCTGTTCAATTTTACAGAGCCTTTCTACATTAGGCTTGAACTTGCTCATGCAATCTTCTGCTATGTTAAGATGGACAACTTGCTAGAAGACAAAAAAAAAGTAAAGAAAAAAAATCCCAAGCTGCTATAAACTTGCCTTTAGAAACAAAAACCAAAAAACCAAAAAAACCACAATGTATCAAGCAATCCATTTAACTGGTTACAAAAGTCAGTCCTTCAAGCATCCTTCAATATCATCAAGCATTTTCTGTGTATAAACATTAAACTGTTATGTTATCTTTGTTACCTTTAGTCCTTAAAGCACACAAACCATTTAAGTGAGGTTTTTTCAGAGACTAAAATGAAATACCTGAAAACAATCTTTCTTATCACACCTTCACAGTAGGTGAACATACTAATTTGGAAAAAAGTTAGATTTCACATGTAACAAGTAAAATGTCAGAGTAAAACTAGACTTCAACAACACAGAATATTACAGTGTACAAGCCTATTCATTGGGAAGTTGTAGTTAAAGACCCCTTACCCTACTAATCTCCTTACGATAGTGTGGCATCTTTTTCATTAACTGGGTCAGAGCAGATATGGATAACTGTGAAGAAATGATACAAGTTGAAAAGTTTTCCCGTCTAATATTTGACATCTTTATTTCCCTTCCTATTCCAGTCTTCCTTCCCCCACTCCTCAGAAATAGCCATTAAGATAAGATTCCATTTATGTAATAGGTCCATGAACTACACAGATGTATGGGCTGAAAAAAAAAAAGACCAGAAAAGAACACCACACCGATTTCCACAACTTACTTTTCCTTCTGTTGCTTTTTTCTTAGATGCTACCTCTTTCAAAAGTTTTGGTATTTCTCTGAAAAAAAACAAAGCTAAGAAATCAATGCAATAGCACTACAGTTGTTAAATCTTTTCTTAAGTTCTTTACCAAAAATCTTAGAGGAATTATACAACATGCACTTCTGAATGAAAATAGAAGCTTCATATAAGTATTTCTCATTAAAAAGAAAAAGAGCAGTTTATTGACAAAGGGAACTGCAGTTAAACATTCTCTTCATGCAGTCTTCATAATGTCATTTGACGTAATAACTTCCTGCAGCTTTATGCAAAATAATGCCTTCAGATTTGAAGATTCACCCCAGGAAATAAAATTGTTAGCAGTTTTTCTGAAAACCTTAATATTACATGTAATTAATATTTTAGAACTGCATACCTCCGTATGTACTGTATTTCTGAAAGTATGGTTTCTCCTGGAGTCAATTACCTAACAGGATGCAGCCTGTATTACAAGTCATCTTCACTACTGCCTGTATTTCGACTTTCTTGAAAGCTCAAATACATTCACAACAAAACTTTGATAATTTGCATTTTTAACTAATTTTTGTTACTTATTTACATACTCTATCACATCTGCAATATGCTTGTGTCGAATCTTCACCCAGAGCTCATCATCTTCCTCCAGAATCGCCTCCCGTTCCTTCCCAGCAGGTCCTTCTGTTTTGTATCTTCCAGAAGAAAAATTTATGCAGTTCTTAGCTCATTCTTATATACTCATTCAGGTAATAATTATTAGTTTAATGTACACAGGTTTTAGCTTAAACCAACCAAAACAGACTAAGCAGGACACATACAAAACATGCTTCAACAGCATTACAGACCAGCTATTGCTCTTCTATAAACAGAAATAAACCCATGAAGACGGCAGTCATAGTATATAACATTTTCACATTTACATAAACTCACAGTGTTTGCATCCAGAAAGCAGAAAAACAAAAAAATACAATGTTAATCATGCAAATCAGGTCATGACTACCAAGTAAACATCCTCTGCTACATTTTCTTTCTCAGCAAATTTCAGATTCATAGAAGACTACATTCTCTATGAAAACATTTACTCAAGTGTTTCTGACAGAGAAGATGAGGCAATTAATTTTCATTTGCTATAGCGGGTCACTAGAAAGCAAAGTCTTTTGAAAATCTTGGCTACCAGAAAAATCCAACAGCAGAGTACACACCTCAAGCAAAATAGTATCATGCCATTCCAAATATTGATAAAACAATGCTTGTGAAGTGAACATGGCTTACTTCAGTGTATGCGTGCAATAGAAACATATTAATTTAACAACTGCACAAATTACATTACTGGAGATAAAGTAAGCATTCCTGAGAAAACTAAGCTTTTCCTCAGTATTCTGTTACTGGGTTTGTCTCCCTTGTTAGACCAAGAAGGTTGAGAATATGAATGAAAGGGTAGGGAAAATTAATGTGCTCTACCAAAGTTTTGCTTCATGTCTAGTACGAAGTTCTTTGATTTTAAAAAATGCTAGACTCAAAACTTAGCAAAAATGCTAATTAGATCCTACCTGATCTCAACTGAATGAGGAAGTTAACAGAAAGTGGAAGTCACAAATGTAAGAGGAAAGAATAATAAGTGAAGCAATCCTTCTACTATTACTACCGGGCAACTCAGCTAAACAATTCCACACATTTATAATCAAGAATAAACTGTTGAGATTTTTCTTTTCTTAAAAAAAGAAAGGAAAAAAAAAAAAAGAAGTACTTGCTTGTAAGTATCCTTTTCAATTGGTAGCAGATCATATGCCATTGCCTGGAAAGTGAGTTCATGAAGTACAGTTGAAACTGGGTCAAAGCTGCGATCGATTATTATTAGTTGGGAGTGGGTTTTACCCTAGAAAAATCAAATAAATGTAAAGTTAAGGCACACAGTACAAAGTTACTACATGTTAAGTCCATTTACAGGGAATCACAGCAGTATAGACATTTTTTGAAGAATAACTGAAAAAAATCTTAAGTATAATCCAATTTTTTAAATCAATGTAAGCAGAAACATTTACCAGAACACAGTGACTTCAAATATTACTTGTAAGGCTATGTTCTTAGCCCATTGCAACGCATTCAGTAACCTCACCTAATGAGCAAAAAGTGTGAAGAAAAAAAGCCACACACAGTATACAAATAAAGCTCTCCCACTCACTTCTCACAGCTAAGTATATCGCCTGTATTTCAGAGTAGATTATCTATACTGTGTTGCAATACAGAAAAAGTCATCTCAAACTATTCCACAGAAAGTTTCAATTTGAGGTTTAGCAGAGTGCCATCCATATTAGGTACATTTATTCCTGCAGGCAGAATGGAACGTCTCCAAGCTGGAATGGTTTACTTTTGCCTTTAGGCAACTGTCCTCATATGCCCTGATCTATAGAGACAGATTAAAACTTGATTTATGTTAAATGCTGCATCTTTGTGGACAATAAATCCCTTAATGGGAAACATTTCAATTCTGCTGTGAAATCCCTCCTATACGTGGCCCTGCGGAAGGTGATGTTAAAACAGAAGTTATCCACTTTCCTTCAGGTTTTGCACCATGGCCTATACTATCATAGGGCAATCTTTTCAAGTACAGTTAGCTCAATCACAGAAAGTATATCTGCTTACATGCAGATTTACTGTTTCAGTTACTACCTCTAAGTTGCTTTCATACACAAAAATAACTAAATGGCAACTAGTTGCCTTCAATAATAAATCAAATCTGGTTTTGTAGAATCTATTGTCAAAATGTATTCCAAAGAACCCTTTTTTTGCAGATTTACAGAAGAAGAAACATTTTAGTTCACTTTTTACCTTTATTTGGCTTCTCTCATCAGTTTTGTAGTAGTTTTCAAGATTTTCTTCAACAAGGTGTGCAAGTTTGCTGGCTTTATCAGATGGTCCACTGGGAAAAAAAAGGAACATGTAAGAGTAACTTTAATTTCTGCATCAGAACATTAAAAATCTACCTTAAAAGCAGAAAGGACTCCCTAGATTGATCCTCTTGTTTCACAAGCAGTTTCCGAGCTCTATTCTAAGTATTTCCAATATATTTTGACTCTCGATTCCACTCCATGAAATACCTGAAGCATTCAAGGTAGAAACAGCTTCAGCCAAAAGACTGACTGGCACATGACTCAACATGTAAAAGTCTCAGAGATGGTGAAATAAGAAGGAAAAAAAAGAATAAGAGAGCATGAAAACAGGCAAACAATTGCTTCTTTGTCATTCTCACAGACGGTAAGGCACCACTTCACATTACACCACAAAAATGTAATTCCTGAGCACAATTTCAGATGCCTACTTTGGCTTCAAAGATAGCACTCTGTACTCTCCATCAAAAGAGGTATTCTCCTCAGTACTTGTACTACAAAGAAATCCTGATCCCATCTGCCTCAGCAATTTGTGAATTCCTCGATGCCAAATGGAGCTGTAAAACTACCAACAAGAGCAACTTACTTCCAGGATTATGCATGCAGTGGATTAAAATGCAGCATGTAAGAGGGTCATCTTACTGACCAAACATGAAACAGGCAGTCCATGACAAAACAGGGTACAGTAAGTACTGTTATATGAATACACAAAGAAAAATAATTCACTGCTCTGCCTACACTTCTCAAATTCCTACCATTCCCTACTTCAGAGCTGTGGATTAAAAACAATTCACAACAAAAGAAACTATGTTGGTAATGGCTTGAGGCTGCAACAATGTGTGAAGTCCTAGAAGTGGAAGCAACTGCACAGTACAAGACTTTTTGTCCCACCTTTTATATCTCACACCTGGATTCTCATCAAGTGTTGCACATAAGGTAACAATTTGTTCAGCCATTACTTGCATTACAGTATCTTTCTCCTTCGTCTTTTCCAGAGTTGGACTGTAACAGCGGTAGAATGCATCTGGGACATTGAGAGTAAATACCTATGTAAAGCACAGTGAAGAAAAAAAGGCTGAAATTGTCTATTTCTAAAATATCTGGTAAAAAGAATTGCCAATACTTTTAAACTACATGCTGTAAGATAAAGTAATACATAATATGCCTTAGGAAAAAAAAAAAAGAAAGCAGACCCACACTTCAGTCCTCTTTCTCTGTCCTGTTGTGTTCACCTGATTCTTATCACATTCTTTTCCTCTATTACTCTCCTCTCCCATGTAAATGACTATATTTTTCAAATTGCTTATTGTATATACCGATGGACAGAATCAAGAGAAGCAGAACCCAGTACCATCCAGTGTCTCATAGAAAGCCATCTATTTAATACAAAAAGATCACAGAAGGTATGAAATTAATTGTTTAAAATAGACACATATATCAGATCTAATTATTACATGAAGACTTTTCCTCCAAAAATTGAAATTCTTTAAATGTATTAAACCTTGACAAAACATATTTAGCATAGTACACAGAAGAAAAACATCAAGAGTTTAATAAGGGGAATGCAAACATGGAATTGTACCATTGCCCAAAAATGCATTTTCTCCAGATTCAAATAGAATTTCTGACTACAAAGCCATGAGGAATGTCCATCCAGATAGATGTATTTGCTTCATTTGAGCAGATAATCACATAGACCTTGCCCACAGCTCAGTCTGATTATTTCCTCTTACCACCACAGAAAGCAGGTACAGGGATTTTACATTAGGAGAAACACTTAACAGTTTTTGTCAGTAAAAAAACTCAAACCACCAGATTAACAACCTCGAAAACTAGCCCTCCAGACTCCTTTTTGCTGTTTAGATAAAGAATGAAACTTACCTGAGATTCATAGGGGAAGAAGGAAATGTTAATCTCTTTGCATTTTCTTATTGATTTGGCACAGGAAGACTTAATCTTATTGAAGAGGTTGTCAGGACACACTAGGAAAGAAAGAGATGCCATGTACAAATCCTGTGTGCGTGTTTCAGACATTAATTCACTTACTCAGAACAGACAGGTAATTCTAAATTAAGAATCAATTAATAGTAACATACAGAAAAAAAAGTTGGCAAATCTTCCTAAAGTCAAAGAGAACATACAATCAATATTTTGTGTTTGAGATTTTTCAAAAGGAATCACTAGTCATTTTTTACTATCTTTTGGAAAGCTAAGTCATAGAACACTCATTAGCAGTCTGCAGCAGTGAAGGATATTGATTTCTTTAAAAAGCAGAAGTTTCTGCTATTTCTTTTCCTATAGGAGAGAGAAAACATTTCCCAAGCTACAACAAGGTTAAAAGGAGAACTAATACTTGTGTATCAAACTAAAAACTGAATTTAAGGAATATTTGGATGACAAATACTACACAGACTTGAAAGTGACAGAGCTGTTTGTCTAACCCCTCTCAACATGAAAAGCTTTGGCAAGTATTCAAACTGTAAGCTCGCATATTTGCAGCAAAAGGAACATAGAAGAAGAGAGCAGTATTTTTGCAGAACAAGAACTGCTGCATCAGCATAAAACAAAACAATAAACAATGTTTTGAAAGTTATTTGGTAACTGCTTCGAGGACAGTAGAAGATATACACCATCCACAGAGACAGACGCAACTCAGTGTACCTTCAGTGGCATGTTTGGGATTTTTCTTTACACACCATTTTCGTCACACTGACTGCAGAGGAACGTGCAGTTGCCATCAACTCCATTTACACCAACTGTCTCTGCTTTGCAATTTATATCCTGCAAGCAATGGCTAAGCAGGCATCTTCTTCCAGATGATGGGAAAAAAGCTGACTCACGTCTGAGGGAACTACTCAAAACAACCACACACAAAACCTTGTTCTTGCAGCAAATTCTCATGCATTTATACTTTTGACTAGTATTTTGTTTACATGAGATTCATGGTTTTACTTGAGTTGTCTTCCTCTATACCCTCCAACGTAAAACTGCAGCCTTCAAAAATCAAAACTAAACTGCCTAAATTAAAAACTGAGGTGGTGAACAGTCAACATTGTTTGGTAGTTGTAAAAGAAATTACTATTGCCACATGCCATGGTAACCATGTTCTGGAAAACCAAGTACAGTTAATTACTTGAGTCTCAAATCATCTCTCAAGAAACAGGATTCAAAATTTTCATGTACTGAACTACAGAGAAGGAAGTTGAGAAGCTTTTACATATATGAAGTTACCAAACTACCACACAGAATCTTACTTACCATCAGTGAAATACACATATGCTGCTTTGTACCTCCTGGATGATTTAGTGATGAAGTCATCAATAAGTCCATCTATAGACTTACAGAAGTAGGAAAAAAAAAAAGAAAAATATAACATTACAGTGTTTTGCCTCTCCTCACATAACTAGAGGTAGATTCTTCTCCCTCCTCTCCTCTTGACCTGTTCATTACCCATTCCCACTACAGAATACTGAAAATAAATGTAAGAAAACACTTAAGTAAACAGCTTTTCATTCCAAGGATAACAAACAATTACAGAAGGTCACCAAATCACTTCAGGAACCAAATGAAGCAGGATACTTTTATCAGGAAATTTCCACCTACAGTGGAAAGGAGTGATGAGATTTATTCTCTTAAAAACTTTAAAGACATAACAGTAATCTCCCATTAGAGTCATCATTTTGAAATCTATTGTTCAATGTTTTGCATGATTATTTGACACATTGTCTGCTTCACTGAGATTCTTAACATCTAAGCTAGGAAACACTGCCTGTATTGATCAAAAGGCACACATTTGCAATGCACTCTATGGTAACGCTGCATTGTGTTTTTCTCATGGAAAATCAAGTATCACACAAAATGCAAAAATTCAATACTGAAATTGTACATGGTAAATAAGTATCTTTAAATGATCATTTTTTCAATCTCAAAGACCTTGCTACACTTTCTTTAAAATACTAACCTTTTTGGTGGGAGTTATGAAATAGATAGCTTTCATGTGTGGGACAGGCTCACGGTTTTTATATACATTCTCCACCACTACAAAGTAAGAAATATTACAGTTTTGTAAATAAGAGCTTTATGCATCTGTAAGGAAAGCACCACACATATTTTAGTACAGAGATGACAAAAATAGAATACCAATCTAGTTGTCTATTGGCAAGGACCTAACTTCTGACAAGAGAGCCTTGATCTTTTTTTTCTTCATTTTTTTAATACAGAAAGTCCTGTATAACTTCTGTGAAGTTACCATAAGACTTTTTCAAACCATCTGGTCTAGTAGCCAACCAGGTTTGTAGGACTAAATTTTTCCTGATTATTCTAAATAAGCAGAGCTTTGCTGTCACCCCGAAAGGTATGGCAAACTGCCTCAGAAAGATTGCTCTTTTCCAGCACATTAAAGGAAAGGAAGAACAAAATTATGCAGGGCATCATTTTGGAATACAGTCTCTTCTGTCTTTTGTTTGCTTATGTCCTGTGCACTTACTCTGTTTCAATATAATTACAGGCACAAATTAGACATTTTCAGCAAATGAGCTTCACTCAGCTCTTGATTTCCCTCTGTTCAATGAAGGCATTACTATATAGTGTTGCAGTACATTAGCTTGAGAACACTGAGAGATTCATGTTGCTCAGTAATTTTGAGGAATAAGGCAGATAAGGGATGTCATACATCTGGATGTGGAAAGAGAGGTTCTTTTCAGTAGTGTACTTACTAAAAAGAAAAGGTTTCTTTCTGATGAACATGATACAGACTCACTGAAAGTCTCTCACAAAGGATGAGTAGTAATTCCTCAATTAAAAATATACTCCAAAAAGTGAAATGTATATAGCTTTGCTATTATACTCCCAGAACAATTGTGTTATATTGAATAGCTGGAAGAAGAATCCTTCTGCTCATGGAAAAAAAATTAAGTCTAAACAATGCTCTTACAAAAATGTTTGCAAGAATCTAAAGCTAATTAAAAACTAGATTATTTACATTTTGTGTATTCATTTCAATTTCAAAACCAGCCAGGAAAAAAATTTGGTAGGACGATATACTCATAAAAATCACAGACATGTCAAATATGAAGAGCGGCTTTGAGAAGTGTTCTATGATACAAAGAACATCATTTCTGAAGTTGTAGGAAAGAACAATCCATAAAACTTACTAGAGATAAACCATTTGACTTTTCATTTTAAAAAGTATTTAATCCACAATTGGGTTATTACTGTCTAATTAGTCCAACATCCCATAGTTACTTGTCTTTGTCAACCAAATTAAAACAATTTCTTACAAAGGTACTATCAATCTTATTCTTTTTCCCAACAGTTGTATATTAAACAGTATTATGCTTACCTGTGATACCCTCTGCCAGTAGATCAGTCATTCTGCAGCACAGCGACAGTAATTTAGTAGTGTAATCATCTAAAAGAATTACCTAAATATATTGTAAAAAAAGCCCAAAAGAAGTATTTAGATAAGGGAAAAAACATGAGCTGATTAATTAAACAACTTGCCATGGAAATTTGAATATGAAAAATTTTTATTTACTCTGTATCTTTTCATCATCTGCACAGAATAACTTTGCAACAGGGAATTCATCTCAATTACCATCAGAAGGCAGCCCTCTGTACAGAGGATTTCAAAGCTCTGTACACACAAGACTTCAAAAGATGAGCTCCATCTTAAGCAAGTCCCTTGTCCTCACTCATCTTACCAGAAGGTAAGAGAGAGATTCTAGTAAGAACTAGAAACCTGCTCCACATGTACTGCACAGCCATGTCATTTTTTGTATTTATGAAGTACAAGTCTTCCAAATGGAAAGGGAAGATAAACAGAAACAGTTTCTATTTTTTTTCTGAAAACTTAGAAGAATCAAGACAACTAACCATTTGTTCTTCCTATATTAACTCTGAAGATGTTTCATTATATTACACAGAGATCTGAGATGACAGAACTAAAATCCATTACTTGGCTAGAAAACAACTTCAAGTTAAAGTGCCAGCCATTAAATGATACTTATTTGTGATACAGATTACTTGCTCAAGTGATTCTAATAGTCTTACAATAATTATAACAAAAGTGTACCTTCCATTCTTCCTCTTTCCTGCAGTCATCAAATACTAACGATTTTAGCTCTGTAAGAAAGCAGATACAGTTTACCAGTGACAGGAACTAAACTGCTACTAAAGAGAAAAAACTTCACTCATGGGCTCAAACATTTAAAGACCTAAACAAGAATTTTAAAAAGGTAAAAAAAACCCCACAAAGCCAAACCACTTCTGGACCATAAACTGTCCCCGCCTGTTTCAGAAAGATGTAGCTAATATTTTAATTTTTGTAAGAATAATCAGTTTCAGAGATATTAGTCTAAACAATCACAGGTTTGTTAATACTTCACTTTGATTCTATTTTTTTATTGAATTCTTCCACTAAAGGCATTGTGCACAAGCAACATAAGATTTAAGCTACTCTAAGATCGGGCAGCCTGACCACCACACTCACCGACAGACTTCTTTTTAAATATATGCCAACTTCTGATGGCCTTTTTTTCCCCTAGAATTCCAGAATAAGCCTAAGAAAATACTACATATTTCGGGAATTGAAAGATACCTTAAATCAGGAATCTGTTATCTTGTCCTCCTAAAACAACTTCAGGAGACAAGTCCATTACAAAGCTTGTACAGGATTCAGCAATAGGAGTCAGCATCTAGTCATGACCCACAGCTTTTCAAGTATCACCAGAACCAAGCTGCAGCTTTCAGGAGTGGTGTCATCCAACTAATGTGGATTTGATCTCACAACAGTGGTATGTATTAATTAAAAGTCATAAGATTTTGAGAACTGTTTAAAACCTCGTGTCCATAAACATATGAACAAAGAGGTCTAATTATCCTTTTCCCTTTTTCTCAGAGAACAGAATTTCAGGTTAAGCTGTCTATTAAAATATCTGGACCTTTTTCCCAAATGAGCCTTGTCCAAAATGTCAAATATGGGCTTTTGAGTAACACTTGAACTTAGTTGCTTATAAAATAAACAAGAACATACAAATGCATAATCCATTTGTGTCTCAAATTTCATTTCTGTAATTAAAAACACAAGTCAGCTTTCTCCTATCAGGAATTTTATTCCACACTACTACTACTGTTGCCCCTGCAACATTCAAACTGTCATTTTGTTTTGTCATCAACCTGCAGCTGCTTTAGCCAAATAACTGACCTGCGCTATCAAAATCATCTTATTTGTCTCCAGTAAGCATTCTGAATGCACCAAAAAACCCACAATACAGTACTCCGTTTTCATCTAAGCTTACGTTTCCATCTGACAGACTTCATACAAACCAGATATTAATTACCTTCTCTAAGCTTGTATTTTAATACATTAATTTAGTTTAAGGCCTTTTTCTTCTACTTTTACTTCCTGATCCTGGTAAGAACTGTACACAACCCTGACAGAATAGCAGACTGCTCAACCAACCAACAACAACAAAAAAAAAAAGTAAACCACACCTTGGCAAAGTTAATGACTCATTTATAACACGTCGTAAAGACAGGACTAAAACAGCTTCCACTGTAAGTGCTAGGCAACTCAGCAAAATAAAGTTGCAAAAATGAAGAACCACTTCTAAAATAAGTAATACATGTACCTAAGGCTAGGGTACAATGTTATTATACAAGTCTAGAACACATTTTCCAGTTGAAAAAATAAATTAAGACAGGATTTCCTGTGAAAATAAGTTCATTTACAAATACACAGAGATGTGCAATATATAATTTATTTTATAATTTTATTGACAGGTACTACTGCCTCCTAAACACAGGCAGCTTCCCCTGCCCTCATAATCGTGAACTTAACTGATAACAGGCTTTGGTGAAGTAACATTTTCACACACTTCTTAGATTCAGTCTAAAATGGCACCTTACAGAAAGGACTACCATGATGGAAAGTTGGGGTTTTTTTAACAGTACCACATTACAGCACAGGTACAACACTGCATATACACAACACAGGAACAATTTCTTTGCCTGTTCCCAGAACAAGACACACTGACAGCAAGCTGCTACATGAAACATCAGCATCACTGGCAGGTATTTATTTTCACTAAAAGCAGTCTTAAAAAAAAACACAAAACAAACAGACTATGCAAGTTCACCAAAACATTAGAAAGCAGTGGTTTATGGCCTTGAATTATCCATAAACCAAATGAAAGACAAAGTCTTAAACTCACAACATCTATTGTCATCGTCATCATTGTCTTGCAAAGACACGAGTAACTAGTTATCTAACAAAGCGTTCTTTTCAGAGGAAGATTCCTTCTGCAGCGTAAACGTTTTATTATTCACATTGCTTCATCATCACTCTAATCTTTCTTCCTCATGGTGTTGTCCACACTGGCAATGCCATTTTCAGAAGTCCTATACGCCCTGATCACACACTAGTGCTTTGATCCTTTTAAGGTTTAAGTCTTCTATAAAATACCTCAGGACCAATCAATCGCTTCACAATCAAAGGCACAAATGACTTAGGACAAGCACAGCAGCAGAAGTAGAAATCTCTAAAGGTTAAGTTTTAAACAAAGGGACTTAACTAATATCAGCAAGGTATGGATGTCAGCGACCAAGGACTGAACGCTACAGGTACAGTCCACTTTCCTCTTTCTCCCCTTTTTCTATTTTCTCTTCCAGGGACACAAGAAAATAGACAGGTGCTTGCAGGTGGGAACAGCAGCAGTAAACATACATGAAAAGGCAGCAGAACCTTCTCATTCAGTGGAAGACAGTGACTAGACTGGCTGAGCTACTCACGCAGCCACCTCTGTACAATTAAGTGTGGCGTGAGGTGGCTGCTAACGCCTTTACCCAGATGTCCCACACTACCTGAAATGCTATTAGCTCTTTTACTCCACCAAGATATGGAGTAGTTCAGCTTCATTTTCTGTACCAAACACGGGCAGAACCTGTTCCTAAACAGGGTAATTAAAAAAAATTTTTAAAAAGCCGTGCCCTCCCAGCCGCTGCTGCCCCTCACGGCAGGAACCGCCACAAGCCACCCCCCGCCACTCCGACGAGACACGAGCTGAAGAGCCGCCACCTCCAGCCTTCTCTGCCGCACACTGGGCAACCCTCAGAGGAGGCCGCGTTGAGCCCAACCCTCCCGCCGTTCGCCTCAGCTCAGAGCAGCCGCAGCCCCGCCCTGGGCGGCCAAAGGACCCCCGGCCCCAACACGCCGGGCTACGGGGAGGCGGTGCCTCAGCGACAGCGACGAACCCTCTATCTCGGCCGGCCAGCTGGCCTCACGGCCGCAGGCCGCTCCCAGCCCCAGCGAACAGGAGGAAGGGGGTGTAGAACCGAAGCCGGCACTCACTCTGCCACACCAGGCTCTTCAGCCCCCTCCCTGCAGCCGCCATCTTGCTCACAAACCTCGCCTGGCCCCACCGCTCCCTTCCGTTCCCGCCCGCCGCGCCCTCTTCAGCGGCAGCGGGCGGGGCCGCGCCGTGAGGCGGGGTGAGGTGCGCTGGGGTGAGGTGCGCGGCCTCCGCGCGGGACTCGATCCCGCCGGCTGGTCCAGGCCCTCACGGTTCTTGCAGCCCCGCAAGACTCCTCGTCTCCGCCGAGATGGATTCTGAAAGTCCTGCTGAGGCAAGAGCCTCTTGTTTCTCGTGCGAAGGTGAACCCAGGACGCCAGGAGCCGCCTCACGAGCCCTGACGCGGGCTCCTTGCGCGATGTGGGGAACAGCGGGGGGCGCCGCGGTACTGCCGTGGGCCCAGGCTGTAAAACTCCCCTCACCGCCGGGGCTCCGTCATAGCAATGGTCCCCAAGGTTCCGTGCTACATTTGCATAAGCCCCCGAAGAAAACGCAATCGGTTCATAGAAATATAGTTTCTTAACATGTAAAATTGTGTGGTAGCACTTAGTAAAGGCGTGTTGTCAAAGGGGAGCCAGCAGCTTGGAAAATTTCCCCAGTGCAAAGTGTGAGGGAGAGTGGTTCCCAGCTGGTGTGCCATTCTGAGGGGAGGAAGAGGGGGGCATCATTCCTGACAGATAACAAGACTCTTGTAAGTGGACAAAAATGGCAGTAGATGCTGAACTGAACAGCAATTTTCGATTTTACATTGGGTTTAATTATAAGCATGGCAGAAACTGCATCCTGTAACAGACGGGGGGAAAAAATCCCACCACCTGCCTACCTAAAAGTTCAAGGCTATGTCAGACTCATTTCACTGCTGTTTTGGTGACTGCTGGCAGGCAGTGGGCCAGCAGGGAGGACGGCCTAACCTAATGCGACCTCCTCTCATCCCAGGGAGTAAACCCACGGTGACAGCACTGCTGCAAAATACTGCTGCAGGGGTCACAGCAGGGATCGATCGGCCTGAGCTCGTGACCATATGAAGGCTGGAACAAAGTTCTGACAAGATGTGCTGTGCAAAAAGTAAATCATTAATATTTATTGGATTGCTTTTCAGCTGCCTAGGAGTGGTGAGTGCAACTCATTTGCTTTAGAACTATTTTCAAGCATAATATTGTAGTCTTTATAAAATTAAACGAAAAGTTAGGGTAGAGAGTATCTGACCTACAGTTCTACATCGATATTTTGTTACTATTGCACTTCTGCAGCGTTTTCATGTGACTGAAAAAATAGTATATTAGGATCCAAGGTCTTTCATAGTCTAGCAACAACAGAAAACTGGATCAATAGGCAGATTCAGAGAGGAAAATGAAGATGTAATAGAATCTGCACACCTTTAGCAAATCTAACTGGGTGCATAAACTTTCGGTGCTTAAAGAATCTGAACAAATACATTGTATCAGTAAAACGTGGTTTAAAAATGTAGTATTTTAAGTTGTTGTTGTTAATAACATTATTAGGGTTTTCATTTTCCAAATAAAATATTTCACTTTGTGTTTCTGATCCTTTTACATATTCCTTTTCAGATCTTTTCAGCTAACACAGGTAAATCTTCAAAACGGTCTTTTGATTTTGCCTTCTTATTTTTGAATGGGTCTGAAGAGAACACAGGCATGTGTGATTCCTAATAAAACATTCTGTAAGTTCTAACACCTTTAAAAACAAAAGTTGTTTTCAAATTTGATTCTGCTTAAAAAAAAAAAAAAAAACTCTGTTTATATCTTTTTAAATCTTAATTCTGTCAGACACTTGCACAAAGATTCTGACAGACCCCTTGTGCCTTGACATTACCTTGAACCAGAGACCACACTCAACTGGACAAGTTAATTAGCTACATTACTACCGTGTGTTCATTACCCACATAACTGTGCTACAAATAGGATTCAAACCCTCTCTTATATTTGCAGCTAATTAGTTGTCCCTTTTAATAAGAAACAAATACCCCCCAAAAAACCTCAGAAAACATACCAGAAGCACAATGATCTCCTTAGCAAAAATATTTACAAGGTTTTACACTATTTTATACTTTCTTCAGTCTTGTATTTTGTGCCTACATCTCCTGTTGCCTTAAATTTTTAATACTGACTAGTTTAAAATGCAAGATTACAAGAAATGATCTGAGAATTAATTCATTCTCTGGTGATAGTATGTGTTCCTGCATATACTGCACTGTTGTAGGTGTTAAATGCTTAGATGTAGCAGACAGGTTGTTGCAGTACCTGGGTACTGACTGTAGTGCATTGTTGCTCTGATTGCCATCATCACAACATGATAGTATGAGAGCAAGCAGCAGTTATTACAGTAATTAATGGATTACAGAAGTGAACACAGGAAGTAGTGCTCCAAATTCAGTGGAATGCCTACCATCTGAAAATCAGATCACACAGATGCTTAATAAGGCACTGAACAATCTTCTTGTCAAGACTTGAATAAATTCGGGAATGACTGAAGTGGGGTTTTGATAAGGATTTACTTTTTTTTTTTTTAGGTTTCTCCGTGTCTGTATATGATGTGACATCACGAAGCATTTATCTCAGATGGTCCAAATTTTCAGGAGCCTTTTCTTACAGAGTCACAGCTACAGCTGTGAATACTGTAGGTCATTCATTACTGGCTCATTTTAGTGATGTTACACTTAAAGGAACTCTAACTTCATTAATTCCCAGTACTATTTATGCTATACAAGCAGAGGCCATTGATAAGAATGGAATCACTCTTGCTGAAACACAGATTATGCAGTCAACAGGTTAGTAAGAGAAACTTTGTAAAGTATAAGCTCCATTGGCTTTTGTAGGACTGTGATTTTTATCCTTCATGTTTCATTGTACTGGCAGGGAATAGCTGCCATTCTTGTTGAAGCCTTTTGCTGTTTCTCCTACTGAGAATAGTCATTTTCAATAGTGATTTCAAGGGTACCAGTATATTTTTATTGAAATATGAAAGTTGGTCTAGAATAAGAATACCTCAAGACTCTGTGTATTTTGCTAATGTTCATTTAAATGTCATTTAAATTTTAAACATTCATAGGAAGTACAGGCTTATTTGTCCTACACTTGTGAAGTATGTTCAGAGCAGTTAGAGTTTCACAGGGACGAGTTTCACAGGCTCAGTCTGTCCACTGCTATTTCTGTTTTAGCTCCAGACATACCTGTTATTGACCAAGCTTACTCAAAACTCAGCAACAGTATCACAGTGGAATGGAGAGCAGTACCTGGGGCTACTGCCTACCTGCTGACTGCACAAGATGGAGAGTCCTTCATTGAAACTGTAGTTACAGATTCTCCAGGCACAGTGACAGGACTGAAACCTGCAACTTCGTACAGAATCACTGTCAGGTCTATAAATGCAGGAGGAAGAAGCCAGCCTTCACCTTTCAGAAAAGCAAAAACAGGTGCATTTTCAAATTCTTTATTTTGGGGGGAATTTGAAGACAAAACAATCAGTATAGCCCAGGCACATACCAGTACTGATTTATTATCATCTTGTATTTTAAATTGTATCAATCACATTCTCCCTTCAGGTTTTGAGGATTAGAATTCAGACATCTGAGTTGATAACCAGCACAAGACTCCAAATTAATGGTTTAAGACAGTATTCAAAGTCAATTTAATAGGGAGTTTTACTAGAATTTGTATGAATATCTGTATTTTATTGTAACAAAATCAAATTTTAACAGAAGATATAACTTGGAGGGAAGGAAGAAATGAAGAAACAACTAAAAGCATAAAATAATAAGACAATGTAAAACTTTGAGGACTGGAAATGAAGTACCTACGCACTCAATCAGTAAACTCAAATGAGTTTAATTCATTTTATGAAACCTATTGTATTATATTGGCTGCACCAAATCCGTTTCCCCATTTATTCTGTCAGTCTTGCATTCATTTATTTTTCTGTTTTTCTTGTCATGGAATTTGTCTCTCAAGAGTTCAGCAGTTGTTGTTTCTGTTTATTCATTTCAAATTTATCCCCTTCAAATAGTATTACTGAAAACCAAAAGCTTAATTGCTGTTCTTTCTCAACAGTCCTGGCTGCTCCAATTCTGTCTGTTCGTTCTCCAAGTTGTGACTCCATTGCAGTGAGCTGGAAAGCTGTGTATATGGCAGTTGGGTTCTCTGTGTCCCTCATGAGGTCAGATGGTTTGGGCAGAATGCTGAAGGAGAACACCACCAATACCTCCTTGATGTTTACAAATCTAGATCCGGGAACCCTCTACACTATCAAGGCATATGCCTGGAATGTTAATGGGATACCTGGAGATGACTTCACATACAACCAAAGAACAAGTAAGAAATCTTCTTTTCTGAAACCAAGTAAGCATTAAATACAAAGAGAGGCAGTTGAGGTATCGTGGTTTTAAGCCTAGCTGGCAACAAAGCAGCACACAGCCACTCACTCACACCCCCCCCCCCCCACCCCCCAGCTTCCCAGTTGGATGGGGAGGAGAAGTTAGGGAGGGAAAGAAGAAAAGCTTCTTTTTTAGGTTGAGATAAGAACCATTTGCTAAATAAGATGAAACTGAATTATAATAACAACAATAATAATACAATATAATAATAATAGTGATGAGTAGAGAGAGAGATTGAAAAATAAAATCAAACTAATCCCAAGTAATGCACAGTGCAATTGCTCACTACCCACTGACCAATGTCTAAGCAGTGATCCTCCCCTCCTGGTCAACTCCTCCCAGTTTATATACTGGGTATGACATCCTATGGTGTGGAATAGCTCTTTGGCTATTGGGTCAGCGGGCCATCCGCTCTCCCAGCTTCTTGTTCCCCCCTCAGCTCACTTGCTGGCAGGGCAGGGGAGAAGCAGAAAAAGCCTTGGCACTGTGCAACCACTGCTCAGCAATAACCAAAACGCTCCTGGGTTATCAATATTATTTTAATGGTAAACCCAAAACATGGCCCTATATCAGCTATTATTAAAAAAATTAACTCTATCCCAGCCAAAACCAGGACACCAGGAAGTATTTATGTGTATCTGTGATAGTATTAAGCTTTTCAAAGGTAGATTGGGTAGATTTATTTATAATTTTTACCCTGTCTCACAGTTCATGAAAGCTTAGATTACATGGCTATGTTTAATTAATATTACTGAGGTGAAGATACCATTAACAACCACTGAAGTTGCACCTAGGACAGGCCTGGTTAAAGGTTACTTAGTTTAGACTGATTTGAGGATTTTTCCAACTATGAGAAGCAAATGCTCAGATGAAGGAAGGAATTTCAACAGAAAGCTTTGTGACAGTGCACAACTAGAACGATTTCATTTTTAAAATGTCACTTTAATACGAATGAGGGTAAAGTCTGCAGCACACGTTTTGTTTGCAAGTTATGAAAAAGATGATGTCTGTATGCCATCTGCTAAGTTGTCTTTCTCTGTTCCAAACTGACATGCCATAGGTCCTAATGCTCCAGCAGACGTTCAAGTAGCTTTAAACAGTGGTGCTTTAAGAGCGGTTGTTTCTTGGATGCCAGCAGAAGGAGCTTTAACTTACAGCGTGACAGCCTCCAGTGGACTGCTGGAACTGAAATGTAACACATCTTCTGTCTCCTGCGTGGTGCCATCCCTCCAGTGTAGCTCTGAATATTATGTTTCTGTCACGGCATACAATGATGCTGGATCCAGTAAACCTACTGATGCAGTAAGCTTAAAAACCAGTATGTATCAGTGATCCTTATATAGCTTATGGCATTTTAACATACATTTTTTTAATTTCAGATTTACATTAGTCCATTGCTGTTCATGACTGCTTCTCAAATAGTTATTTCTGACCTTCATGCATAAGCCCTGCCACATACGTTTCTATTTTGAGGATAATAACCTCAACTTTCTTCATATTTCTGTGAGAAAAACTTGCAAGGATGTGTATATAATGTTGGACAAATCAGTAAGCCTGATTGTTTTGTTTTCTTTGTTGAAGTTAATGTTTTCTTGAACACGACAAAACAACTGCTCCAGCTGAATAGAATAATTCTACGTATTCTTGATTTTGCTTTATTCCCCAAAAGTATAATTTCAATAAAATATTCTGATGATAGTCCTTTTTTCCTTCTTTCTGTTCTTCCAGTTCCCTGTGCACCAGTAAATATATCAATTGAAGAGAATGAACCTGGCCACTTGCTGGTATCATGGTCTAGCGTCAATTTTGGTCATTATTATGTGGTTTTTGTGAAGAGTGATGATGGTTTGGAAGTGCACTGCAACACATCCCATACTCGATGCCATTTCCAGTCAGACTGTGGCTTCACTTATTTCATTAGTGTCTTTGCATACAACAGTGCTGGGCAGAGTCCTTTAGGTGATGTCTTCAATTACACTACTGGTAAGTAGCAAAGTATTGTCACAAATTCAGTTTGGACTCTTTAACTGCATTTGTGGTAAAGCTGATTGGACAATTTGATTGGAAGATATTGATTTGAACTTCTATTTTAATTCAGTTTTTGGGCAAAACATGCAGTGGTTGTGTAAGGAAAAGAACCACTTCCCATTGCGGTTGATTTTAACCTGTGTACTCAAGTGCAACAACATGCATAGAAACTTGAAAGTAGTTTAACAAGTCACAATCATGAGGCAACTGGCTAACACACAGTCCTGGTGTAACATTTGACTTCTAATCCTGAGTTTCTTTCTGTTGCTTTAGGAAGGGTGTACCAAAGTCTTAAACTTCCTTATAGAGAGCTTTCAATGAGTTCAATAGGAAATTGCAAAGAACATTGTTAAGAGTTATTTAACCTCTAAATGCTCTGAAATCGAGGATATACTTAATTCCTGTTTTACCTACGTGTTAGAATGCCCTCTATTGATTTGGCCGGAGAGGGTAGTGCATTAATTCCAGAAGTCAGTCTGGGATTAACGAGTTGCTTTTCACAGTATCAACCACCTTTAAAGATGGAAGACAAGAAGCATATAGATTAGCGAAACGAGGCTGTTCAGCTTCGTGCCGGGTTTCAGTTGCTCATGTTTCCCTCTCTGCCTTGTCTGTCCCCAGCCCCTTGCTGCCCCAGCGACCTGAGAGCCGTGGCCGTGGCCGGCGACACCGTGCAGGTGTCCTGGGCGCCGTCCCGCGGCGCGGAGCTGTACGAGACCCGGGCGGCGGGCGGGGGCGTTGCGATGCGCTGCAGCGGCCCTGCAGCCACCTGCGCCCTCTCGGCGCTGCGATGCGGCACCAGCTACCGCCTCACCGTCTGCGCCCTCAGTGAGGCCCGTGCCGCCAGCGCCTCCTGCGCCTCCGCGGACGTGGCGACAGGTACTATCGTCTTACTGATTTTCCTTTAGCGTAAGAAATAACTCGTTAGGTGGTGCTGCGATCCAAAGATGAAAAGCAGTACTGGCATGTGAAGTTACTGTAACTGATAAAGATGTAAAAAAAAAATTAATACCAGAAGTCTTGAAAGTTATATTACAGCAGGGACCTAAACCTAGATTTGGATGATAGATGATCATCAGATGATAGATCCAAGGTTTTGAAAATCAGATTTAGAATTTATCTCTGGTTTTGTATGCAAAATCCTTACCTGTCATTTCTGTCACAAGTCCTAAATTCTCATCAGGACTAAGCATTTAAAGATCATATACTTTTCCAAAGTAGTTTGTCAGTTTTAGCTGGAATTTGATGTTCATGTCACTTCTATAGTATGCATAAACAATCTTTAAATACTGTTAATATGAAATATTTCAGCTCCCTGCAGTCCTGAAATTAAAAATATCTCAAAGGAGGCTCTTTCTGTAATCAGTGTGCACTGGCAATCTAACAATGAAGAAGCTACATACATTGTGACTGCCAGAGGAGAGGCTGGACCTTGGCATTGCACAAGCTCTGGAAATTCCTGTACCCTAATTAATCTTCCCTGTGGATCCGCTTTCTCTGTTAGTGCTATAGCAAGATCAGCAGCAGGACAGAGTTTACCAAGCTACAGTGTCCCTTTAGAGACAGGTATGTGGGAATACTGTATAAATGAAAATATTTAGATGCATAATATTAAAATAGTTCTACATCTCTTGATATGTTTGGGGAACTTTTTTGTTTGTTTTCATTACAATGTGTGCATATTATACTAGCAGTTGCTGGATGTCCTTTGCTTATACATGTGTGTATGTACCTGTGTGTGTGTGAGAAGGAAGGATCACTTAGTACTTGCCTCATACTGAGAAGCCTTAGTGCAACCAATTATCATCTGTCCTAACTAACTAAAATAAAATGATATAATCCACTAATGTAATGCATAAGTTCCTTGTCAGTATTTTGACTGTTAACATCACCGGGAAAGGCAATAAGGTGATGTCCATGTCAATAATTAAAGTGTGAAGAGCAGATTCAAGCACATCCTACCCACCATTCCTGCTGTTAATTTGCTACTAAAGTTTTGTCCTGTGCCACTTAACGAAACAATCTCCGGTCCCAGTTCAGAGGTTAACGTACACCAGGATCTATTTTTAACAGGCAGGTGGGCTGCAGTCATTTTACATAGTACAGGAAGAGATTTTCAACAGAAAGAGAACTGATCTGAGCTATATGAATGAGGGATAGGGATGGACCCTACTTAATTAAACTGCAGATGTACCCTCATAGTCTGATGACAAAATTTTATTATCTTAGTGAACAATCAGCTTATAATAATTCCAGGGTTAGAACTCACTGTTAAGGCTAATTGATCTTATATCGACATTCTATTTATTAGAAGCTTGCCAGAATAGTCAGGTATTTTTCAGCATGCTGTTGTTTGTCTGAAAAGTAGGCACGTCTTCATGCCTTTGCTAGATCATGTACTTTCCTAGTTGCAACCCCCCAAAATACCTTCAGTTTTCCAAGTACAAACCAGAATTTACTTCTTTATTTTTTGTTCCTTTTAAGCTCCTTGTTGCCCTAATGACCTGACACTAACTCAAGTGACACAGTCTGTGACAAATATCAGCTGGTCTGTGGGGACAGGTGCACAGACATATATAGTGACATTGGAGTCTCCAAAGGGACAGGCAAAGTGTCACACTCTTCAAAACTTCTGTCTTCTGGGATGCATCATGTGTGGCACCAACTACACAGTGTCTCTGAAAGCAATCAGTGAAACAGGTTTGACGTCCAGCTGCACCTATCAAGGATACTCTTCCAGTATGTAAATTGGAAATCCAATTGGGGAGAATAAGAGGGGGTATACAACTTGCTTTGTGTAGTACTCTCATACAACAGTGCAGCTGCAATTCAGTACATAGTTAATACACTTGCATTTTCCTTTTTTCAATAAATGCACTTTGGATTGTTTTCACACATCATATAAATCCTGTTCTTACAGCAGCCAGCAAGTGGCCGTATAAAGAAGTTCTGGTAACATTGCTCCAGAACCATGTTTTAAATTTATATCATGCTATGGCACAGCTAAATTTTAGGGACCACAAAAGGATTCTGGGGACTCTCGGGTAGAAAGAATATGTGAAAGAATGGCTGAATTCCAGCTCCATGAGTGTAACAGAACATTTTATGCCCCCGTTCAGGAATTATTTTGTATTTTTATAATGTATCATGGCTTCACAAAATGCGTGTATTTCTGTTTCACCTTCCCTTAGGTGCTTGCTGCCCTTCTGGGGTGAAGCTCTACAGACTGGGCAGCAGCGGTATCCGGGTGTACTGGCGAGCTCCCAATGAAGCCATCAGCTACTGCGCTGATTTACAGGGCTCCAAAGGCAATTTCACCTGCAGCCCTAGTTCAGGCCTAAGACACTGTGACATCACCCAGATACCTTGTGGGGATGTCTACACAGTGGTAGTGGCTCCAGTTACTGATAAGGGGCTGAAACATACATTTTGTCCCAAAAAAATATATTCAGGTAAAACTTAAGTTTCTTTGAATGTTGCATTTTTAAGTAGCCCATGCATGGCAGATGGTTAAAATGTGAAGTTATATGAGTCAAGGTGGCATGGAATAGAACTTTTTTATACTAGTGTTGACTCCAGAGTAAGCTTTATGGTGCAGTCTTACATCTGTGATGGGATCTTCACAGGAGCATTTTGGGACTGTGAATACTTAGGTACAAGTGCCTCATAACTGGAGAATACAGAGCAGTTAATTTTCAGGTGGAAGGGTAGGAGTGGTTAGAATACAGAAGCAAATAAATGAGGATTGTTAATTTTTTTCTAATTTTTTATATAATTATTGTTTCAAAATAAATAAATAAAAAATTTCAATGAACCAATCCTAAGCACATTTAAAGTAACAGTTCTTTAAAGGGGTAGTTATTTCCTTCTACTCCCAGGGCATGAATTTGATGGGTTATAAAACTACTGCCATCTGATGGGATTGCACAGTTGAATAGCATGGGCTGGATTCTATAGACTGATAATGTTTTCCAGCTTACAAACTGATACCTAACATTCATACTATCTTTTCATGTCATTTCAGTGACCTGTTCTGGAAGCTCTGTTGGAACAGGTAAGAACACAGTATGTTCATCCAAGTCTATGACGTTTGTAAAACACGTTAGCATCGTTAGCTCTGAAGAATATGGAAAACAATATAAATATATTCAATAGTGAAGGCTTGTGTTAGTGTTACACAGGTTTGTCTCACCTCCCATCTTATAATATATACTTAAAAATGTATTTATTGCCTCTGTTGTGGCCTGTATACCATCCTGCATTGTAGACTGCCACAGCATTTACTGTTTATCTGATAGCACATAATAAAGGCAGACTCTTGTGTAGCCTTGCTGTAGTGCATTACAGATTCAGCTAGGGCACATTTCAGATTTCTAGTTTAAAAAAAAGGTTTTTCTAACGTGTGGCTTACCTCAACCTGTTATATTTCTTTTGGGGTTTCAACAGGATCATATTGTGCTTTATTTGCCTATGTAAACTGCTACAAACAATTTCAAAAGTAGCCACCAAAACAAACATTTCTGAAGAAAGCTGCTTTTCTGTAACTGAAAGTGTCTTTACTTCTGATTTCTCTTATAGTAATTTATAGAGGAAAGAGCAACATGGAAAAACATATCTAGATGAAAATTCTGGTTCAGCAAAGGAGGTAAGTTATAAGAGTTAGGATGTATTGATCAAACTTGTCCTGCTGCTTAAGTCTTCAGGATTGGAGGGATAAGCCTCACCAGTCATGTATATCCTAAATAAATGGTTTGTTAAAATCCATCATATTTACCTCAGAAACCTCACATTGTCTGTTCCTGCAATAGATAATTATTTGTCCTCTCCTCTATTGACAATAAAACCCTCATTCACTTCATTAAGCTTTTTCTAATACCATCCTGTAGTTCTACAGAAAAGCCCTCAAAATCCAAACAGATCAAGCGCTCGTTTACTTTCTCTGCTAGCTAAAACTGCTCATCCTCCAACAAAAGTACTGTTTCTGGATTGTTCAAAGCTCTTATCTCAAAAGGATGGCAACAAGTCATGGCTGACTGACTTCCCTCCAGCAGCAGGCTGACCATCTCCTCCTGGCTGCTGTTCTCCCACAGCTGTCCTGGATATAAAGGTTGTTGATAACACCATTCTCCTTAAATGCTCTTCTCAGTCTTTCTTTCCCTGAAGCTGTAAAGATGACATCTGTGCTTAACTGCAACAGTCACAGCTGCTTGAGGACTGGGAGAAGGGAAGCTGAACAGCTAGCCATACCCGAGATTTAACCCAGGACATCACCTCTGAGCCCCAACTGATGAGTTCACTTTTAAACTGCAGAGGGACACTGATACATCTCCGTGATGTTGTAGTTTTCTCTGTAAAACAATCAGTGTTAAAAGCTCTTCCGACCTAATGTATCCATGCAATAGTAAAGGCCGAAACGAAAAATAGTGAAATCTAACTCCTTAAAAAAAAACAAAACCAAACCCCCTAAAACAGTTTCAATGCACTCAATTAAAAGTAGCTTGTGGCTTAAGTATTCTAAAGCTGTTACATTTTCATGTTCATTCCTTCCTTCCTTGGAGAGGTGACTCATAAGGTTAAACATGTCTTTTTCCCATTAACAGACATGCCTACCGCAGCCATCCTGCTGGCAACTGCATCACACCAGTCAGTGCTGCAGCCTCCACTCAGCTTACCACTTCTGACTAGAGCTGCTCTGTGCAAGTTCTGTGGATCGGTCCCCCTGCTTTCAAGGAAGGTCACATGAAATAAAATGGCATCAGAAAGATGATAAAGAATTATCTGGATCCCAACCCAAGTTATCATTGGGATTTAGGATATTAAGTCTTGGTTTGTATCGTTTTCAAGGGCCTTAGTTGTCAGTATTGTGCTGTCTGTGACACTGCTAGCTCAAGTAAATAATATGGATAAAATAAAATCCAAAAGACAGAATGGACTATTTATTGAAAAATAAAAGTCCTCAAATTACTGCACTTCTAAGATACTGCACAGGCTGGTCTTTGACCAAGCTGTATCACAGTGTTCACTGTCCTCATAGCAGTAAGCCAAACCTCTCCACTTGCAGGGCAAAGATGGTTTCTCAAATACCTGGATTTTGCCTGCAAATAAATCATTCTTTCACTGTTTTTCTCAACACTGGCAGAGCCTCAAAGGGAACAACTTCTAAATCAGTAGTCCCTTTTCCCCCAACAGAACAGTGGCCTTGCAGCCTCTCTGCCCAACAACACAGTTGTTTCAGAAACTCATAGGCTAAAGCTAGATTAATTTTTAAAACTAAAAGGCCAATAGAAGTTTTCTAATGGCACACAAGGTACATTTAAGTTGCCCACATAGTTTCTATAGAATCCATACAATCTCCTGGCACACTGCAGTGACAGTTCCAATGATGATCTAGCTAGGGCATTTATTATATGGCCAATACAGTTTTTCTCCTCCCACGTAAAATGAGAGCTCAGAATTTCAGTTTTACACTGCAGTAGAATGAACTTGTTGAAGCTTATGCTTTCTTTCAAGCTCCAATTTAAAAATCAAATCTAACAAAAATACCAGCAGACAATACCTGAACAACCTTCACATTACAAGACTAAATACTAAGGTCATGGTGACCAAGGGAAGACTAATGATTCACAGAACAATAAGAGCAGGGAATAACAAAATAAAGTAGCTTGCCATTTCTGCTTCTTTGTCTATTATGGAATGGAGTGTGCTGTTAGAAATTCAAGCCCTGTTTTCTTCTAGTGTCTTGAAAAACCCCAGTGTTTCAATATTATGCTTAGATACCTACCTGGATGATCCAGAAGCAAAAAAGGCACAAATAGAAATGAGTTTCTACCTTCAGGTCACTTGATGATCATGATTGTCATTTTTCACATTCTTCCTGGTTCTGGGCTGCTGCATCTCTTTGTAAGCTACATTTTCCTTAAAAGGTACGTAATACATAAAATCCTCAAAGTGTCACTGCCTAAAAATGAAACATGGAGGAACCCAAACACCCTTGAACTGGCAATGAACATGCAGGGAAAAGCTGACACCCAATACAAAGGAAATAATTGAGAGTTTATTCCAGATGGTTCTCCTCATGTTGTATACAAGTAATCAGAATAATCTATCAAATAGACTTGGACTCCGATGATACCTTTTTTTTCTATAATGCATTTTGGTTTTTGCTTCTAACGACCTGTTTAAAAAAAAAAAAAAGTCTGCCACATGAGATGTACAGCACAAACTGCAATCCTTACAAGTTGTAGAAAATATGACTTAAAAAAAGGACGCTATTGGGTAATTCTTATTGTAATTGTTTACACTTATAAAAATGCTTTGGAAGCTTGAAACTGAAACCCTTTGTAATAATTTTGTTCTTCCTACCTCCCTCTTCTGATCTTAAATGCCTTTCTTAGCCCAGGATTATAATAAATGAGAGTGCAGCTGCTAGTTAAAAAACATTTAGAAGACCACAAATGGGTAAACTGTGTGGTTTTAGCAAAAAAACCAAAAGAGCTTCCATGGGTTTCTTTCCAACCACTATAATGCATAGATGGCTCCGGTGCTCACCTGCCAACCTTTGCGGTGTAGCCTTGCTTGAGGTAGCCTTCCAAAAGAATTACTAACACACCCCAACATAAGCTAAAGCTTTGCATCAAAACCATCTCCTCGCATGCCCACTCTCCATTTAACACCAGTGATGATCGACAACATAATACATTTTTTAAAAAGCTTTTGAAGAAACAGCAGGTACAGCGGACAAAGTTCTAAATCTGCACCCCTCAGTGTCCATTGTATGCACATAAATATCTCAGCTATAATACACGTCCAAGATCCGCCCCTAAAAGCCATACTACCATGTAAAGCACAGCCATGCTAACTTCAGGGTACAAACCATAATTCCACATCTACAAAACAAAAGTAGAATTAGTGGCAGTTTATTGCCTCATACAAATTGAACCAACGTTGGCAGCCATGCCAAAAGAATTAAAACATTTTCAGGACATTATGTACAGACTGTACATTTCAGAAACATCTGAACAATAAAAATGCAAGAACAATCTCTGCATTACGAATTAAACTAAACAAATGGTTTGAAACCGTCAATGCATTGGATGGGTTTACAAAGGCACTTCCCTACCCAGAATAGGAAATGACAATCTGCAGCCTAGAGGGAGGTTGGAGAAGAGTGCTCATCAACTACTGCACAATCTCAACTTTAAGAAAAAATAAGCAGGATTTAATCAAACATTTATAGGATTCAATGTGATCCACTTCTGAAAGAGTTCAGACAGTCTCATCTTTGTTTTTCTCTTGCTTCTCTTGGCTCTCTCGTTCTGTGCTTTGGCTCCTGCGACGTTCCTGTCTGTCGGGCTGCTCCTTGCTGTCGCTGTGATCGTGTTTGTGCGAACGCTCTTTGCTCCTGCTCCGCTTCCTCGGCTTCTCTTTGCTGGGACTCTGATCTCGTTTCCTGGACTTCTCAACACTATCTGTTCTTCCTCTGCTTCCACTCCTACTTCGTTTATTTGACTTCTCTTTACTTTCATTTTTATGTTTGCTTGACTTCTCTTTGCTCCTGCTTCTGCTGCGCTTACCTGTGTTCTTACTTCGGCTCCTACTCCTATGCTTCCTTTCCCGGCTTCGACTTCTACTATGTTTTCTCTCTTTTTTGGAATCCCTCTTGTCATCCCGATGTTTCTTGTCATCCTTGTCATCCTTGTGTCTCCTCTCCTCTACATCACTCTTACTTTTCCTTTCTTTTGACCTTTCTCTGGATCGATCCTTTTCCCGCTCACTACCTCTTTCCTTATCATAATCTCTCTCCTTTTTCCTGCTTCGTTCATTTTCTTTCTCTCGCTCCCTATCCCTGTCTCTCCTGTCTCCTTTCCTGTCACGACTCCTACTGCGGCTTCTGTATCTGTCCCTGCTTCTGCTTCGCCTCCGTTCCAGCGTGCGATCGGTACTTCGAGATCTCCGCCTTTCTTTTTCTCTCTCCTTAGCTTCACGTTCTAATCTCTGCCGTTCTCTTTCCCTTTCTAGCTCTCTGTCAAAACTAGATGATCCATGGCCTTCCCGATGATGACTTCTGCTTCTGGATCTTCTGGGAGACCTCCTGGGACTGATGGATCGTCTTGGCGACCTTTGAAAGTAAAAGATACTTAATATGAAACAAGGTTTTAAAGTTAAGGGACCCTCTTTAGTGCCCAATTTACACTTTACCTAAAGAGTCTATACATTTCATCTTAAATACATAGCATTATCTGATTGCTTTCATCCATTAGCAGCCATAAACTGTTTTGCCTGTTGCCTTAAAACCTGTTTCAGTGAAAAGACAACACGTTTCTGCTAGTAAGTAGCTGAATATTGAACTTTGAAAGATTCGTTTTCACAACAACATGTGTATGACCTTGAACGTCTACGTTCCACATGCCGGTCTATTTCTTCCATTCCTTCCTTGCCATCTTTCTTGATTTTTCTAGGTCTGCTTTTAATTTGCTGGTCAATGGTTTTCTGGACTGGCACAGGAATTCTTGGAAACAATGTGGAAAACCATTCAAGCTTAGTGAGGAAGGAACGAAGCATCTCCCCGATGGTCATAACGCAACCCCCACCTGCCTTCACATCCAGGTCCTACAAAATACAAGCAAAAAATATCCTGATGGTCAAAACCGTTCTTCATTGATTTAAAAAAAAAAATGCTGCTACATTACTGCCCTCTTGAAGTCTCATGATTATGAAAGTTTACTTGTCTCATTCTAATACATTTCCTTAGAAAAATTCAACTCTGCACCTTTGGATTCGGCAGTAGGTTACAGATAGGGAACGGGACTTAATATACACGCATGCAGGCAGAGACTAATCCTGCAGCCATCTGGATGGAAAGGGACTGCCGATGCAGAGATTAATGTGCAATCCCCTTACACAGTCTGCTGCTACGCTACGAGATTCTATTTTATTTAAATGCCACAAAGTTGAGAAGTCCTCTCAAACCACATTTAATACTCTGTTTTGTGGATGTACAACTGCGTACCATCATACCCAACCCTGTGGCCTAAATCATTTAAGGACTACATCACTGCCTATCTAAAAATGATCACAGAAAAACCTCTAGTACAAGATGGCATCCTAACAGAGTTGGAAGCAATAGCAAACCAACTGCCATGAAGCAGTGAGGTTTCTGATTTAGAAATATGTAAAAAAATAAATAAATGAACAAATAATTGGAAACGCATAATCCATGATGACCATTGTCTCTGAAAAGGGTCATTACCGCATGAAGGCCTTCTTGCTATGCCCTCTCACAGCTCAGGACATGTTAGTCAGCTATTGTCAGTCCCAAACCTATAGTGCAAGCACACAAGGAAAGTGAGATTTGTTATCTAAACAGGAAGAGAAAATCTAAATGTAAAACTGCTTGCACTCACACACATTTAAGTGTTCAGATATACAGTTTTTCCAAATATAATCGCTGCAGAGATCTAAAGAAGAAAAAAAGGAGTTAAACGTAGCACCTGGAGAGTACGTACAGTCAAACAAAATAAACATAAGAAGCATTTGGAAAAATAACTCTGCATCCTGGGAAGTGTTTTCACAGCAGCATGACAAAAGATGAACTGCTTCCACATAGTTAAGAACTGGAGGGGAAAAAAAAGTCCTGTAGGTTTAAATAATCCCATACATATATAATCTGGCTTCATCCTACTGAGCTCAACCAGGACTGCTACAACATAGAAACAAGCAGCCCCAAGCACTTTTTCCTGTGTAAAACAAAGCTACTGAAAGCAGCTGGGAAAGGAACTCTTAATTCCAAAACTACACTGGCAGATTTTAAACAATAAATGAATGTATGCTGCTAACTCATATCTGCAAGAACTGAAAAGTATAAACAAGAAAAGGTGCTTTGAATAATTAACCATTTAAGGCCTGCACAAGGAATCGCACTTAGGATCAGCTTTATTGCCCTGGGAATCAAGTTGTTTGTGGGATCCTGAAAATGAAGCCACCCCAGACCTCTTCCTCAGTGACAAGACAACTTGGCAGAAGAGGGTTCGTGTCTACCAGCACCACTAGGGGAGAAGGAGGACATCACAGTGATGCAGTCAAGATTTAAATGTTTTGATTTTTGCTACAAAGATACAATAATACAGGTTTACCTGAAGTAACAGCTGTTTCCTTTGCACAGTGTTTTTGGCACTTAGCATGAAATAAGCTGTTCAAAATAAATACACTGCATTGCAGTCAGACACAGGTATAATTAACACTACTTTAAATACAAGCATTCAGACATCATTTGCAACTACAACATTTGAAATATATTGAAGTAGATGCCTACTGTCAGACTGAAGAGGTCAAATGATCCTTCCTGTTCCATTATCAAATCTAGGCTGTCACTAAAAACCTCCTCAATAAATACAATTTGCAATAGCATATGCAGTTTCAGACTGAGAAACCTCACCTACCAACTCCTTATCCGCTTCTCCAGACAGTAAATCAGGACAACGGTACCCAAAGTACTCTGACTGCACACTAACGCACTCTCTTTACTGAGCTACTTCAGAGAGCCGCTCACTAGTTGGTTTTTTTTTTTTGCCCCATTAGCAAAGATATTAAGGTTACTAGAAAGAATGCCACCTTAAGGCTGTCATCAGGCTGTGTGCTTCTACTCTCAGGAAATCCCGGACTTAGTTATTTCAGGACATAAATAACAACTACAGATTTTTGGTAATATTTTCAAACGTGACAGCTGGTTTCTACTAGGTATTTCCAATTCTTCTACAAAAGCACCAATTCCCTCTGCCCTAATAAAAAGAAGCAGAATACAAATTTAACAGTCTTGGGACTTCCTGTAACTAGCTTCATCATTCTTTTTCTAGAAACCTCACCGAAGCCACGCTCACATGGCTTGTCGTGTGCATTCTCATTCAATAAACCTGTTTCACATAGCTTTGCAATACTTGACCCAGTAACACCCTCACCAATGGAAAATGCTGTTAATTTTTTTAAATCTAAGGGAAATAACCCAGACCTCAGCTCAGACCTGCTTCCTTGTCTAATTAAATTAAAAGAACATAACATTGCATTATTAACTACAGAAAATCCTATCAAACAGTGTTTAAACCTAAAGCAGTAACAGGAAAAGAAACAAAAGAAAACAAATTATTACCCTCGCCGACATACCTCTTCATCATCAAGGAAAGATTCAAACCAGTCCCATAGATCTGTAGGTGGCTGTGTGTACCTTCAAATACAAAAATAATGTAACATTTTAATACAGCTTTCCTTACGTTGAATTAGTCACTGGTTGATTATATTGATGCTTACCTAATATACATAAATCCAAGAGCCCTAATATATGGAGAATCTGTATGAGTTATAAGGCCCATCACTTGCTTACGAGTGAGCTTCAGTGTAAATAATTTGTAGAGCAGACAAAAGGCAGTAGACACAATCCCTCCAGTTCCAACACCACGCACCTTCAAAAGAAGAAAAGTTAAGTGTCCACGGAATAAGTCCCAATATTACCCCAAATCTGACAAAGAATATGGGAACTAAGAGAGGATAAAATCTAGATCTACAAACAAGAGTACGTGGGAAAAGTAACACTACCTGCACCCACAGCTCTGGAAGCAAAGGGAATGTATCAACTCCTTGTAATAAGTACTTTTACATCTAGGGATGGAGCCAACATACAAGCAAGTTTTAGCTATGCTTGGGAAATTAATTTACGAGACAGAAAAATTTAAGAAGGCACGTACTTCTACTTACCCCTCCACACATCCCTGTCTGGCCTGCTGTTTTTCTGCTCCCCTTTTCCCATGGTTCAACGTGTGTAACCTGAAGTGAGGGGAAGAAAGAAAATGACAGTTACAAACTCCGTAACATTTCGCTGCCTGTGGAATCCTAATTTAAACAATGGATATCCTAAATCAGTCTTAAGTAGCTTGTATTCTAACAAATTCAAGATCACGTTTGCTTTGTCATTAAAGCGGAGCATTTGGCTTTTGTAATTACCACTTTAAGAAACCACAGCCAAAATCATGAACAAATCTTTAAAAGTAACCCCAGACCAGCACCAAAGCAAGCATCCGTGCTTATTCTATGCTCATATGCTTTCAAATACTTTATGACTAACCCCCATCATTACTATTTTCTGTGGTGACTAAACAACTACCTTTATTTTAACTGCTGCTTAACAAGTTTAATGATACCTGCTGAAGACAGCTATAGAAGTTAAAATCTACAGTCTCGTATTCATAAATCTCATTTATGCAGTGATCTTAGCTACAGATTTCTTTAGAGCATAGTCTGCAATTAAGACAAAGGATGTCCTATCCTTTGTATTAACTTTAGTGTTGTATTTTAATCTAAAAAGCCAGTGTTTTCCCTTGTAGACTGCAGTGTTTTTACATAAAATGGTTCCTAAGTATGAGTAAAACTTGTCCACAGTTCAAACCGTTTGAGATGTATTTAGTCATGAGTGCAAGAACATAGTTAACGAATACCTGCAAGAGCCATAAACAAGTTAAGAACCATAAAAACAGCCTAAGCTACATTTAAAGTTGTGAATTTCAGAGAAATAACATCTAGGTCCGTGAATATTTCCAATACATATGGACTTAAAAAAAGTAAGTAGAATGAAGACAAAGAAGAGACAATGGAGTTACACTGGACTGAGGATAAGAGTCTGCAGCCAAGTTATGCTGTAGTTCACAAATTAAGATTCTTTAATAATACATGAAACGAGACTAATTCTGTACACAATCACACAACAACAGACAAACTAACAGCTAACACTAACAGCTGACGTTACTCGACTGCTGTGGTCTGGGGGTTAGGTTTTTACCGTTGCTGTCCTATCCAAATAAGAAACAAGAGAGATGCCAATGCCATAGAATACCAAGTCTATTGTGACTTCCTGTGTTATTAGCATCAGAGGAAAAGTTCATTAACACTACAAACTACATGAACACTCCACACCCTTCTGATTATTTACAGCTTTGCCTCTTACAGGAAACTTTAACTATTTCATAGTCAAATAATTGATTATGACACTATCACTACAACAGTCTTCAACTTTTGAAGCGAGTTAAGTCTACTGGCCACAATCAATCTAAACATGCTGGTTTTTAACAGGTATCAACTAAAAATACCAAAGCCCCGAAAACAGTACTCATTTTAGAGAGAAAAAAAAAGAAAAGAGCATTTAAAGCTTTGATCCTACAAGAGGACAAGCACAGGATGCTAAAATCAGGGATAAAGAAAGAGGAAGTCATCTACTTTGCAGAAACAGAACAGAAAATGGAGACCAGATTTACAAGTGAATTAATTCAAATATTTAGACAGAATCCGTATCTTCAAAGACAGTCCCTACCACTAGCTGCCTGTGGGATTTAAGGTCATCTTTCCTGCTACTTCAGCACCTAATGTTGTTATAAATTTTTCAAATGAGGCCCTACATTTGGTTCCCAAAGAAAGACAAATCCACATTAAAAAAAAGCCATCTATGGTGGATATTACATTCATTAAAAAAAACCCCAAAACAGTAATCTGTCAGGAATCTTACCATTCAAATCTGCTGAACACCAATGAAGTACCTGAACCATCAGATTATTTTCTCTCTCACATCTACTACTCCTAAGTATTTAAGTGGCTGAGTTTATACTTTATTTAGGACACAGTTTTAAGTCTGAGTAACTGTCAAATTCAGTAAACAAACTTTATTTAAACTGGATTAATGAGCAGATAGTTAATGGTATGTCCAAATTCTCCCTCACTCGAAGATTAAGCCACTTGTGGAACAAAACACTAAGGCAAACAAAATATCCAACCTACTGCAGCTGAGCTCCACCAACACTAAGATGATGAATCATATTAAATGCTTTTACTACATCTGACAGGCCCATGTAAAAAACAGCAAGCTCTCAAATCTTCCAAAAATTTTTTTTACATATTTTTCTCAAAATACTTCTGTGGAGTTATTTTTTGCAATTAAAATGCCCCAATTAACTTGAAATGAGACAAAAAGGCTACACTCAAGCGTTACTTAATTTCCACCATATTGAAACCCATCAACTGACACAGTGCGTTATCAAACAGAGGCAACTCACCCGAGAAAATATCTCAATAACCACCAAAGTACAGCTGGCTGGTGACAGCAGTCTGAATTACCTAAGTTTTGCTCTCATTATCAGAACAAAGAATGTGGCTGTGTCGATGAGCATTAATTATGCATACCTCTACCTGGGAGACTGGCTTGATGGAAGCCTCGCTGCAAAACTGATTCAATCCTGCTAACAAAACAAGAACTGAGACATGGGTGCACTGAAACAGTTATCTACAGCACATGCTACCTGAGCTGGTTTTTGATGGAATGTGGAAGGGAGAGTGCTAACTGAAAAAAGAGGCCACATGCAAACTCTTTCTCAAACCTACAGTCACCACTATACCTTTTGCGCAGCTAGATGGTGTGCTGGCAGCTCCCAGACTGCAGGCAGTGCTCGCGGCTGAAGTAGTGTGCAGATCGGGTCTCCCCCCTGCTCTCTCCGGCTGAGCGCACAGTCCTTAGACGGCCATTTCATCCCCGCTACCCTGGCTCACCCTGCCCATTTCACAACTTACAACTCTGCACGTCCAACTCAGACGCGAAACACGTTTGTTTTTTAAGAAAAAAGAAGGCGGCACGTTGGATTCCCCCAATTAAGCAATAAAGAAGTTTGCTCCCATCCCATACCGCACGCGACGGGAGGCACGACAGAATCGGCCTCCCTCAAAGCCTTCTCCCTTCCCAAAGGGCCGGCGCGGGGAGGGGTGGGCCAGGCGCCAGCGCAGCCCCGGCAGTGCGCGGCGCCCAGGGCGCGGCCCGCAGCCTCACCTTAAAGTAGATCTCGTCTACCACTTCATGGTAAGTCTTGAGTTCGTAGAGCTGCACCTTGAAGTAAGGCGACGAGAGGATGTTGGTGAGGATCATGGGGTTCAGGTTCATGGTCTTCTCGTTGCCCCAGAGCGGCAGCACGTTGCCCTGCTTGCCGGAGGCCGCCGGCTTGGGGGCTCCGCTCTGCAGCTGCTGCTGGGCCGGCGGGACGGCGCCGGGCTGGTGCTGGGCCGCCTGCTGCCCCTGGCAGTTCCCGGCGCCCACGGCGGGGCTGTTGTTGGCCATAGCGGCTCGGAGCCCGCAGCTGGCGACGGCGCGGGGCCTGCGGGGCGGACGCGCGGCCGCGCCACAACACACGGAGCGGAGCGCGAGCGGGCGACCGGGCCGGGCGCTGCCTCCGCCAACCGCCCACAAGATGGCGGCCTCGGCGGAAGTGACGTCTGGGCCTTCCGGGGCCGCGACGGCCAATGGCCGCGGGGGAGCGCGGCGGTGGAGGGCGGGTGCAGACGCGGCGCGCGGGGGCCGTTTCCCGCCGCCGGCTGCCTGTCGTCTGGGTCCTTCTGCTCTTCACGTGCCGCCTCACGGAGCCATCTCACCGCCAGCTCTCTCCTTTGGCTTCTGCGTGCCTGGGGAATGGCTCGTTCTGTATCCCGGCTTCTCAGCCGCGGCGCTGCCTCGAGCCGGGCGGCGCCTCACGGCCCGGCCGCGGGGATCTCCCGCCCGGGGAAGGCGAGGAGGCCCTGCGAGGCTGCGGGCGACAGTCCCTGTAACGTGAGATGCCAAGCCAGCCACTCAGCAGGCTCTGAAATGGGTCCGCGGGTGTTGTTGGTTCCCTCTGCCGTGGGCAATGAGGCCAGGGCACAGCAGACTGGGAAGCGTCAGCCTGCTCTGCATCCGCCTCAGCAGAGACGCCGAGAAGTAACCACGGAGTTTTCGTGTGTGGGCACCTCGGAGGAAGACGTGTGTATTGATGGCTGGACGGCCAGGATACATCACTTGTAACTACTGCTGGTTCTGAGATCTGCTCCTTTGGCGGAGACCTGGCAGAGCAGAGCAGCTTCTGAGAATCTTGCCATGCACTGAGAAAACAAGAACTGCTACCCGATTCAAGCTGAGCACCTCCTGAAATCAGTAGTACTGCATACAGACTGGGACAGTCAGAGTTAGGCTAATGTGTTTGAAAGCTAACTGCTGGATTTAAGGAAGGAACTGTGCACATTTAACAAGAAACAGAAACAAGAAAATCCTCCAGTGTTGCCTGAAATACATCTGATAAATGGACTTGAATTTTCAGGTTACATTGAACTTATTATTCAAAAGTTTCCAACGGAGTTTGAATTGCATGCTTTTGTTTGCAGAAGCAAAAAAACCCCTCAACCCTAGTTATGTACTTCGGTGTCATGGTTTAACCTGAAGTAGAAAAGGGAGACTGAATACACGACTTGGAGGAACTGCTAAGAGAGTCTAAACATAATGTGACTGAACAAAAAAAACCCAACTGTAAGTCCACCAAAGTTAGTGCAAACTGGGCACAGTGGGACAAAATCAATTCAGTTTTAGACAGACAGAAGGGCTCCACATTGCTGAACGTGTCAGGAAATGGGTACAGGCAGAAGTTAATATAGGAGCATACATGGAAATAGCATCTCTGCCTATGGGCTACTAAAAACTAGCTTAGATTTTAATTTTAAAATGAGACAAATACTGGTGGAAGTAACATTGAAATACTTTACTCTTCGTTACACAATGAAAACCTGATAAATGGTGATTTGTCTTCGTTGCTCTGGCCCTTTAATGTACCTTAGAGCTTATACTGTAACAGAAAAGCATTCTTATCAGGGCCCTGACAGTTAACAGTTTCTCTAAACTGCCTGTTCTGCTATCTTGGCTCTTCACTCCCCTTTTCTGGGAATCACTTCACCAGGCTCCCTTTGGCCTCTTCTTCCCATCTGGATTATTTCCAAAGATGCTGACAACACTTTCATTACTTATCACCTGACTGTACCATCTTGACGTGGTAAATACCCATTCAACAAAATCCTATGAAAGTAAAGAAATAATCACAAAAATAACTCTAAGAACATGTCTTCGTAGCAGTGAAGTAATCTTGTTCTGGAGACAGCTACACCAGTAACTTTTCTTTGGGGCTGAGTGGGTTGTGGTGGTGGTTGTTGTTTAGGGTGCCATTTGAGCACTTCATTTGTTGTACATAATCCCTTCAAGACAGCCTGTATTGCTGCTATAATTTTTATTACCCAAACTGTGTTTTCTTGCATTTAACTTTTCCTCTTGGAGTTTTCAGTCAGTATGTTCCAAACCTCAGTGGTTTTTCCTCTGTATAACATTTTTGTACTTATGCAGACCTTCTTTGGTGTTGACGCTGAAACCTTTGATACAGCTGCAACCTACAAATCCTTTTTGAATCCTATTGAATAATGCATAGAGCTAACCTGCTGTTAGCTACATATGCTCAGTCTAGGCCACATCCTGAAAAACTTCAAATGTCAGCCAAGGCTCAAGTTTAAACTATCACAGGCAGCTATCAACATACACATTTCTAGTATTTTCTGCAAACTCAACCAAAAAGCATCGAATTATGGTCTCATTTAATTAACAATTCTTCTTTCCCCTTACTGCTACTATAATCCTTCCTCCATGTCCCTGGCATACTAGCTCTGCCAGCCTTTTTACACAGCAGACCCACCCTATCCATCAAGCAAAACACTTTCCATTCTTGCGAGCAGAAAAAAAAGTAACAGGAAATTTGGAGCCACATTTTCCTTTCTACTTGTACTGTGCATCTGCTTTGAGATACAAGTCTTGCCCCTGTGTGGAAGATACTTCATGAAATCCTGTAGAAAACGGGTTTTGTTTTTGTAGTCTCTGCCTTGCTCAAGCTGTGAGACCTATTGAAGTGTACGGTTCAACCAGTGCAATAGTTTTCTTTCCTAGGGAATAGCAAACACGTATGCAAGTGCAGGAGCAGTACCGAGTCGTGCAGAACCCCTAAATGCAATAGTGTGAGGAGTAGCGGGATTTTGGTATAAAAATTACCAGTCGCTTTTCAATTACACAGAGGGAGGCTGGCACAGGTAAATACACCAGGCGGACGCTTGGATGTTCTCTCGCCATGCGTTAGAGGCGTACAGGACATGCCCCTCCCCGAAAGGATGTAACAATATTTCCTGTCGGGGCGTCGAGGCTGCGGGAGCTCGGGCTGGCGGCGAGCGGCACGCACACCCCTTCCCTTCCCTTTCCTTCCCTTCCCGCCGCTGCCGCAGCGCGGCGCCAGGGGCGGCGGTTGCACGCGCGAGGCGGGTGGTCAGCGGGAGCGAGAGAAAATGGCGGGAGAAGGGCGGAGGGTACCGACGGAAAGGGCAGGGGGGTGGCGTGAGGAAACGGTCGTCCCGTTGCCGGGAGCGGCCAGTGCGGTGCCGCCGTGCTCTGGTGGGAGAGAGCTGGTGCCGGTAGCGGGCCGGGGCAGGGCTGGGCTGGGCCAGCGCGACGGGGCTGAGGCGGCCCTCGCTCGGGACGTGAGGGCTGAGGCAGCCACGGGCTGGGGCCCATCCCGCGGGCCAGGAGCGTGTGGGGATCTGGAGGTGCGTGCCTCGGGGCTAGCAGGGGAGGTTCAGGCTGGATATGAGGAGGATTTTCTGTTTTGAAAGAGTTGTCAGGCATTGGAAAGGGCTGCTCAGGGAGGTGCTGGAGTCACTGCTCTTGGAGGGGTTTCAGAGAGGGGTGGATGTTGTGCTGAGGGAAGTGGTCTAGTGGTTGTTAGGGCTGGGACAAAGGCTGCAGTCCGTGAGCTTAAAGGTCTCTTAAAGCCAAAACTTTTGTGGTGGGGGAGTCCAAAAGATTCACTTGGCTCCTGAGAAGGTGGATGGCTGGGCTTCCAAGTATTGAGCCTATTTCCTGATTTTGTACATACATATAAATACATACTTACACTTGTGTATAAAAGACCTTGTGGGGTGGTCAAGTTGCCAGCAGCCTTGGCCCAGCTGCTTTGGTTGTGCTCATAGTGAGCCCCGGGAAGATCACTCAGGAAAGCCAAATGCACACAGGACCACGTTTCTTCACTTACCCAATTCCAGTGGAATTTGTGCATCATTCATTAGGGCCTTGTTTTAAGGTTTAGTGGGGATATTTCTTGTTAAATGCTTATGTGTGCTAAAATACAGTTTTTAATAAAAAGCAGGAGAGTTGGGAATGTGCTAATAGTTATGACTAATGCCATATTGAATCATGTTAGTTGACTTAAAAAGCAGCCACTAATAATAAGGTTTAGACTAAGGCCTAGAAAAACACTTCGTCTTGCACAGTATGTCAGTTATTCAGTTTATTTTCTGCTGGTTTTTATAGTATAGAGATTTTCTTGAGCCATACGTACACAAATGTAGATATAAAAACATCTGGATTGTAAAATAAGGCAAATGATGGTGAGACAAGAAATCAGACACCTGATTGAGAAGTTGTTTTTACATTCTAGCCAGAAAAGCTGAAGGGGGTTAAATGTGTTGCGGGTGTACTGTACTATGTAGATGTACTGGACTGAGAGTAACAAATGATGAAACTCGCCTTTTTATGATTGTACATTATTCATAGATGTTTATTAAAAGGTTATTTACATCATTATATGTGTAGGGAGCAGCTAGTTGCTAATTCCTATGTTTTTGTCATTCTCCAAATAGAACTAGGATCAGGTCTACCGCTGTTCAATTATGAATTGAACACCACTGAAAACAGCAATCTCTGCAATTTGCTATGTTATAAATATCTTAAATTTTGTTTTCTGAACTTTTTTTTTATTTTAGCATTATAAAAAAACTATGGATAAGAACTTTCAAGAACAGTTTGCAGGTGTCATTAAATTTACTCCTCCTCTGTACAAGCAACGCTACCAGTTCGTTAAAGATTTAGTGGAGAAATACAAACCTAAGAAGGTTGGTATGTTTTGTCTTTATAGGTTATAAATTTGTGAAATGAAAATGTAGGCATCTCAGGAAGACAGAAAATGTGTAGCTAACCTGCTGAGCTCATTACCAAACAACAGGAGTGGAGAAGCTGTTATTAAAACTGAATTACCTTAGCAGACGCTTGATGATCATGCTTTGGTTTTCAGGGGTGCATATAGTTCATGTTAATTGATAAAAGGAGGGGGACATCTAAACCAGAAAAATACTGTAGCCTATTTTGGAGAGTAGGTGGCATTTTGGCTTAAATTTCATGATTTAATGCAGAGAATTTTGATTCAGGCTGCATCATCATAGCTTGGTTATACTTTCTAGAACTGTTAGTTCTGCATACAGCATTAGGTTTGCCTCATCTTTCACATGGATGTTCTCAGATGAGAAGTGACATTAAGAGTGTGGGATTATGTGAGGCTAATTGTCCTCCACTTCCTTAAGGTCTTGTTGCCCCTGCTCCCCCAATACACCAGTCCTCTTGTTTCGGTGCTCACTTTGAAAAACTAAATTTAAGTGATGTAAAGTAGTCTGCTCTTTTCTAATATCTCTTCTCCCCCACTGTCCCCTCCCAGCACCTCCTCCTAAAATGCAAAAAGATGAGAAATACCTTTGCCTGTGTTGTTTAACTCTGAAGGTGACTTTAATGTTTCAGGCAGCATGCAAGAAATTGATGAGAAATGCACTTGCAGTGCTCTCAGGTACTTCTAGTAGATAATAAAAATCTAATCCAGTTCATGAGGTCTCAGCACAGTAAACTGCTTTAAATAGAACATATTCAGGAGTGTTGCATCTGCATTTAAACATGTTAGTGTTCTGATTTATGATGTAAAATGGCGCTGGGGCTGTGTACAAACTCTCTGTTTTCCCATGGGATAGAGGTAAATTGAATAGAAACAATGCAGAATTTTCACACTGAGAACTGAGCAGGGTGCTTCAATCTTGACTTAGCATAGGAAGGAGTAGTGGGGTCTGGTTTGTATACTGAACAACTACTTAAGCATACAGGAAAGAATAACTGTTACGTAATTGACTTAGTGTTCTGAATACTCCCAGCCTTCCCCACTTAAACATTAGACCAGGCTTGGATGCTGGTGAGCCTGTTTTCAGTGTTTTGAATGAAGAGTAGTCCAGTGTAAAACAGTGGTGAATGTGAAATTTGCTACAGTTTTAATACTTAAAATCACATCTTACCATTACTTGAGGGAATGTATCTTCATGTGAAATTATCCAGAATCAGTGTTCTACCTGTACTTAGCTGTATATAGCTGTAAAAACAAAGGCTAGTCTGTTTAAAACATCTTGTAGGATCTTCCTATATGTTGTCAAAAAGGGTTTTCAAATCCATGTCTGTCCTGCTTTCAACTGTAAATTTTAATTATGATTGTGAAAGGTTATATTTTATCATTAAAGAAAAGTCCTTTGGACATAAATATAACATTTTTTTCTTTCATGAAAGTCTCTGAAATTGCTTAGATATATGTAGCATTTACACATTGTTTGATTTCTAATTTACAGGTGGCAGATTTAGGATGTGCTGACTGCACTCTTCTCTGGATGCTGAAATACTGCAGTTGCATTGAAGTGTTAGCTGGGCTAGACAGCTGTGCAAGTGTAATGAAAGAAAAAATGTAAGCTCTTGCATTGTGTTAATTTAAGGTCTCTATTTGGCTTGACCAAGTGACAAGTTACATCGTTTCTTGTAAACAATTTCAAAATGAGGGTAAATGCAGAAATACCAGCTTGGCAAATGAAGAGCTGTCCATTGGTGCTAATTAGTTAGATTGCCTCTGTGTCTGGGGACTACTGGTCTGCAAATGCCCATAACATCACGTCACATAACAAACGTCCATGTGGTGGAATGGCCTCAAAGGTCTGTACACCAGGGAAACACACTGTAAAGGTGCTAATACCTTGTATTAGTGGTATCTGCTTGTGCTCATACATGATGCTGCTGTGTGTGGCACGCAAATCTGATCTTGTTGAAATGTGCATGTAACTTTCTTAGTCGCCACAGCGGGGACTTGGTTCCTGTTAATTTTTTTTAAGTGGGAAGGTTAGCTCAGACTTCTTTGTGTATGTGGCTTAGAAGACTATAAAATGTGAAATTTATATGGTTTTTGAAGCATGGGTCAGACTGATGAGGAACATCAAAAGTTTCAATCATTAATATGATTTCAATTAATATGCAGCATCTAAATGCTGACATAATCACTTGCACTTTCTCAAGAATGAAGTAGGCTTTTATTATATTTAATGTTTATTGTGTGTTTTGTCTGATGCAGTATCTCAGAATGAAATTTGCATGTACATCTTAGCTCTCAGTCTATTTTATTTGCAGGAAAAATAGGCTGATATGCTTGCCCAATAACTTCCCCTAAAGCCCCGTCAAACATGTCTAAGCCAGACTGTGTATCTAGAGTTGAGCTACTATCAGAAGTTAAAAGCAGTTTCCCAAGTGGCTTGAGAATATGGTGGAAATTTTGTAAACGTGAAGGACAACTGGATTAACTGCTTCACATCTTCTGTCCTATTGTAGGTAGTCACGGAAAGTGTTTGTGTTAGAAATGCTTCTCTTTTTCATCCCTATAGAGTATTTAACCTTTTTGAAGACTCATGAGGTATTTATATAGGGTGCTAGCCAGTACAGTTAAGTGCACTGCTTACCTTGTCCTAAGGTCCTTTCTGTGACACTGTGGTTTTAATACTTTTGTAGGTATAAGTTGTCTCCTCTTCCTGTTGATTATTTGCAGCCAGCTCAAAGGTCCTTAACTATTACCTTGCATCACGGTTCAGTTGCCTGTAAAGATCCTTGCATGCTTGGTTTTGATTTGGTAACGTGTATCGAACTGTGAGTATTAGGCCAACATCCTACATTTTTTAAGTTTGTTATGGTTCCATTTGTAATTTTGTCCATATTCTAAACAGACTGGATCAAACCTCTCAAGTAGAAGAATAGCAGAATGTATCATCTTCTAACTTGTGCTTAAATTAACCATATCAACAAATTCAAGAGGTGCTAGCTTATAGTGGGGAAAAAAGATAGTGCTGAGAATGTACAAAATGCAAGAGGAAATTGTCTCTCATACCTCTAAGCTCCTACTCAGCCACAGTGCCAATGCTAATATTGCAGAGCTAAGCTTAAAATTACCAGGTACAGATCTGGGTTTGGAGGTTTTTGACTGATGGTTAAGCAGATTAAAATGCAGCAGAGTGTTTTTAACATGTCATAAGCTTATCCTTTACAGAATTGAACACCTGGAAGAATCAGAACTGAATAAGTTTCCTGAAGTAGTGTTTGGTTTCATGTCTCCAAGCATAGTTGTGATCAGTACTCCAAACTCTGATTTTAACCCTTTGCTTAAGGGAGTGACATTATTCAGGCACCCGGACCACAAATTTGAATGGAATCAAGTGCAATTTCAAAGCTGGTAAGTTTACTGAACATTGTATGCAGATAACTTTGAGTGTTCAGTAATATGAGAAAGAAAAAACTTTCAAGAGCTATTTGTGTATGTGGTCTGGTATCAGTGGAGTTTCACATGGTTAATCTAGTGAAAGATTTCTTTGCTATTATGAATAGTTAAGTGTGCTCTATGGATTTTGCATTTTATGATGGTTGTTCAGTTGGCTTGCTTTTACTGTAACTGGTCTGCAAAAAATACTTAGAGCTTCTACTTTCTATAAGTTAATTTAGATTCTTCTGGACATACGTGAGGTAAAAATGTCGATGTCACTGAAGGAATGGTATTTTTGGGGATACAAACTTTATGACTTTATGTTGTGAAATATAAATATTGCAATATTCTTTAAAATATGGGAACTATTGATTTATTTTACTACTTTTTAGTGCAGAATGAACCAAGTATGAGTGCCATTTTACTTCCTTGCTCTATCACTGTTTTTCACATTGGCTTATGTACAGTGCTACATGACAGGTTTTCGATTGGATGTTGTGTACATTGTTGTAACCTTGATTAGGTAGAATTTACTTTTTATACATTTACAATAAACATCACCTTTTCCTATTAATTGGTCTGTTGTGGTTTTGAGATGTGTATGTTTTTTGTGGTCTATTCTCAAATAATTTTGATCTCTAAAATGTCTAGGTTTTAGCTCCTTTTCAGTGCATTTAAGACAATGAGTAAGCAACTGTGAACATGCATACACTGCAGGTATTTTTGTAATAACAGTAATGTTTAGTTGCTGAAATGACCAATATTAAGTGATTCAGACTGTCGTAGGTATACGATTAAAGCTCCGATTCAACAAATTTTGACAGTTCTTAACTTCAGATATGTATTATTAGAGCAATTATGCTCAAGCATTCATTGGCTCTGAGTCTTGCTTCTGTTAGAGAATATGTCTGCATCTCGTTAAAAGATGAGGATATAGTGTGATTGGAATAACTCCTCTTTCTTAGGGCACTGGAGACTGCTGCACGTTACAATTACTCAGTGGAATTTACTGGTGTAGGGCTCCCACCAACAGGAATGGAGAAAGTTGGGTTCTGCACTCAAATAGCTGTGTTTGTTAGAAAATATTCTGAAACCAGTGAATCTGCTCAGTTGGAGAAACCCTTGGAAGCAGTTTACAAAACAGTGAGTATTTGCTATCCAATCTTAGCTCTGATTGACACACACCACCTGATCAAAAGACTCTTAGGAGTCCTTAAATTATTTCAGTAAATGTATTTGAATATTTCACTTCTTTATTTAAAGATACATGTGTATCTTCAAGTGACTTGTGACCTGAAGTGAAATATAAAGTGAATTTATGGAAATATCTTTTGTCTTTGCAAAGCTATAAAAACATTCTATACCATTGAAATTTCACCTGTCATCTGCTACTCTTAATGGAATTGAGAATCGCTCTTTAATGCTCAACAAACTAGGAAATAGGTCTCACTGACTTGACATCTCACTTTGCTTTCATCAGTATCCTTTGAATTTAAACAAGAGTGTTATATCTCATGTGTCCTATAAAAACTGGACTGTTACATTAATTTTTATTATATAGCTAATTCATGGGTATAAGTCAACATTTCAAGATGTAATCAGGAAGTAAGGAGAAATAATCATAGACTGTGGAGCGTCAGTGGTAGTGTGTTGGTGTGGTTGCTAGTAAACTGGTGGGAATGAGATTGCTTGCCTTCCTTGATTGTCTTGGAGCATAGCTCAGTGCAGAACACACTACAAGTTCCTAGATTTTGATGATACATCCTGGTTTATGTTTTAGCATTCTCTGCATCTTTGAGAGCATACTTAATGTTTTACTCTGAAAAAGTCAGACACAGTTGCAGTCCTCATTTCCAAATGACAGTTCAGAAGCAGTTTAGAATCTACATAGCTATGGAACTGTCACTGGAGCCTCATGATGGAAAATAAGAGAATTATTAAAAATAATTGGAGAATTGCAGGGCTTCACCTTGCCTGGTGTACAAGTATAGCTTGGAGATATAAACTTGATGGTTTTAAATTCTGTTAACTTACCCAGTTGCCATTGTACTTGTAATACTTAAGTCATATTATCTAGTTTTTGTTATCTGAAGATGATTAATAAGCAAAATGGGATTGAATAAAAAATTAGGTCCACATTTTAGAAGCTTTTTTGACAAGCAGATGTTAAAATCTGAGCCTATGATAATAACAAACATTTTATGTTTTCTTTTATGTTGTAAAGGTGTTCAAAGCAGTGTACCCGAGTCTTAAAGATGAGAGGTACCTGCAGAATGCAGTGGTCAGTGAAGTTATTTTCACTATACAAATCATTAAGCAAAATCTGCTGGACTGCTTAATGTCAGAACATAAGGAGTGTAATGATGATCCTACTGAGAGAAAATCCAAATTCCATCCTTCAATGAACCGTTTTTCAGAAGACCTTCGAAAACTGGTTGTGGAAAAAAGCTTGGAATCATTTGTCAATGGAAATGTGGCTTACATCCCTCTTGCAACCATCTTTTCTTTTCCCAAAGTGAATCGCCTTTGTGGTACCTTTGAGAAGTTATGCAAGCTTATTGCTGGCAAGGTCACACTAAGCAGTGATGGTTCTGCTGTGGTCTTTAATATTGAACATTAATAGAATTAGATCACAGATTTCTGATACAAGATTCAGTTGAAGTAATGACATTTTTTTAGTAGATGTCAAATGGTATGAACTAGAACCAGAAAAATTCTCTAAACCTTCCAGCATTTAGCCATTATTACCTCTCTCACTGAGCAGGTGAGTGCTTCTGACAAAGACCATAGTAACTCAAACAGTTTTGAACCAGAGTATCGGGCTAAAATGAAATAATTGATTCCTATGAAGAAATATTTTAAGTATTTACTTGCTTTCTGTTACCATACTGTCTCACGACTAGATGCTTTTTGGTAATCTTCTGTTAGCTCCAAAGATAGTTGATGGCAACACAGAACTATGTTGCATTGAATAAGTCAGACATAGGTTATGGGCAAGTTTTTTCCTAATAGAGTAACATTTTTAGGTGCCTTTTTCAAGATAAGTACATATTCAGCTTTTATAAAAACTAAATACTGTTCCAAATAAACTGGAATATGCCACAAACATTTATAACTCAGTAAATGCAATACTGGGAAAGACTGCCATGATGTTGGATGTAAGGTGAGGAAAAAATAAAGGTAGATTTAGCCCTGTTGTTTTATCCAGTTTCTTGATGACTACTGCTTGGGAAAGAACTTCCATCTTCTAACTCTGAATCTAAATTGAAACTGGTATCTTTGACTATTCTGTTTTTGAAAAAAAAAAAAGTTTAAGGCCCCCCTGTGAATTTTATTTTAACTCCACCCTGTGATTGTGAATGCTCTCCTGGCCTCAGGGTGCTTCTGAAGATTTTTCTGTGTTTTCCAAAATATGTCTTGACAATACATTAGGCAGAAATGAAAATCAAAAGTGTCAGAGACAGTTGAACTTATTCACTTGGCCACGATGACTTTTTCTTACACAGAGCTGAATTACAAGTGTAAATACACAGTAAGCAAGTGTTAGAGGATAGGCTCACAAAGACAGGAATTTTCAAGGATGCACAAGATTGCCCTGTTCATAAAGGATTAATGAAGCAAGAACACTGCAGTTCATTTTAAGTTTCTTTGTGTAACATAATTTCTTAAATTACTAACTTTAATATCTCAACTGAGTATTATGAGTGAAGAGGTGATTAACCACAAGGACTGTGTATGTTTCTCACTGTCTTTGGCAGCTTTGAATGAGCTGATATTGTCAGAACTCAATTCATGTTTGTGAAACATGAAAGTTTCACAACTTTTTGAAAACTAAAAGTTCTGTGTGAGGGATGACTGTTTCGTAAAGAAGCTGACTGCATTCTGCTGTCAGCATTTTAGTATTTAATTTGAAATGATTGAGGTGAAAGATCACATTTGAGAAGAACAGCTGTTACTGTCTGAATTGAGAAATGGTTCAAAACCAGTAACACGTTGAGTTTCAGGGAAAGAAGAATGGTCTGCAGTGCTCTGGCATACTGAGTGATTAAAAAACACTTACAAGCTTTGTCTTTTGTGGGGGATTTTGGTCCTGCACCAAAAGGTAAGGATTGTTAAAAATTATTTTTACACTATTTAGAATGGATGTAAAGAATTCATTTATTTAAAATTCATCTTTAATCCGCTCTTTACAACAGTTTCACTTTTTTGACATTGTGATAGGAACTTGCCATTTTTGGAATGTTGAAATACATGTAACATTCACAATTGGTAAATGTTCTTTGGACACCAACTAATAACTTTAGCTGTTTGAAGGTGGCATTAATTGGTTATAAGAAAATATCTCTGCAGTTCACTGTATGTTTTCCTACATTTGGAAGATTTTTGCACAACTGATCTTATTCCTGTGTGATTTCTACTTAAAACGTATCTTTAGATTACATCATGATCTCTTTACAATGAGAAGGGAGGAGGAGGATCTGTCAGATTTGGAATGATATATGCCTTGAAATTGTATTCAGGTAACATCTAATTACAGGCATGTCTTGTGAACAGATGAGGCTGTATATGAATATGTGCTTCTTTTTCCTCAAAACATTACACCCTTAAGGCTCTACAGCTACATTTGGAAAATCGTTTCTGTGAATATTTGGTGGAGTGATGTGAGGGGCCCTGAAACGTAATCCATTTTTTAAGGTATTTATGGATCCTCTCCCCCTTCTTATTAATAGAGTTAGGTTTTAATGATAGCTAGGGAACACTATCAATTCTTACATTCTTGCTGATGCCTTTCTTGGGGGAGATATAAAGTCAAACTACAGATGTTTGGTCCTACGTGTTCAGTGTTCGTTAGTATATGAAAGTATACTGAAACTGAAGAAACCTTTACATATGATATATAGAAGTCTATTTAGAGACCATACATTTTAATTGAGACTGCTAGCTTTTACTAAAACAAGCTACATTGTTTCCAAGTTTCCAGTGGCTTAAATGTATTTTAATTAAGATTTTTTTGAAGTACTGAAGTAACTTGTCTTTTCAGGAGCAGTTAAAGCCTTTCACGGGATTCATTGTGCATAGCTCTTCATTGTCGGGTTGGTCTTTTGATTAAACTACTATGCATAGTTGTGAATAAACAGCATTTGTTGTGTCCCACTTCAGTTTGCATTTTGAGACTGACTAAGGTCAATTATAGTGTCTCAAATCAGGATCCTGGAGGGAAGTTTGTGATGATGAAATATTTTACACTGCATGTGGCAATATCACTGGCCAGGAGATGGCGCACACATCTCAAAACAGATAACCTTAGGTTGTTTAAAACTCTAAAATCCAAATAACTAGATTAAACCAAACAACAACAAAAATGCAAACAAACCCACCACAAAACAAAAAAAACCCCACCCCAAAACAGTGCAGTGTTGTGAATATAAATAACTTGATAGCTAGTGAACAAGTTTGTGAGGATTTGTTATGGTCGGACTAGAGAGAGTGTTTCTGATCAGTGTTTTAAATTAATAACAAGTGAGAAGGTGGTATACATAAATTCTAAACACATCTCCTGACTTATTTTAAGAAATAAAACCCACCTGCCTAATTTTGAGAGCTGGAGGAGTTAACTGCTGCTTTCCCCAGACATTTCTCAAACAAGTAGATTTCATGGCTAATAAACTTACATTTCAGTCACGTCTCCCATGGGTTTCCATGGTATTGGGCTCCATTCCATTCCTGTTATCATTGCATTGATAAATGAGGTTTGGATCACCCTGTTACAAGTGGGTTATGTGTAACTCGGTTGGGACTCTTTTTCTGATGCAAAAATACTTTGCTCTTTTTTCCTCATTCACAAAAGAAGCTCATTTTAATGCAGTCCTATATGCAAGCAGTCCACTAGGCTTATATACAAAATAAAATGCACTGACACTAGCACAAACTCAAATGAGGGTACTGAGGAAACAGTAGATCATAGACTTGTTTTCATTAAGGAGATATTTTCCTTACAATGCAAACATCACTAAAACAGTGTGAAAGCACAGAAGTAGAAAAAGCAAGCACTTAAAAATCCTCTCCCTAGTGATTATATATCCATCTGCTGCTATTCAATCAGGTAAAGAGCATCTGTAAATGTTCTATGTATATACAGATATACTTCATATTTCTGAGAGAAACCTCCGTGTGAGGTCCTTAACTGGAGAACTTGTTTGCTAATTGATGAGATTTGCTTGTTGTTCCATAAGGAAACTGTTGATGGATCAAACCAGAAGAGAGACAACAACCCACAAAAGAAATTTAAGGATATTCTACTGAATTTTTGAAAAAATTGTCTTCTTTTCCAGTTGAAAGAGAGCTGAGGCTGCAGTTGGCTATACATGGTACAGTTACTTCTCTTTATCCTTATTATACACTTAACTGATTACTGAACTTACCTGAGTGCCTTATAGCTTGTACTATAATTAGCAGCAAATATTACCAATCTAGATTTTTTTAATGTAAGAACAGATGCTTATTGAAGTACCAAAAGGCTTGGTTATTTGATTGCACTGATGCAAAAAGAAATACATACCACAGATATTTTTTTTTAGGAAAAGAAGGTAACTTACTATATAGACTGTATCAAAAGTTTAAGTAGTAGTAAGTCTTTATACTCGACTGAGGATGACTAATTTTGTCATTTGCAAGGTGAAGAGAGGCTATACATGGTACCCTCACTTTCCCCAAATACTGCTAGTTGTGGAGTCAGATTAATAATTAGCCTACCAATATGCTTCACACTTCAAAATCAATTTCTCATTTGTGTGAGACTGACCTATTACTTTTCCTGGGAGACAGATGAATAACTATGTGCTAGTAATGGTGCCTTTAAATACTTTCTAGACTGAAGATGAAGTTTAATAAGCTGCAGAGATAAAGTTTGAAAAGCAGTAGAGAAATTGAAATGAGCATAAACTTCCAGTCAAGTTTGTTGTTTTTGTATGGAAAAAAAACCCCAACCAATAATTATTTAGAAACAGATTCCAAGCTGAAGACAGGAATTTATTCAATGTCTGAGAGGTTTGCATTTAAATATAGTTAAAAAAAACCCAAGCCACAATGAAACCACCAACACATCCTGAACAGTTTACTATATGAGTCCCCAATATTCTTATAGCACAGTTTACAAAAAAGCAGATACTACCTCTAAATAGGAAGGCTACATTCCACTTAGAATATGCATAAATTACAGAATTTCTTCAAAGAGCTGACTCATAATAAATTACTAGAATACAGTTTTACTAAAAGCTTGATTTCCATGTAAACGTCCCTCCTATTTAAAATATCTGCTCAGGCAAGAAAATATTTGGTTTCTAGTAAACAAACATCTCATCTACGGCAGTTAGCTGTGTCTTTTAACATAACATACAAATCTGAGCTATTCCCTCAAGACTCGTCTAAGTAGCTGTACAATGCTTTGTAAAGTTTTGTTTTCTTCAAACGATGCTTATTTTTCCAAGTAAACCTAAGTAAGCTACTGTCTAATTTCTACTGGCTTTAATAGATTTGTCAACACGCATAGCAGTGTTAAAGAGTACGGAAAGGAACAAATGTATTCAAATTTTATACATCTTTTGGCTAGCAGGATTATTTTTTAGTTCAAATTAGTTACATAACAGGAAAGGAAACTAATTTTCTGAGAGAGAAATGTATACTAGCAGTTATGTAGTTTCCGTTTAAGATTCCTATAGAGGACAGACATACATAATACCACACTTGTGTTAACAGCAGCTAAAATGTCATCTTTGTATTAATTCTTATACCCACTGAAACACTTGAAAGAGATTACAGTTAACAGTAGGAAATAAAAGTCTTTAAGTACCGTAACTGAGAAATAGCTTCTATTCATCATACTCAATAACAGTACTCAAGATTTAATATCTTAAACTTACTATAAAACCACAAATAAATATTAGGTTAATAACTCTACTATGGATTTATGGAAAACAAAGACTGCTTTTCCTAATTAACATATTAGATCTGGCCTACTTCTACTTCAATAAAAGGGTGTCAGACATCACGCTGAACAGAATTTGAAGCTTCCAAAAATGGCCGTATGATTTGTGGTTTTGTTTAATCCAAGCCTTACTGGTAAACAATACAACTAAGCATAAAAAAAGGTAATTTGCAGTTTACAATTAAATACAGCAGAGCCAAGCCTGAATTAGAACTATACCACCTAACATATCCCTTTAAAAATGGGTTCTTTCATAATTCTCAATGAGAATTTTAAGAGATCTGTCATGTTTCTCGCCTTTGTGCAAGTTTGAATACAGTACATTGACCTTAATTTAACAGTGGACAGATAATGAAGGAAGAAGTTGAAATCTGTTGGACAGTAAGACTTTTCAGAGTGCAGAGGACATGTACAATAAAGTGCTTAAATTATATTGATACTAGTATAGAAGTTTATCTAGTTTTAAAGCTTAAATTGATTAGTAAATAGTTTTGTTTCCTTATACCTCCCCAGTTACGCAAGGCACATTCAGAACACAAGCAAAGCACTAACTGTGAAGGATTAAGCTACAATAAAAAGTGGTAGTAAACTACTTACTACATTTGTAAACATCCAAGTACCATCCCATTAAATCTCAGTGTTCATGCACAATTGGAGTTAATTTCTATGGAAGCAGCTTTTGAACTCCAGATATAACAAACAGTCCGGCTTTCTTGATAATACACTACCATGCTGTAGTATTTTGATGTGGAGTCCCACTTCTTTTGTCACTTGCACACACGTCCCATTTCATGCATTTAAGCCTTCCTTTACAGGTAACACAACTGATTCCTGCCTTGTTTAGACCTGTTTTGTTCAGGCTTTGGGGTTTTTTTTAATGCATGTGAAGTTCACCTCTACTGTTTGACCTTACAATTAAATTATGCTCAGCACTCATAAGAGAAAGTTTTGGTTCCATTAAAACGTAGTTGGGCAGTTTTTTGTGGGCCTTAATTTTGACAGGATAGAAGTAGTTATCTTCTGTAAGACTAAAATGACAGGTAGGATGAAACCGAGCAATTAATTTTCTCAGGTTCATTTAAGAACAATTTCCAGAAGCTTCTTAATAAGATAAGAACAAAATACATCATCACAAGTGATATGTTAAAAATACTGAAATGGGACTCACTTTATCATGCTTCCAAAACCATTTCGCACAATAAGCAAATAATTCTACTAACATCAGGTAGAGCTTACAAAAGCAGTCCAAGTCCTTGCTCACACAAAATATCCGTAGCTAAACGTTGCCTTCATACCACAGGAGATGAAGCTCTACGAGCAAGAGGCATTCCATTACTTTTCAAAAAAAGATCATGTGGAGTTTATTTGGACTTTCACAATTCTTGCAACAGAGCAAACAAAGCCAGAGGTATCGATGTCAGAGCTCAGAGTAAGTTTTCCTCTTGTCTGTCCTTTTAGTCTAGCGTTTTATCACCACCTGCTCATATGCTCCAGATCCTACTCTGAAAGAATATTTTGAAAAGAGTTAGTTCAATTCCAATTTAAATGGAATTAAGTTTACTGCTTAAAAAATAAAACCCACCAACCAAGACAGGACTGCAGAATCATAGTATGAGAACATATTCTTACCTGTTTGTAATGTTTTCTCAGATGAGAGGACTAATAAATTTAGATCAAGTAATATATCAGAGTATTTGAAAGAGTTTAGAAAAGAAAAATCTCTAGTTCTGTAAGAGCTATAGGAAAATAATCTGAAGCAGATTATCAAAGGACCTGTGCCTGGGTGGGGATGAGGAGAGAGTAGAGTGCTTAAGGGTAAAAATTAATGGCCAGGGCACGGCAGGTGATATTGTTGTAGGAGTTTGCTACAGGCCACCTGATCAGGAGGAGGAAGTGGATGAGGCCTTCTACGAACAACTGAGAGCTGCTTCATGATCACAGTTCCTGGTCCTCATGGGGGACTTCAACCACCCTGATATTTTCTGGGATAGCCACACAGCCAAGCACACGCAGTCCAGGAGGTTCCTACAGATTGTTGACGACAACTTCCTGTCGCAGATGATCAAGGAACCAACAAAGAGGGGTGTGCTGCTGGACCTGGTACTGACGAATAGAGAGGGCCTGGTTGGGGATGTGAAGGTTGGAGGCAACCTCGGCTGCAGTGACCACGAGATGGTAGAGTTCAAGATCCTGTGTGGAAAGGGGAGAACACAAAGTAGGACTGTGACCCCGGATTTCAGGTGAGCCAACTTTGGCCTCTTCAAAGATCTACTTGGATAGATCTCATGGGATGTGATTCTAGAAGACAGAAGTGCCAATGAGAGCTGGTCAATCTTCAAGCACCATTTCCTCCAAGCCCAGGATCAGTGTGTTCCAATGTGCAAGAAAGGAGGAAAAGGAGGTAGGAGGCCTCCATGGATGAGCAAGGATCTGCTGGGACAACTCAGGCAGAAAGCAGCCATCTATGAGAGGTGGAAACGGGCTGGCTTCTTGGGAAGAGTATAGGAACATTGCCAGGGCATGCAGGGGTGCAACTAGGAAGGCTAGAGCCCTTCTCCAGTTACATTTAGCCAGGGATGTTAAGGACAGTAATAAGGCATTTTTCAAGTACATCAGAAGTAGGAGGATGGTGAGGGGTAATGTGGGCCCACTGCTAAACGCTGAGGGTGCCCTGGTGTCTGAGGATGCAGAGAAGGCCGAAGTACTGAATGCCTTCTTTGCTTCAGTCTTTACGGCCAAGGCTGACCCTCAGGAAGCCCAGTCCAGCAACAATAACAGGATGGCCAGGACAGCAGAGGACTTGCCGTGGGTGGAAGAGGTTAAAGACTTGTTGGCCAAGCTTAAGGCTCATAAGTCAATGGGTCCTGATGGGATGCATCCTAGAGTGCTGAGAGAGCTGGCTGATGTGATTGCTAAGCCTCTCTCTATCATTTTTGAACAAGGACACGTGAGGTGCCTGAGGACTGGAGAAAGGTCAATGTCACACCAGTCTGCAAAAAGGGCAGGAAGGACGACCCAGGAAACTACAGGCTGGTCAGCCTCACCTCCATCCCTGGAAAAGTGATGGAACAACTCATCCTGAATGTATCACTGAACATATGAAGGATAAAATGGTTATCAGGGGGAGTCAACATGGCTTCACCAAGAGGAAATCCTGTTTGACTGAGCTGATATCCTTCTATGAGTGCATAACCGGCTGGCTAGATGAGGGGAGAGCAGTGGATGTCATCTACCTTGACTTTAGCAAGGCTTTTGACACTGTCTCCCACAACATCCTCATCAGAAAGCTCAGGCAGTGTGGCTTGGATGAGTGGACAGTGAGGTGGGTCGAGAGGTGGCTGAATGACAGCCCAGAGGGTGGTGATCAATGGCACAGAATTGAGTTGGAGGACTGTGGCCAGTGGAGTTCCACAGGGATCAGTTCTGGGGCCAGTCTTGTTCAACATCTTCATCAACGACCTGGATGAGGGGGCAGAGTGTACCCTCAGCAAGTTCCCTGATGACACCAAACTGGGAGGACTGGCTGATTCCCCAGAAGGCTGTGCTGCCATTCAGCGGGATCTCGACCTGCTTGAGAGTTGGGCAGAGAGGAACCTCATGAGGTTCAACAAGGACAAGTGCAGAATCCTGCATCTGAGAAGGAACAACCCCATGCACCAGCACAGGCTGGGGGTCAAACTGCTGAAGAGCAGCTCTGCAGAGAGAGACCTGGGAGTCCTGGTTGACAATAAACTAAATATGAGCCAGCAATGTGTCCTTGTGGCCAAGGAGGCCAATGGCATCCTGGGATGCATCAAGAAAAATGTTGCCAGTAGGTCAAGGGAGGTTCTTCTTCTCTACTCTGCCCTGGTGAGGCCTCATCTGGAGTCCTGTGTCCAGTTCTGGGCTCCTCAGCTCAAGAGGGACAAGGAAGTGCTGGAGAGAGTCCAGCGCAGGGCCACCACGATGATCAAGGGTATAGAATGTCTTTCATATGAGGAAAGGCTGCAGGAACTGGGGCTGTTTAATCTGGAGGAGACTGAGAGGAGATCTTATTAACATTTACAAATATCTTAAGGGTGGGTGTCAGGAGGTTGGGACATCCCTTTTTTCTATAGTAGATAGTAACAGGACAGGGGGTGATGGGATGAAGCTGAAACACAAAAAGTTCCACTTAAACATAAGAAAAAACTATTTCACTTCAGGTGAGGGAGCCCTGGCACAGGCTGCCCAGAGGGGTTGTGGAGTCTCCTTCCTTGGAGGTCTTCAAGACCCTCCTGGACATGTTCCTATGCAACCTGATCTAGGTGAGCCTACTTCTGCAGGGGGGTTGGACTAGATCTCTAAAGGTCCTTTCCAACCCCTACCATTCTATGATAAGATGCTTTTTTGTTTAGTGCTACCTATGGATTAGTTTGGGCTACCTACCTGTTAGGTAGATGATGGCTTCCAAAAGAAGTGCTTCCACCAGGGCCCACAAATAATCTTAAACCTTCCTCTAAAAAGCAAGGGAATTAATATATGTTAGCTTCCTTTAGGTTGCCTTGGTTAAAACTAAGTAATTCTAAATCTACCAGTTTCAGGACTGATACTCTCAGATGCAATTGTTCTGAGTAATGAAGAACCAAACTTCACATGGTATAGGTTAGAGTAACTACCTTCATTATAAATTTGCTGCAGCTCTTTTTGGGCTTCAGGTAATTCTCTGGAAAAGTTACCCAGGTCATGCAAGGGTCTTTTCAACTTTTTGGATACAGGATGGATCAGCAAATGTAGTGATCCATATGCATAGTCCTTATGATTACAAGCAACAGGGACTATGAAGAGAGTGGATTTTCATAAGCCTGTAATGTGCATCTCTCTTCCCTAAACTTCTTTATTTATGTCCATACCTTCTGCACTTGAGTCTAAGCTGAAGTCTTGACTCTGGAGTATTTTTTCAACTACATCATCTGCATCAACTCTGGTAGCATCAACCCTCTTCAGCTCTGACTCGACAGAGTTTTGCTTTACAGGATGTCTGAAAAAATATAAAGTGTGTTTAGAAGTGATACAGTAAATTCTGTTTTACTTCTGCTAGATAAAGCTTTCCCGTGTACCTGCAAAGTTTTTCTGATGGTGCGTCTTTAACAGATGTATCAATATTAGCTTCAGTAACTTTTGGCTCAGTCTCTTCACATGGTTCCAGAATACTTCCAATTCCTGTTGAGGTACTACTCACTGAGGTGTTTCTCCTATGGCAGAGTTCAGACAGACTGGATGATCTAGAGTGACATGTGCTATACCCTGTTGGGCAATTGCAGGAGAGATAAATTAGGAATGCTCTTGACAACCAAGGTCGTTACTTAGATTTTACCATCCTGAAAGCAGAATTGGTGTTTTGTCCTCTTGGACTTCAAAAGCCTTATGAATGTGCATACACCAGCCAGGCAGTTCACTTTGGGTTTTGTATTCCAGCACATGCTGTTTTCTTTTCTTTCTAAACAACCTTACTTCCTAACAAATTTAATGACTTGGTGTAATTACTTCCCCTTCACTTTTAGAGCTAAGTCTCCATTATTATTTGGTTTTAAATATGGAAGAGGTAAAAAACCTTTATTCAGAAACATTAATTAGAAAGAACTAAGGGAAACAGCTGTCTTAGGTCTGAACAGATAATTATTGTGCTTTTAAGAGGAAAAAAATGTTACCCTCCCCACATCTGAAACTCTTAGGGAAAAGCTTTCAACTTGAAACCACTTTTTAAAAAACACAAAGTCTACTTCTTTTCTACAGTCTAAAAATGGGAGTTTAAGAAAACCTTTACTATTCTTAACAAAGTTGTTAACAGCTACCTGACAGTTTTGACTGCTGGCTCGCATAGCTCGATGTCCTGGAATGTCCACATGCACCAAGTTCATCTGGGACTGAGGCACTCTTTGTTGAGACATCTGCAACATGTGCAAGTCAGACGCTGTTGCTAAAGCCAGCTTTGTTATCACTTTGCCTGTAATCCTAATTAGACTCAAATGTCAGATTTCCAAGAGGGATTAGGGGCTTGACACAGGTTTTCAAGTGCTGCAGAAATACTGCCTGTGTTAACAAATATGCGTTCCTTAAAAAAACCCAAACCAACAAACAAAACATTTCTGTCCGAGTAAAACAGGGTACCATTGGGTTAGAAAGACTTGCAGGAAATGTAGTTGAAGGTGTGTCCACATTGTCAGCATGAAAGAGACTACCGTGCTTTCCATAGTATCATAGTAGAATGGTGTGCTAGATGTTTTCTGGTTAAAAAATAACTGTGGTTAAGACAACTTAAGCTGTATTCAGGGTAGAAACTTCAGACTATCTAAGAGACTGAAGCTTGTAAAAAAACCAAAAAAATACACTAAAAACCCTCCAAAATTTCAACTTGTAATAAAGTCATTTAATTGTATTTTTTTAATAGTCTGTATATCAGAGTGCTTCCATTTTAAACAATATTTAGAACTTTTACCACTCAAAATTTACTTAGTTATGTATATCCATATGATTCATACGTTGAAAACGAAAAGCTGAATTAAATGCTCAGTCTAAATAGAAATGCAAAGCAAATCAAGAAATTTAACACACAGAAAATAATAGATTTTGAATGTTTAAAAGGAAACAGGCTATCAATCCAATTTCTAGAACATGATACAGAACATTCTTTCCATTCTAGAACATTTCTTTCCATTATATGTTATTACAATAATAAAAAAAGAGATATTCCACTGATGTTATCTAGGAGAGTGTGTCTCAACAAATAACCAAGGAAGATGCCCTTTAAGTTATGAATTATTTCATATACCTCCTTGAAGCTATGAACCCAGTTATAAAAACATGAGCATTATTTTATACCTGCTATTCCCAGATGTACAGCTTTTAGGTTTTCTCCACCTTTCCTATCTTCATGCAAAGATTCTGATTCTCCAGCAATTGGTAGAGACATTGCTGTGGAAGGAGGCCTGTAAGAAAAAGGTGGTTAAGATTTTGCTATAATCCCTCCAAATTGATCGGCACATTTTTTTCTTTTCAAGTGAGGTGACACAATTCATATTGTGCTTCAAGTTAATAGCCTTGTAATTATTTTTCTGAAAACATGCTACCCAGGCAGTAGCTTTTGCTACTGACCTTAAGGCTATTTCACAGAATCCATCTTCTGAGGATCCTTGGAAAGGCTTTTCCTTCTTTGATGGTCAGTGGAATGATGTGTATTTTGAATAATTTCTTAATTATTTTTTCAAATGTATGAATCACAGGATTATTTATGTGCTAAGAATATATGTAATGCAGTACTTCATGGGATACATGGCAATCTGGCAAGTTAAAAACACCCTGCTCAATGACAGTTGGCCTACTTGGCTTGTGCACTGCGATGTCTGTTACAGTACTTGAGGAGATCCTGGGCTGATAACCCTCCCACTCGTAACAGAGGGACCTATGTTAATATCTCCATCTATTCCTCTATAAACTCTACGTTCTGCAAAATAAACAAAAAAGCAGCATGTACAGAAAAAGTCAAATTTGGTTCAGTATTTAAAAAGCTTTTAATAAAGCTGAAATGCTTGTTTCACATTATATTGAGCCCCAAAGGGATATTTTATTAAAATGAATAAACCTCTAGGTTTGTGTTTTGCTAGTGCAAAAGAAACTAATTAGAAAATGACAAAGTGAAAGTCATCTTCCCTTGTGAAATGCAACTCAAATACCTTTCAAGATGTTACCTACAGTTTTGTAATGCTTTGTTATTTTTTACTTTGTGAACAGGCTACATACAAATGGGTATTTGTTGACATTTTTAGATCTATCCCATTCAATAAATGAGTCACTGCCTGTATGTACAGTAACATATCCTCTCTTACATTATATTATGAAGCAGTGAGAAAGAGAAAACTTTCAGAAATACAATTTTTATGTGACTTAATTACCTAACACGCTTTTAAAAGCAAGAAATGAATGCTTTCAGGGATGTCACCTCAAATCAAACATCAGTGGTGCTTGGTTTCTTCATAAAATATGCAGCTGATTCCATATTGTGAAATTGTTTTAAGGTTTATTTTGTCCTATGAAGGACATCTGGATTAGATAAATTTTTTGTTCTGTTTGTGTTGAAAGTTTACATTCCAAGAAATGGTTGTATCATCAGTTTGGAAGAAAATGCCAAGTCTGAATAATTTCTGTTAGAGGTTTTTCCTAGGGACACAAAAAACTACTTACGTACTAATTTCAACTCCTTCAGTACCAGCCGGTAAAGAACAGAAATACACTGTTGTATTAGTTAGTATACAAGATGACTACTTAGTTGCCTTTCAGAAAATGTTTATTAGTACCAGTGATGTATTTGTTAATTAATAGGTCTGACTCAAAAGTAAATCAAGAAGTATTAAATAACTAAGGATTTGCTCTGGGAACAAATTTGGATAATGCTCTCTTAACTATTTATTCAGTTAAACTCAAGATTTTACAGTGTTCTATTCTTACCGAAGGTTAGAAGAAAAAGAGGAGAAAGGGCCTTTAATGATGCAAGAGGATATCTGTAAGTTAGGTATTTCTTGAGCCTTATATGATGTTTTATATTTAATAGCCCTGAATCATTTTTCATTCAGGAATTTGTCTTCATCCTGTCTTGAGTTTTTAGTACTCACAAGGTGTAGTAGTAAGGACTTCCACAGCTTAATCATATGTTGTGGGAACAAAATGTGTCCTTTCATTTTGATTCCATCTCCCACTAGTTTGAGTATAACAATGTGGAAACTAGTTTAAACCTGATGTAGACAAAATTGCCATCCACTGACATATAGAATTAGAATAGATTGACATCACTCTGAAAAGCACATTCGCTTTGAACAACCCAGCCAACCAACATTCTGAAACAGAAAAGCAGTGGCCCTGAGAATCTTGGCAAATATTAAGGGATTCATAGAAGCAGATTCTATGCATATTTCTAAGCCTATCCTTAAAATGAATGGCTTTCAGGTTATTATAAAGTATCTCTTATAAGACAAATGACATGTGAGAGTTCTTCACTTCCTACTGATGAGGTTAATTAAGTCATGGTTAGCAACACAGTGGTGTTCTCTGGAAACAGGAAGCATGCCAACTGCACTGTTTCAGTGTAGTCACCCACTAAGCTTGCGTGCCTCATAACGAAATGGCTTCTTAGTCTGGAAAGGGGGCAACAATTTCATCTTACTCCTGCCTGGATTTTTTCCCTAGCATATGTGATTTTTCTGTTCTGTGGTTAGTTCTGGAAGCCAACATGCTCTAGCAAAACTACTTTGTTTCCTTAACTACAGATTAAAGACCAGGAAGCCAAAGGATCCTGCATATGGAGCAGCCTATTTTCCTAGTTACCTCCCCCCTCAAATGTTACCTCTTTCATCTTTTACTAAGTTGCCTTTGTCTTTGCTAACTAAAAATGTGTAAGTGCTTTCTCTTGTACTAAGTCATATCCCACATCTGTTTTTTTTTAAATAAATCTTTTAAAATCATCTGAGACTTGTGAGTAAAAGGCATAACAGCACATTTTCCAAACCCAACTATTAGTCAGATCACCTCATTCCAAGTATATTTACAGAAGCTTGTTGCAGGAAGAATTTCTCTTAAGTAGTTCCTTTAATTTTAGCAAAAATTTTATTCCAGATGTACAAGTTACTATTCTTTACTTAAAAATATACTAAGTGTTTAACAGCAAGGAGAACTATGCTACTTCTGCTGATGTTTTTGCCATGCCAGCCATTATTCAGCTACCATCCCATTTGTTTATATCTTTTTTTTTTTCACCTCATATTGTTGCCAGATAGGATTGATTTATAAACACAACTTAGAAGTGTAATTCTGAACATGGAATGTATGACCAAAACACTATTCCACAAAGATGTTTTATAAACTTACATTTTAAAGCATGGGTCTCCGGACATTAGCTGCATGTTGATCAAAACCTACACATTAACAAAACAAAACTCAATGTAAGAAAGAAAATGGAATAGATGTGTGATACATGGTCATGTCTCTAAGCTATGCTTGCCACAAATCTTAACTGTAAGTAAAATAAAGTGGCATAATCACAGATGCAAGTAAACACTGCAAAAAACACTTTTTTCCTCATTACACAAATACACAAAATAGCATTTAAAGGAACATAGTTGCACATACAACATTCTGCTAAAGACGTAGATGAAGAAGAATCATTAATAGTTAAGATGGTTTTGAGGGGAAAATAAAGAGACAGGAAATCTAAAAGATTAATGAGCGAACGGAATCTTGTTTGAGATGGTGCTGAAGTATGTTCTTTGCTGAGGGTGTTTAGCAAAGTGCTAACACACAAGGACTGGTTGTGCTAACATCAGAGATAAAGCTAAAACACAAAAGGTAAATAACTCCATAGGACAACAATGCACTGAGAAGGCTTGTCAGCGGGGGTAAAGCCATCACTTCAAAGGTTCTGGACAAAGTCTATGACTGTCTTGAAGTCAGAAAGTGCATTCTTAAACAGTATAGTCAACAAAATGAGAAATTAACCCTAATGGAGGAAATCTTTAAAAAATGTATTTGTAACATTTTTGATGTAATTATTTTCAGGTTTATGCAGCTTAATCATTTTGAAAACCCCCCTGGACTAATAGGAGAGAACAGCAGGGTGAGTTTCTTGCAGTGTTGCTCACAAATTGTTAGACTGATTATTATCATATCGAGAGGGGGAAGTTCCAGGAGTCACGGAGGTGTTGAAGCTAATATACATAATAAGCCAATCAGGAGATTCAGCCTCAGAAGAGCTGCACAGGAAGTTGCTTGGCCTTAAAGATGTGATCACTACGTTTATACGAATGTATTAACTTTTTCATTGTGCTTTCCTATTCCATTTTTCAGTTCCTGTTAGAATAGGAGTGCCTTTTGAAAGCTTTTCTTTTACAGCTCTCCAGCTCCATTTCAAAGAGAGGACAAATTCTGCTTTCGACTGCACAGATTTGATGATTCTCTCTGAACAACAATGATAGTTTTACTTTAAGTAGTTGTCCTTCTAGCAAGAGCTTCAGCAAAAATGTTTTAAATCTCATTAGGTGCTTAATAATACCACTTGTTCTCTGCTTTATTAGCTTAAGTATGATAAAGGAAAAAAAATTACTTTGAGAATGGAGTTATCCTGTCTTGTATTTTTGGTATCATAACCTTCCAGTAAACAGCGACGAGTGGTATTTCCTGACCCAGCAAACTCTGCTAGGTTTAGATCTGCAAATCCTAGCTGTTAAGAGAAAAGGACAAGGTTAGCAGTAAGCAAGTTACTAAATGAAGGTACTTGCTACATGGTACAACATTGAGTGCCTCTCAACAGCAGTTTCAAATATGAATAAGAAGACTCCCATTAAAAGGAGTGGCCCAAGGCAAAAAGCAGAAATCAAACTTATAATGTCAAATTCTGCGTGGTTCTGTTTTCAATTAAAAACTCAAGTCTCAAGAGGGAAAAAGAACAAGGAGAGTTTTCTTTCATTTTAAAAGTAAACACATGCTTTTATTATCAACCCTTTCAACATAACTAAATTGAAAGAACAAACATTCTGGTGATATAGTATTATTACACACTTAATCAAAAACCAGAGTTCCAACACCCACGTGGGGCTATAGAGCACATAATGAAATCGTAGGTGTTAGAGAATTCTGGAATTACTTTAAAAGGGCATAAATGACAAGAAAAAAAAGCTAATTGGTAGGCAAAATTAGATACACCTCAACTTACCTTTGCATATGCCTTTCCTCCTTTTAACTCCTAGAAGAAAAGCAGACACGCCATTAAGCCATGAGAATACTGACTGGGGGGCGGATTTGTTTGGTTTGCCTATTTTTTTTTTAGAAAAACAAATCCTAATCTTCATTTTTAAATGGCTCAACACACATTTGCTAGGTTGTAGTGTTGTCATTTAGGACTCAGTATTAATAACGTCTTCATTGCATGCCAGCCAGACTCATCTTGTGGAGAGGGGGCTGGGTCAGTGCCTGATGTAACCAGCATTTGGTAGGAAGTGCTGCATACAAAATTCTGGTCCTTAGCACAGTTCAAGTTTCCTAAGTTTACTGCTGCTTGCTAGAAGTATCTATCAAGGGCTGACTTTATAAAGACTGAGGACTGATCTTTGCTGTCTTGCTGGAATAAGTGTTCTTTTCAATAGGAATGTAAAAAACCCATTAATTAGTCAAACTAAAGTAATTAATAAGATTATTTAAAAAGTTAACTAGAAGAATACCTGACATGCTTTCAGCTAAAATTTACTTTGTGAAGTTCATCAGACATTTAAAAATTACATCAAGTGAAAAAGGAGCAGGGAAAGAGAAGAGGAAGGGAAAAGAGCTACTTGCCTTCCGTACAGAAACTCTGCAAATGCAGGTATCCAGAATCCCTGTTGTGGCACTGGCACTGATTTTACACATAAATAAAAACTTTTTCTTCCAGCGGACACAGTTTGCCTGTACAACCTCCCTGCAAACACAGAACATATGCTTAGTATTAGTAGCATATACATTCAGCACCAGAAAATGCGATAGGGCAGCTCAAGAACACTGGTTCGATTGTTTGTAAGAGTGGTCACTTAATCCAAAGTCTGTTCCAAAGCCTGAATAGCCATCCTTCATGCTTATACTGTAGCAAGACTAATAACTGTTTCAAACTTTGAACACAATATTAGACCTGCAGAAAACTTGAACAGCCATGTGTTTTTGCATATCTTCTTTTGCCTTCTACCATTTCTTACAGCAGATTATTATTGAAGATCCAGTGTAACGTTTTTAACAAAGGTAGAATTCTATGGCTCAGCATAAGCTGGAGTCAGAATTTATCGCACCTGCAGAGAGAAGTGATGCACCGTGAGACTCAGGATTTGCTCTGATAAAACTGCCAGCGACAGCACTCACTGGCAACACGACTTCCTCAGGTAAGGATCAGCCAGCCTGCCCAAAATGAGTCAGTTTAACAACCACAGCAAACTAACGGATCCTGATGATAAAACACTGAGTCATATTCAAGTATGTGACTAAAAGGAACAGGCTCTGTACATCACAACCTACCTTTTATCTGTTATGTTTTACATCGTAAACTTTCCCATGCTTTGGAAATAATCCCCAACTGCCAGTATATGAGTTATTTAAATCCAAAATAGAACTAGAATTCAAACCAGGCAAATACAAATAGTTACATCCTCTCCTGGAAACAGGTTCAGGCAAGAAGGCATCAAGTGAAATACAGCGTTAAAGGGATATTTGGTTAACTGCTAACATTTGTTACAGTTAGAAGACATAAGAATAACTATTGTAGCACATAATGTTATAATTTCCCAAGTCTCTGGTAAACAAAACAGTCAACTGGATGTCCACTGTCAAACAGAGTACAGCTACCCAAGTGCATGAATATCTAGGGTTGATTGCAGGTTCATACACTGTGCTTAAAGGTAACGCAGTTCCTGAGAATGCTCTTTTTCTGCAGATGACAGTGGTTCAGCCTCACTTGAGGCAACTTAGAAATGAAATCTCCAGAACTCACTCCTCTGAAAAAAAAAACAAACAAAAAATCCCCAGAATCAGGTTTTATATCTAGTTTCAGCTCAGAGTAAGAATCTCAGTTTTAGCACACCACTGTAATTAAAAGCCCTCTACATTAAGAGGAGAATTTAAAATGCTGTTCCCTAAACAATGTGATTGCTGCAGCTGGCCATTTGTTTTACTGGGCTTCAAAGAGTTACTGAAATGAAATCTTACCAGAAATATGTAATCAATACTAAAATGCATGCAATTATACAAACACTAAGTTTCCAAAAGCATGAATTCTTGATAATCCTTTGACATAACCTCCTCCTGCGTTATAGCTCTCATTTCAGATCAGGGCTTATCAGCTATGGCTGTGCACAGGAAGCCTGCGTTTGCACATCACTTTGCAGCTGATAATATCTACAAAATAATTTCAGCCTCAAGTATCCCAGAAGCAATGCACATTTTCTGCTGTTCATTTTAAGACTACAAAACAATGCTACGGGAATGAAAGTTTTCACATATCATCCATAATGGTCAGAAAATCCCTTCTCATAGCATCTGCTCATCATACAAGTAAGAGTTGTCATCACCCTTACCACCCTTCCTTTATCAGCCAGGATACCATTGGTACTACCAATAACAGAATCACTTCTCCTCCTATTCATCATTTTCCTAAGGTCCTATAGTGTTTTAACATTTGTAACATTCCCAGCTATTAAGTAGTAATATTCTTTTTCCTACCAAAAAATGTTTCTATAAACTCATAAGGATAAAATAACTTGCCAAAATGTTTGGACATCTCAGTAATATCGTTCAGGTTATGCTGCTGCTTCCAGAACAGCTTTCTATCTCTACAGCAAACTCTGGTCAATACCTTGACATTGTACATTTATATCGTATTCCAGACATCACTAACATTAGAGTAAAAGATAATTTATTAAGTGTTAAATGTATTTTTGCTTGTAAATACAAGATAAATGTAACATCTGCTTGAGGAATCAAAGTGTCCTTAAAAACTTTAAGGATTTTGAATTTATTTCAACACACCAATACTACTATATGTATGTCCTTGTTCGAGAAAACAGCATAAAGCCACTGCTGTCTCAGAAGTCTCAATATACTCATATCCCAGGACAGGATTTATTCAGGAAAGTAATTTAATAAACACTAAATAGGATGATCAGGAGTTTAGATTCTTTTACAAACAAGAAAGTAAAAGTCACAGTAACAACACATCAGTTATAGAGACTGATGCTCTAATTCTTGTAAAAATAATATCAAGTCAAACCAGGAATACCCTTTCCTCCATGACGGACATAAAAAAAAGTATGATTAGTTTCTTTCACTGGCACATTGTTTTAAAAACCCAGATATCTGAAACATTTGTACATAATCTGCCAAAAGCCTCCAACCAACTGCCTCCCCTCCCACTAAACAACTCTTCTAATTTCATTATATAATAAGAAAAACAAATGTCATATTTTAATGAAGGAATTTTTTTGTGTAAAGCAAATTCATTCCCCTTGTGCTGAAAAAACTTCACAGGATCAGAATATTTAACTTGAAAGAATAATATCTAAGTTTACAAGAGTTTTAGTTCAAGTGCAAGGCTTTTAGAAAATAAACAGTTATATTGATTGGTTACTATGGAAATGAACCCAGATAACTTCTTGGCAACTGTGCCTGTGCTACGAGGCATGCTGGAGAAAGCTTTCCGTTATGAGTCAGTTTCCTATGAGCCTCACAGTCACTTTACCACATGCAAAGCAAAAACAGTTGGTTTATGAATCGAAATACATCTTAGTTACTAAGATGCATCCAAATACTTACAAGGTTGTAGTGCTTTGGTGTAACTTGCCAAAGGAGGCAGTCAGAAAGACCTAACCAAGAATAAGTTGCATAGACAGATATTTTGAGGTAAATGAATTCCAAAGTGTAGTTTAAATTACCATCAGTTTAACAAATTGCTTTTTCTTCAGAGAGAGAATTTCACATTGACTAAATTTCAAGTGCAAGATTTCAGCTGTAGAAAAGTCTTTTTCCATATCTATTTTATGTACTGCACACAATTGCCATTTGGAATGATGAATGAAGTCTTGTTTTTTTTTCTCTTCCCATCCGCAAGAGAAAGTCAACCAGAAAACAAACACAAAAGAAACAATAAATCCTAATCCAGTCAGTTTTTCATCCTAATTTGTTAAGAAGAGATGGGCTTTTTTAAATTTTTCTTTTGTTTTTAAAGGTGTTTATGACCAGCAGATTGTTTCATTCCATATGGATAAAGGATGGGAATAATGGCTTGTTTCAAGAAATAGCTACAAATGCAAAAATAAATCACTTCTAAGGACCTTAAGTGTCATGGGAAAAAATTCTTATTGCCAAATGGAAAAGCTTCAGCAGGAAAGGCTTAGAAATGAAGAAGCCAAAACTCTTTGTGGCTATTTAACAAAATACTGTGTTCTATTAATTAGAAAACTGTTTATTCAAGTTTAAATCTGAATTATTCAACCAATTATAACATTTAGCCATGTGGGGATAATTGTTTATCTACTGCAATTGTTTTAGACTCATTGGTCATCAAAAAACAACAAAAAGGGAGAATTTGTTTTCAGTTTTAAGACAACATTCAGTCTTGTTTATCAGACTACTTTCACATTAAACTGTTCTAGAAACACTTTTGGAATCTGTTGGGTCAGCATGCTTTTTTATGTTAAGGAAAGGGTGTTTGCTTAGACATCTTACAACTTTTGCACAGAGCGTAAGTTACCTACTTGCTATAAATACTTCAAAAAAAAGAGCTTTTTCACTCCTTGAGGTAAATGGGAATATTATGGTTATAATTTTTTTTTAAAGAGGGTAGTTTGATGGAAGGGTTGCTTTAGACTTCTAAAATTGTTGAGGCCAGGTTCTTTGGGTCCAAATTACAGTGAATAAAATGCCTTTAGAAGCCTTATCTCTGAGCAAGTGCAACTTTTCCAATATTGCCTAAATTTTGCTTGCTTCTTTTAGGGGATAATATATCATGCTGCTGCTGAGACAGCCCAGGAGAAGTGAGGCTGCTGCAGCTCCACTCCACAGGTCCAACCAGCAGCAAGGCTGAAGATGTGTCCCTGGTAAGCACCCACACACCCAGCCACACAGATCACAGCCACACAGAGCACTCAGAGACAACTAGCACCAACAGCCTCATCCCAATCCCTTCTCTGGCTGAACACAACAGAGGTCTACTAGCAAGACCCTCACACATTCACACACATATATATATGGTTCCAGACTACATCACTTACTTGACAGTCCAGCTTGATCCCTTTAGTTGCTCCCCTAAACATCCCATGATAAGCCTCTCCCCCTGCATCCCATAATGTGTCCCATAGCACTATGCAGCAACTCCCCCCAGTCCCAAAGGTGCTTTAGTGTTAACTCAACATGATGGGCTTCCTGCTTGGACAATGGGGCTGAGGATCTCCTGGGACAGCCCTGGGAGGGGCCCGGACAGGGTGTCCCCTTGTCTTAGTTCATAATTTCAGTTCTCCACCTGCCTCTGTGTCCCTGGGCTTGTGCAGATGGGCTGATGGCTCCTGTGACAGATCTGAGAATAATTGGGGCAGGGTATTATTTTAGCTTCTCCACCCTCCCTGCCTTTGTTTCCTGCGCTTGTTTGTGGGTGTGCAGATGACCTTTTATTGCCTAACCTAACAGCTTCCTTTGATCAGCCCTCAATAACCTTAATATAGTTAGCTCTATCCTTCTGATACAAATGCAGTCTTTAGTAGACTGGACTAACACAGAGGTATTTTTAGTGTGGGAAATAGTCTTTTAAAATAGGATCAATATCCCATTCATGTATATATATATGAATGCATATACATATATATTCCTTCTGCAGAATGCCAGAACACCTTACAAAGAATGCCATTGTTATGATCCCACCTTACAGAGACAGAAATTCAGGCCTATAGCCTATAATCTAACAATTTGTCAGCCACTCAGTTCAGATACTTTACAGTAAGATTTGACTTTACCTCAGCTATCTTTGTATCCAAAGTTCCCATTTATACCAGAGAACACTTAATAGTTTAGCATGCAGGAGAAGAATATCCTCTTGCACCCCATTACTAAAAATCTACTTCCATATAAAATTTTTCCAGTCTCAGTGTTGAGGGAAAGGTATAGGTACCCATGCAACAGGCTCCCAGAGCAACTGAGGGGCTTGTCTTACCAGGCTACTCTCAAGCAAAACATTGTACTCTACTAATCAGTCCTTCAGGATCTGACAAGCAGCCTGCTAATTGTAATGTCTTAAGAACCTCAGAAGAAAATTACTCTTACTACACAGAAATGTAGTCATCTTGTTTGGTTTAGATCCACACCGTTGAAGTATCAAACAATATGGTTTACTTATGTCTTTTAATCTCTTTACTGTACACACACAAAAAAAGCATAGACAAGATCATCCAACAAAGAGATCCTTCACTTTCAAATTAAACTAAAATCCTTGCTGCTATGTTGATGATGGAAGTAAAACCAAACACAAATAGACAAATATGAAATTAGCACAGGTATTGTAAAATGAATAAAGAGGAATCTAGCACCAACATCAGTACCAATCTTATTCAAATGTATTCTATGCATCTAATACCTATAACTTGATACACATAACATACGTGCTGCCCATGCACATACCAGTTCCAGCCTCATAATCTTTAAGGAACTTCAGGCTACAAAGGAACAAAGAAAAAGTATTCAATGTAACTTCTCAAATACCAAGCTATGCTTTAAATTGATATTGGATAGCCAGAATGCTGAGTTTAGTCTTCATACGGAAAGATGCATCTCTTGAAGTTAGAGCTCAGAGCATGATCTCCAAAGTACATCCTGCAGTAATAAACTTATGCGAAGCTTCAATTTCTTTCTTCTATTCAGGAAGAAACACGGTTTACTTTTCCTTTAACATTCTGTGTTTCCTCCATGCCTGAGGCATATAAGAAGATCCATTCTCTCCAACAAAAACGTTTTTTCCGAAGAACTGCAAAAAAAACCTGAACAAAACCAATCATTTACAAACAGAGCTTCAATGTTTCACCAATTTCTGTCCTAAGCAAACCAGCAAACAGCTGGTGCTGCAGGAGGAGTTCTGCTTGTTTACAATGTGTAACTCCCCAGTTATTTTGCTCTTAATACATGTAAAACTTGAATGGGGCAGTCATTTTCTATTCCACATGTTTTTACTCATAATAAACAAGTTAAGTCTTTAACTAGCAAAATTTCAATTACAAAATACATAGAAACTGATCATCATGTGGAAACAGAGCTGCTTTGGAATACTTTTACTTGTGAAAAACTGCTGCTTGCAGGCAGAGACCTAAAAGGGAAATAGCACAGTGAAAAGCAAACTGCATTGGCAAGACTGCATCCAGCAGTTCAAAAGGAGCAATTGTTCCCCTCTGTTGAACATTTGTGAGCCTGTGTCTGCAGCACTGTGCCCCTTTTGGGGGCTGTCTCAGGAGAAGTAAGATATTGATAAATTGAAAGGGGTGTGAGATGAGGGTCTGGAGTCAGGGATGGAGAGGATAAAGAAACTGATGCAGGAGAAATTTGGAACATGGGATTTTTATAGTCTGAAGAAGAGGTATAGGATGATCTAGTTGCAATCTTCAGTCATCTCTGTTGAGTGAGATAAAAGATGAGGCCTGATGTTTCTCAGTGAGGAGCAGCTAAAACATTGCCAGGATTTTCAGCCCCAATTTGCCTCATAGCTCATGAAAATTTGTTTTGTTTCAGGTTATCCAGCTGCAAATGCAGTTACAGCTGAAAAAGTGGTTACAAGCAGTATTATCCATTGCCAGCTCTGAAGACTGTCAATGGGATTCATAGATGAGGCAGGAAGATCAGTGATAGGGACAGTCACTCCATGTGACAGGTAGGCTTTTCTAGCAAGTACTTTTGTTTTAAAAACAGAAAGTTGGTTAAGCTGTGGTACTATCAGGAGAAATTTTCCCTTTCAAATGCAATACCAGCAACAGGGAAAACAATGGTTAAAGCAATTTCAAGAATCCAGTGAAGCGGAAAATGTACTTGCTGGAGTCACAAAAACCAGACACAGTTTTAGGCAGTCGAGAAGGAAGTAGCCAAGCATCACTAGAAGTAGGTATTATCTGGAAGATAAGAAATCAGTTTCTATGGAAGACAATTACATATTTTAGCTTATGTCTATTAGGAATAAAAATATATTCATGCAAGTAATGCAGGATCTGAGAGTGCCTCTCAGTACTCAAGAGTGTGCTGTACACATAAAAAACTCAACTTCTCTTGAGTCTGTTGGAAAATAAAATGTTTTGATGAAAAAGCTACAGTTCTCAGATGCCCCTAATCTCTGTCAAACAGATACTGATCATGATCAGTTTTGAATCAGGTTCAAACCAGCAATCTAAAGTGTCAGAAATCAGATCTCAAAGGCAGGGGAATATGACCAAACTCAAGACTGCAGTCATCGGAACACAACCACCACAGAGTCCTTTCCTTGAGTGGTGTTCAGCTGGAAATTGAGCTAAAACTTTTAACTACTGGGCTTACAGCTATTGTAGTCTAAATCTTCAAGAAACAAGATCCTTTCCTTTCCAAAACTGCTTTGATTTCCTCATATCCCATCTGTTCTTTTACTGCTGGTTGTGTAACAACTCAGCCTATGAGCAGTTATCTACTCTAGGGGCCTATGAATTACTTTTTCAGCCTATTAAAATGAAGGCAATTGCAGACAGCTTATACTTTCAATATATTTATTGAAATAGAGTATTTCACTGTTTCAATATTTCAATATTTCGAGGCATTGGAATAGCCTTGAATAAATATTGTTTAGTCAAGGTTGTACCTTAAACCAGCATTTTTCTGTTCAAAATATTCACCGGCATCATTTCTGCCCTGGAATAATCTTCTGTCCTTTCATGGTGCAATAAACATTATGTGCACGGTACTTTATGACCAGACAGTCTATAGATACATAGCATTCTGGCATCTGCACAAGCATCCTGTATTAATGTGTCCTATCTCAAAGGGAGGTATCCATTATCATCAGCCCAGGCACAGACAGAAATATAGAGATGCCTTTCCACAAAGGAATCCAGGATTAAGCCTGAAGGTTTTCCAAATGCAAGTGAGGTTTGTTAGTGTAACTTTGCATACATCCACAGCCTATTGGCTGAAAAACCACCCTTTGTTATAAAAGCTAAAAAGACTATTGTAAAGATCCAGAAGTCCTATTTGGAAAGCAACTGAAAAAGGGGAAGGCAAGAGTTATATTGTGTGGCTGACTGGCAGTTTACTAAAACAACCAGCCAAAGTCTCCTACAAGGAGACTTCTCCAAACTCCCTTCAAGGTTCTCCCTGTTGCAGAGTCAAAGCTTATAACCCACTCATTGTCCCTAGAATTCCAGAACCCTGTTCTTGCACACACACTCAAACATTCCCCCCTTCCCCTCCCCCGTTTAAACACTGCTACTACTTGGCTTTTCAATGTCCTTGAATCAAAATATGGTTTGACAGTACCAGATGACTTTAAAGGGTTTAATATTTTGTCAGATATGTAAGCATTTAGCACTATAATACAGAATTTCCTTTTGCTACAGTAAATGGTCACAACTCTGCTTAGGGAAATGTCAAATGGGAGTTGGAAATTTGGAGTTCAAAAAAACCTACAAGCAAAAAAAACTACAGTGATACGTAAGCAATTAATGTGGTTGCTATTTATACACAAAGCAGATCATTATGGACTGTGCTATGCTATGGTTTTGTCTGGTCACAGAATTTCTATACACTTCAGGCACACCTCTGTGTCAGCCAGAAAGTGGCTGGACTCTGACAGCGAGTCTCCAAGTGCATGGACCATGTCGTTGTACTATGTTTCTTACATAACTTTTTCTCAATAAAGAGCTGGAAAGCAACATAACCCCAACATTTAAGTATCTTGAACTTTCATCTGTCTTCTTTTTGTCCCACTTGAATGTTGAGAGGGATAACAGGTATCACATTGTGTGCAGGATCAAGGCTTTAATCATTCATACAGCACAATCCACACAGGGCTGAAAAGATGACTGCTTGAATCTGTGTTCATTATCATTCACTATATGTAGGCCTTTATTCCAATGCTGCCAGCCCGTCTTTTTATGACATTTCTTTCTCGAGCAGTAAGCTTTGGAAAGAAAATGCCGATAATGTTAGGCTGGTTTGCAGGCTGTTGATATGACTGCCATTTTTTTCTCTCTTTTTATTTTAAGGCAAGAGTCAGTAGGGTATGGGTTTGCATCAGTACCAACTTGAGAACTTAGCTCTCAGTCACTTCTTGCCAAAAAATTCTAGTTTATTAAGTAGACCTCAGTCAGTTACAAAAATAAAAGCTATGAGGAAGACATGATCAGTTTTCTCCTGTATTATACAATATTTGAAATTAATTTGTATATTACTTTCTGAAACACAATGGAGTTCTTTGAACTTCTTCTGTAACGCTATGAAGATCACTGCTTCAAGGAGATGACTGCCAGCTCACAGTGGAACTAATGAATGCATGCAACTGGAGGATGATAGTCATTAAAAACTTTGCAACTGACAAGTTTTGAAATGCTGCCACTCTTATGTTAACTTAATTTCCTCATAATTTACTCAGACCTTTCCTGAATCACTGTGAAAATCCATCTGTTAATTCTTAAGCCAAGAGCAAAGGCACTCCCTAAATTGGCACTCAAGGATCACTGCAGAAGAATCCTTTAACTTCCTACCAGCATATCTCAACACTTCTTAGTTCATCAGGAATGGATCAGTTACATTGACAAGGACTTTGATACACCACCGTATGTTTCATTGCTGTTATTATTTTTAAGCCATACCCCCAGAAAAAGAAAATGGAAGAATTTAAAAGCTTCTTTGATTCCAAGACAATACTCCAACACAATTTTTTACGTCATCACACTTCCACTGGCACTTCCCACGTACACATACTACCTCCTATCATGCATATTCTACAGAGTACACTGTTCACATTCATCAAGATATGCATATATGCTTTCAAGCTTTTAATTTTAGCATCATAAACAGGCAAGGCAAAAAAGACTAAAATCACAATAACATACCAAAAACATCAGCTCAGCTGAATAGAGATGCTATCCCAAAGATGTATGTCATGCTGTGAAAATGACTTCAAGTCAGTGAGGGCTACATTAGGACAGTAATGGCACATTAGTGCCCCAAATCATGATTATCGTTATCATCTATTACTCATGAAGAAGTCACTCAGAAGAAAAATGTTGAGGGAGAAAGATGTGAAATGAGAACAGAACATGATGAGTTGAAGACCCTCCAACTGTATGGAAGAAAAATTAGTCTTCAATTATATATGCTAGTATAATGGAATGGTTAAATGAGGAGGTTTAGGCCAAAGTTCCATTTTTATGCTCTACATTCTCCTTGATTAATTTTGTTTACAGAATCAAAAGCAGATTATAACATCAGTATTTTAATAAGAAAATAACTGAATATGCATAGATTTGTTACTGATTTATGTCTGCTCCCAGAAATCTATGAGACATATTTCAGTAAATCACTTTCATAATATCATTAATGTAATGTAATAAGCCATACAAGTGAACAAGTGTAATGGGAGGGTAGTCTCCTCTTCCCCAGACCTGAAGCCACAGCACACCCTTCCTATTGACAAAGTTCTGCCACTGCCTGGTACCTGGAAAAATTAACTTGCTTGCACTGTTTACCTGCTAGTAGCATGTCAGAAGCCACCATCTGAGCAGATGGCAGCTCTACTGATGAGGCTCAAAAGGAGAAAAAACAAAAAAAAAAAGAAAATGCGACCTGTCTGCTGCTGCACTTGCACTGCAGAATTAAGCATGAAGGATGAAGCAGTAGTGCATGTGGCCTGGCTATGTAAAAGAAAAATGAGAGGACTTTTCCAAGAAACTGTTGGTGTTAACTCTCTGTGTAAATAGCCAACAGAACAAAACACAGCGAGCTACTGTCCAACAGAATTAAAACATTAAGGTCGTGCTGACTTTCACAGGGCAGCCCTGACTTCAGCCTTGGTGGCTAGAAATGCCTTCCCCTCCCGTTAGCCATGCAATCAGCAGGCGTTACAGCTCGAGGCATTATGGCACAAGCGGCCAGTTTCTCTGGGACAACGCTCATCTACGTCTGGATTGATTTCCCCTGCTATTCAGCATTTAAGAGCCTCAATATTTAAGTGTTAGGACTTTCAGCAGCAATCAGCCACGCACCCATACACTCCCACATCTATTCAGTTGCCGTTGGTGCTGGTAACGCGGGCTGATTGAGGTGACAGCCCGCCCGCCTGCCCGGTGGCAAACCGTGCCACGGGAGCTCTGAGAGTCCGTCCCCGCTTCCCTGTCCGAGGGGAACGGCGAGCAACAAGCCCGCAGCCGCCGGCTGGGCACCGGAGCCGCCAGAAGCCCCGAGGGCCGCCACTTTCTCCCCGCGGGCCCCCGGCTGAGCCCCGGCCCGGCCCTGCCCCGTGCGGGGCGCCGCTGAGGGACGTGAGCGGCGGGCGGAGGGGCCGCAGAGGCGGGCGGCCGCCCCGGCTCTGAGGCCGAAGCCGCGGAGTCGAGCGGAGCCCGTCGGAAAAGGGGCGGCCGATCGGCAGCTCGCGAACGCCGGAGGCACCTACCGGGAAGACTCTCCGCTGAAGCTGCCCCCGTCCAGCAGCCGCACCTTGCAGAAGAGGATGCCGTTAACGAAGGGCACGGAGGAGAGCTCGTCCAGCTCCAGCTCCACGCGGAACTTGAACTTCTTCTTTTTCATCATGATGAAGGCCATGGGCCGGGGGCTCCCTGGGGGCCGCCCCCACGCTCGGTCAGCGCCGCGCGGCAGGTCCGCTCCTCGCCGGCCGCCGCGTTCTGCTCCCATGCCCGGAGCGAGGGCGGCAGCGCCGGGCCGGAGCGCTGGCCGCTCCCAGCTCAGCCACGGGTGGCCGCGGCGCCTCCCGGCCAGCGCTTACATGGCAGCCGGCGCCTCCCTTTCAAACCCGCCCGCCTCCGCTCCGCCCGCGGCCGGCAACGGCTGGCGGCGGGGCGCGGCCGGCAGGAGCCATTCGCTGGCACCGGCAAGCCCCGGCCGCTCACGGGAAAGCCTTAGACGTCAGCGTGCCGTTTCGTGAAGGAGCTGGCCGGTGCCGTTGCAAGGCTGTTTGATAACGGGAACTTGGAGTGCCAGCGTCCCGCGCAGAGGACAGTTGTCCGGAGGAGGGACGTGGCCGCGGCCCCGGCGGAACGGAGCTTGTGCAACTGCCCCTGCAGCTCTCCCGCCTCCCAGGGACCCTGCTGCGGCGACGGGGCGCGCCCCGAGTTCCAGCCTGCTGCTTTGCTGACGTTGCGTCTGTCAGATGGGTGATTTCTAAGAACATTTAAGAAAACAAAACATCGTTTGGACGTCGAAATGTCATCTCTGAGTTTAGTTCCTTCCACTGCAATTCAGACCTCACCAGGGTCTTTCACAGCAGCTCAGCCTGTAATTTACAACCAGCTCCACTTCTGGTATGTTGCAACAGATGCGTGGAGTCTCACGGAGGAGGAAGAATGCACACATCTGTGTTTACATTTCAGAGCAGCCCTGTGGCATAGATGATCAGAGCAGCACACATGCAACGCTCTTGTATAACGGACAGTTCAATGCTAGCACGAGCTCTCCAGAGAACAGCTTTGCCTCAAAAACCCATTGCAGCAGACTAAAACATAAAGAAAGCTCCGAGCAACCTGCATCAGCAGATCAGTTCCCTCTGTAAAGAGTGTTGCATAATAAACCCCTAAAACACAGCATGTCTTCCCACAACTTACCATTTGTTCACGTGATAAGAAAAAGCATTTGTAAGATTGTGCATGCAGTGTGATGCTGAGCCCCTGAAATCTTGTGTAGCTTGTGACAGTAGTTACTGTCCTTCATTCAGGATGAATACAGGCATCAAAAGTGATGCATTGGGCTAAGTACACCAAAATGTCAACATTGTCCTGTAGCCTAATCCTAGAAACAAAACCCCAAACAGTAATAAACAGTAAAATAACATAAAACCAGAGTGCCTGGAAGAGAAATTATCTTACTTTTTCTATCTTACAATAACCAGGACATAAAAAAAGTATTGATATACAGGGTTTTCCAGTAAAAAGAACTGCAACTGACTCCATTATCAGTGTCCTGTTCTTAACAAAAGCTTCCCTCCCAAATGTTAAGTAATCACTGGCACTGAAAGAAGCTGTTTAACTACAGTAAAATTAATATGAAGGCACTTTTGAGAAGGAATCTAGGCATTTAGCCTTGACTTAGGAGTTCCCCTCTTGAGGACACTTTGGTCACTTCTTAAGTAATTCTGAAAGTCTCTCTCTCCCTGGCTCCAGCAGCCTGCAATACGCCATACATACTCATCAGCTCTCTGCTGAAACAAATAGAAGATGATTTTCAGCATCTGAAGAGAGAGAAGGAACTTTTAGTTGGTATTGAGGTATATCAAGATGCTCCTTTCTTTCAAAGCTAAAGAAACAAACCCAGACTTTTGTTAAAAATAGAAGCTTCTGATTGGTTGAAGAGATTATCATATGTAAATAGAAGGTGCCGTGCATCAAGACCTAGAAAGAAAACCAGGGCTGTGTACTAGATAAATTTTCTGTTGGAAACATAATAAATGCAGCTATCCTAGATATTACACAAGCTATACAAGACATAAAAAAACTCCCAAAACTAATATGTCTTTCTTTACGTCTTAGTCTGCTGCAATGGGTTTTTGAGGCAAAGCTGTTCTCTGGAGAGCTCATGCTGGTATTGAACTGTCCGTTATACACTTAGTCTGAGAAAAAGTAAATCAGCACCTTCATTAACTATTCAATCCCATCGATAGCATATATTCTTCAAGAAGTCTCCTATGCAAGCAGGTTCTGTATATAACCTGACTTCCCATGAAGTCCTAAGGGTTTATATGCTGAGTGCACCAACAGGCTGTAAGAGCAGCTTCACCTGGGTTCTCACACCCTGCCCAGGGAACCCATCCAAGCTCAGTGTGAGCCCCAGTCTTTATCTGAGCCCTGTTGTACCTCTGTCTCTCTGTTCAGGGGTTGATGTGTAATAGTTCTGCCTGTAACTTTGTTGTGGAGCCTGTCCTGCAGGCTGCTCTCCTAGCTTGTTCTCAGACTTGTCTTTTTGTTGTAGCCATGCCTGACTGTGGCTGCTGGACTGTGGTCCTGAGTTGTGTTCCCAGCACAGCCTCAAATCTGCCTGGCTGCTGGCTGCCTGCTCCCCTCGCTCAGGTACCATCAGGTGGGCACTGGCTGCTGAGGGGTGGCAACTGTGAAATCAAAGAAAAAGGGGGTTGTCCAGAGGCTTCAGGAGACTTGATTCCAATGCAATCCTAATCCAAAAGCCTAATTCTATCAGGGGCTATATTTATTTTCTGAAAGGGGTGATTTGAAAGACTCTTCTGTATTGAGTATAACCTTACTGATCAGAGTCTAGGGCAAAAGTATCAGAAGTATAGATTTCTAAATATTTTTAGGATCTTTAATCAAAAGATTCTTAAAATAGCAGAGGAGCTTTTCAAAGAAGGATAAACACTGTGGGTAAAATAATAATCTTTTGTGTCTTTGATGTAAAGCTTTGGCAAGTTTAAAGCACTAGAGTTTTATTTTGGGACACATTCATAAATCTTTAAACAAGTTGGCTGTTACTCAAGCAGGTACAAAAAATACAAGAAAAAGCAGTGTTTTTTAACATACCCCAGTTACCTCAGTATAAAACATGTAATTCAAAAGCTGTTTGCTCTCCTGAAGGATAAAAGACTTGGATCACAAAATTGCATGAGCTAATGGGAAACTTCCTTTTTAGACAAGTGATTCCATGGACAGATGAAGCCCAGGTCTCTGGGATTTTTAAATCCCCCATAACCTCAGTCTTCATATCATTGTTGGAGGCGGTACTAATGTGACTTGTGTTCATCCTCTCCAGCTGTTTTCTGCAGCACTATTTCCCTACTGGACACTTGTATTTCTGACCTGTAGCTCTATTTTCATGAGAGCAGTGGCATCAGAAAAACGCTGACATGCTTCCTAGGTTGGATTTTAGATAGATCACTGCTCTTGATCTGACAAAATCTGAGCTACAACCTGTATCCAGACAAGTGCTTCCAGCAGCTCTCAATTGTAAGCATTCTGTTGTAGTCAGTAAAGAGATGAATCTGGATGTCTGAAACGAAATTAAGCTAAAAAGTTAATTAAATGAGAGCTAAATGCAATGTGAGTAAGCAAACTGCCATTGTGACAGTTTGCCTCATGCTGCTTAAGGAAATACCTGTGGGAGTCACAGCCCTCCAAATATGTTTGTATGTTTAGTACAAACCCCCATGACCAGTGTCTCTGACCTTCAGAGCAATCGCTGCCTTCCTGCAGCATGGCTATTTACAGCCATGCTGGAAATAAAGCTCAGGTAACAGCTGCCATCCTATGAGGTATTCTGTGCCTTCCAGAATGGCTGTGTCACAGCACAAGTCAGAACACAGCTGAAGCATACCCAGCTTCACCTCCACTGACAATATTAATCTTCACTTTTAAGATACATTTACCTGTATTACAGCACCAGACATAATACCTTTTTCATCCTAAATCAGTCCAATGGTGTATGCTAGAAAAGACAACTATCAGTAAAGCAAATATGCAGAAAATAAGCTACAGTAAAGTCAATTTAGTTTTCTGTTCTTGTGTAAGATTCCAAAATGTTTGTTTAAAATAGTTATTTTACAATGATAGTTTAAAACCAAGCTAATTACATCTACATAATGGAGCAAGCATTTATTTAACCCTAAAATAATAAACACTGAACTTTTATCCATTGCCTTTTAAGTATTTATTGCCTTTGTGGTGTTTAATTACATCCTCCTCTGTGTGTGTGCTGAAGGCTCCTCCTTCAGGTGACATCAAAGTTCTGGATGTATTAGCAGATAATTTTTTACCTGTGTAGCAGAAGTGGATTTGATCTCATCATTTATAAATTACTCGACTTCAGTGCAGTCCCTGGAGTTAAGCCAGAAATTACTTTTGGGTCATGCAGTAGCCTATTTTCATAATTTTAAGATTATTACAAAGTGTTTCCTTGCTGACAGAAAGAGCTACAATATCTAGAGCACACACTGAATCATGCAATTCACCCGAGTTATCTTTTGGCCTATCAATAAAAATTATCAAGTCTGCTTCTAGCCTCTGAGGTTTTGTGATATTTATAGCACTTCCTCTAAGCAGATAGTATTGATGTCATTTAAACATTTATTGTACATGTATTGATACACACAGTAATTAAAAGCTCTTGCTTTAGTAAGTTAAATGCATATATTTTTCTAATAGGCTTTTGATGTCCTGGTATTCATCAATGCTGATATTAAAAAGCTTTATAATACTCAGTACAAGTAATCTACAGATTTTAAAAAACTCTTGGTGTAGATGCATATCTTTGGCAAAGACATTTATTGACTCGGGTGCCCTTTATGCCCATGTAGTTCCTTAAGCAAGGTAAAAATCAGAGTACATTATGACAGACTATTCAAAACTAATCTTTTATCATTCAAAGACTCTAGAAATGATGCAGCTCCAAAAACTGTCATATCAGGCCAGTTGTAGAAATGAGAGGTTTTGCAGTGCTAGCTTCCAAATAGTAGGAAAGGGATAGTTTCTTGTTAGAGATGCCAGTGAGGCAGAGCTCTGGAATTGGTTGTGGTTGTTGTCTCAGATGTCCCTGCAGTGGCTTAATTAGGCCTGGCTAGTGTCTGTATTGTTCAAAAAGGGCAATGCCTTCATCACAGACACGTGTCTAATCATTTGCCTGTCAACATATGCACAATGTTCAAGACCTACTTTTCTTTTTGGCATCAGTCAGTCATGCTAAAGTTAAAGCATTTATACTTTGTGCACAGCTCTAAGCTACTTAATCCATTTTAAGGGAGATCACTGCAAATCTGGGAAAATGTGTTTTGCTGTTAATTCACATCATGGACAAACAGTGGGACCAATGAAATTCCAAGCTGCTGCCATGCATGCAAGTCAAATCACAATCTGTTTGCAAATGTGATTTGTCTAACTGCTAAGCTTTATTATCTGCTTGTTCTGTGGCCTACTTTTCCTTCATAACTCTTAACAGTGTGACACATGCTATAGAAATTATAGCTGTAGGATGCACTTAGGAAAGCCAAATCTGCCAAAACTAGCTTTTTGTTCTTTCTTCAGGAAGAACAAGTGTATCTTCTTTTTTTTTTACCTTGAATTGAAGCCTACAAGCTTGCATCTATTGCCACTAAAGTAATAGTTCTAGTTATTTGTTAAACAATATTTTAAGTGTGTATATGTACATGTGTATATAATGTATACATATTCACTCTGAAGTGATTCCCAAAATGCAGTGTCTGTCATTACACTGCTAGGAAAACATTAACACCTGATGCCTGCAGGTTCCTGTGAGTGTTTGCGTATAACTTTATTGATTGTGTGGAAATAATTACTTGATGTTGAACATCTGAATGACATTAGCACACAACATAGGGTGAAACTGCCTGGGGTAAATTTAAGTGTATGCTTGGTGTTTATTTTTGAGTGATTCTAGTTCACACATGGTGTTAATATATTAGTCACAGTTATTTAGTGTGATATTCATTATATTAGAAGATAACAAGTACTTCATTAAGGCCTCAGGCAATGACAATGTTGGATATTAGAAACCTCTTGATATGCAATGGGAATTTAAGGTAGCACTGTTTCTTTCTCACTGGAGTGGTGTTTCATAGAATCATAGAATGACAGGGGTTGGAAGGGACCTTTAGAGATCCATTACCCCTTGTTCTGTCACTAGATACAACACAAAAAAGTGCTGCCCCAGCCTTCTGACATCCATCATTTAGATATTTGTAAATATTGAGATCCCCCGCAGTCTCCTCTTATCTAAACAGCCCCTGTCCCTGTAGCCTTGCCTCATAAGGATTTCTACTTACTGTACTCACTAACTAGCACAGATAGCTATTAATTGCACTAGTGGTCAATGGGAATGTTGCATGCACTGTCCTCAAAGATGTAAGGATGATGGTATGAGCGGAAAAGCAGAATCAAAGGCCAAGCTACTTAGCAGCATTAAGTTGCTGAGATGCAGTAGCATCAGCAACGTTCACTGTCCTTATTCCAGAAAGCAGTAAAGTGTGTTTAGACTCCACCTATTCCAACATGTAACATTAGCTGTTCTAAGAAAGCAGCATGTTTGCATTTTGACCCCTCTTGTTTAACACATATATCATTCAGGGAGGCAGCAGAGTACACTCCCATCAAGTTTCCAGATGAGGACCTCCTGGTATTCTTGAGTGCAGGCTGTCATTCAGAGAGGCTTGGAGGCATGGGACTCTCACTGAGAGCCAACTCGCTCACATTTTCTATCCATTTGTTCTTATACCAGCTGTCTCCTTTTGCATTTACTCTACTGATTTATTTATGAAGCAATTAGGAAGCAAAAAAAAAGCTGGAAGTTTCCTCTCCTAGCCTTTGTTCTATCAGGCCAAGCAAACTGTGCTCTTTCAAAGGTTTTGCCTCATCTAGTCACCCTTCATCCAGTTTTAACTCAGACCTCATCCGTTGGTGACTAGAATGAGCCAAAGTATCTGCAGTGTTGTTATTTCTGTACTTGTACTGGAATCGTTTAGCTGGAGACAACCGTTAAGTATGGGAGGGAAAGCTGAGGTGAGCTTGAGGGGTACCGCTGCCCCTTCTCTCTGCAGCTCGTTCCGCTGCCCAGCGGCGAGGGGCAGCAGTGTCCCGAGGCCGCTCCTCCCCGCGCCGCTGAGGCGGGGCCGCGCCGGCTCCTCCTCCGGCAGCTGCGGGCGTTGGCAGCGGCGCAGGCGGTGGCTGCCGTCCGCGCCCAGCCCGCGGGAGCCGAGGGGCGACCGTCCCGCTGCCCGCACCGCTCGGTCTCGCCATGTTCCAGCTCCTGCGAGGCCTCGTCCTCCCGGCGGCTGCCTGCGACGGGAGCAGGGATGGCGACTCCCGGTACGCCAACCTCTTCAGGAAGCTGGACCTCAACGAAGACGGCAGGGTGGATATTGCCGAGCTCCAGACGGGTCTCCGCGCCATGGGCATCCCCCTGGGAAAAGAGGCGGAGGAGGTAGGAGCGGGTCGGGGGCGCGGCGACGGCGGCCTTTCTCCGGCGTTCGGCCGCTTCGCGCCGGCGCTGCCGCCCGGAGGAGCAGCCGCTGGCGAGCGGCCGGTGCCCGGCCCCCGCTGCCGCGGGGCCTGCCGCCACACCCCGCCCCGGGGCAGCGGCCACTGCCCGCCTGCGGCTCGCCGGCAGCGGGGGCTTCGGGCCGTGCCTGCGCGGAGAGGGCCTCGGGCCTGCCTTTCTCGGCCCGGGGACGCCGTGCCCGCTCCGGGGCTGTATTGCATAGGCACGCCGCAGGGCTACGAATGAGGGATCCCGAGTGCAGACGCTTGTAGCTGCGGGTGTTGTCGGTTCCACGGCCGAGTGGGCACGGCCGGGTTTAGTCATCATGTATCCACTTGTGACTTCCTTGAGCTATATTATTGTGTGGTATTTGATAGCCTTTTCTTCTTCCAGCGTGAGAAAGGGCAATAACTTACAGCTTTCTCCTGTCATTATGTGTTGCATGAAGTTAGAATAAATTAAGACTCAATTTGGGCATCTGGCAAGTCAATCTCTATAATGGTACGTTGCAATGTCAGACCTAGTCATTGAAGCTAGGTCTTCATGAGTGTATGGACATGGAAATGATTCTTTGTGGCATACACTGTGTCTGATACCAAGGCCTTTCTGTTTAAAAAACGCACACTTTTAACAGTGGCCATCAAACCACTAAATATTCAGTACATTCTCTGTAGTCTGTGGGTTCTGTAGTGATCCAGTTCGACTACTGCATTTCTTTGTCCCTTGTTATCTATATTGTGACATGTCAGTAAAACTTGAGTCACTTAAACTTGAGTCATCAAGCATTCCAGTGCAATGTGGAATTACACTAGCAAATCTGACCTGAAAGAAACTTCTCTTTCTCAGTTGCTTTTGGTAATCCCCAGGAATCAGGATATAAAATCAATTAATGCGTGATTCTGCATTATTTGCGTGGCCAAGGCAAGTCTCTGCTGGAATGGCACAAATGGGTGGGCTGAACAGGTACAGCTGGGATCTGTGCTGGAGCTATGGGTGTAACAGTCCTGTTCTTTGTTTCAGTATAAAGAATGGCTAGATGGTATTCCACTGCCACTGGTCTAGTCCTTGCCTGGTTTCTGAAAGAGAACTTAAATTTCGATTGTAGTGTTAAGAGTGTATTGGGTCACAAATTCAATGTCAGTGACCTTACACTAATCATGGGATGTTCTGCCCAATCCTTTCCCATCGTCTCATTGCTTGATCTCTGTTTTACCTCTTTTTGGTATGTTAAGTCTCTGGCTCATATGCTTACAGGAAAAGTATCCAGCAGGCCTCTTGAATTGAGTAATGCTTATGTGAGAGTATAAATGAGGGCATACTTTCACTTCAACATTGCTTCTCATCAAAACCACCTTTACAATAAGTACGTTTCTCAGATTTGGTGTATAAGAGGCACAGTTTGACCTGTTCGCTTATCCATGAGAAATGTCGGTATTAGGAGCATGCTAGTTACGAACTTGAATGGCACATTGTGTTGAAAACCTGTTGTACCAATTTGAGGATTTTACTTGTATTGAACAGCAGGGGAACAGGTGACCAGTTAGTTTTCTGGCATTTAATGAGAGTAGTCTTCCAATATAATTCACTGAAAGCCCTGAGACAGAAGTGGCATGCCTCTGAAGTTTTGAGCAACTTAGAATTGAAGTTCTGAGTTCTTTCTCAAGATCATTGTGGTACTTGAGTTGTGCACTAATAACAGAAAATATCTATCAAATTCTTCTCAGTTGCTCCAGGACAAACTGGAAGTGAAGCCCATGAAATCAGCAGCCATAAGCTAAACTTACCTGGATGTAATGGAGAGCAGGAACTGGCTGCCTTAGTTGCTTGAGAAACACTGAGCAAACAAAATAAGGCATGAGTCATGTCGCATGTTTGAGAGGGGTGGAAGAGCTGTTGGAGTGCGCTGAAACTTGTATGTGCTCACTGCTTTAAACTTAATGGTGGGCACAGTTTTAAACTAGAAACTAGACTGGTTATAAGTAACTGTTAATACCTACACTTTTTATAATACGAGAGCCTCAGTAAGGCTTGCTTCTGGTTTCTTTCCTGTCATTACGTAGTTATTCTGCTTCCTGTGCTTTCTTGAAGCTCAGTGCTGTCTTCTCCCACTTACTTTGCTTCAAGCTGTAATGTGATGTTGAATTCAGTAAAATGTCTTTTTACTACTTGATAAAAAGATATTTTATTTTTCAAGTCAGATATCGAACCATCATTTATGTTTAGTTGTAAGACTACTTCTTCTCCAGTAATAGATAATTACTTGTAATTAGTAATAACTAATGAGTACGGAAATGAGATGTGGCAATAGTACACAACATGGCCAGGTGTCAGCTATTGAAGTGCTCGGCCCTGCCAGCCTAGTGTCATTGTGGGGTGACAGTGAGGTCACCTGTGGGTGGGCAGACCTTGGGATATCCTAAAGCAGAGGAACCTTTAGTGCCTCGTGGCTGGGTCAAGGTCTCAGGCCTGGCACTATTGTTATGTTCAAGATGCAGGTCTGGGTTGGACTTCCAAAAATCCTCTTGCAGAGCTGACTTCGGTTGCATGGGACATGGGAGCATTACTGTGTTTCACTGCCAGGGCAGTTGGGTCATCCAAAGTCCTCATCTTCATCGTATAAATTAATGTTTGTGCTACTAATATTACTTTCCTCTTTTCTCTTGAAATGTAATTCTTCCCTAGAAGGAATATGCATTTCTTCAAAAGATCCAAAGCTGCTGTCTGAGTAATTGAATACTGGCGTACTCCTTTTATTTGGCCTTTCATCAGTTGTCTTGGCAGTTTTATTAATGTTTAATGTACGATGAGACACTCTTTCAGGCCAAGTCATGTTTTAGATGGAAAAATTGATGTGAAACCATGTGGCAAGCTTTGGAGATGGGTTGCATGCCCCTCCATGGAAGAATCACTTTTTCCCCTGTAGCAAAGCATCATAACACAATGTGACAGGCGCTTCTGACTTTGACAGGAGGCAGGTCAAGTAGAAGACAGTATCTTACAGACACAAGTAAAGCAGTAGAAAATAAAAAATGTATGCTGCTTAGAGGCTGCCAGAATGACTCCTGTCTTGAACTGTAGTGTGTTACACACCAGGAATGGGTAACTTTGCAAAGCTTTAAAAAGATTATTGACACCGTATGTCAACACCTACAAAGAAGGAACTCGGGGTGATGACAGTATCAAATGTTGCTCTACAGGCAACATTAACAACTATTGTATGGTCATCTTGATTAGCAGAGTTGTCCAGTAGAGATGCAAAATATATGCTGGGATCAGATCACAAATGATCTCATCCTGTGTCTTCAGAATGCTGTGAGCTCTTAGACAGGAGTACCATAAATGGTGTGGGTGGTTATGTGAAGTACTATTTTTGTTCACTCTTCCCTTCTGTTGCAGTCAATCCTTACAGTAAACGTGTGGGAGTTGAACCCCATATTTCAAGCTTCAGTTTGTGGTAGGAACAGCCAAGCATTCAAATTCAGGTACTATTTATACATGGAGTCCTGGAGCTAAGAGTAGAGAGATGCTATTGAAATTAGTTCCACGTTCTGGAAACAATGTAGTGATCTTATTTGGACTGTCTCTGTCAGATTTTAACATAAGTCTTTGACTACATTAAAGCTCTTTAGATGAAGAAACAGTATGATTAGACATTTCTGTGTGCTGGAAACAAAACCCAACAAGACTGAACTCTCAGCAATCAGAATAGGGTCTGTTTAGAGTTATCAACTGTGTCTATGAAAATCTTTGTTCAGTGAAATCTCAGGGTACTCAGAACACTTGAAATGTGTTGCTGCATTTAAACAAAACCCCCCTCAGAGTTCTGTCCAGCGTGGCAGGCCCCTGTGCTGTGTACAGTGCAACACCTCAGTGCAGCAGGGTGGGTGATAACAGGGCCAGGAGGACATTGTTTTCTTCTCTGCTTTTCTCCAGCCTCTAAAAACTGTAGGCAGATAGTGCTTCAGAGCTTAAGTTATTATAGCTGTACTTATTCCAGAAAGCACATATTTGTTTAGTGACTAAGCTAAATATATCCTTGAATATTTCTGCAGTGTTTTATTGAGACTTGAGCACTTTTCTTCATTTTTCTAACTCCCTTGACTGGCACAATCGGCCAGCTACTAGACCACGTTACTGAAACTTCTTCATCGTGTTCTTTCTTGACTAGAAACGTTATGAAAGCACTAGTTACTTTGGCAACTTCTTAGAAGAAACATGGGCATTTTTGATCACACGGTGTATACTCTTAGAAATTATTATTGTATGTGGTATGCACATTTGCAGTCTTAGAAGCTTCAGCTTTGTGTCTGTGTGTCATTCGTCGTGTGAAATGAAGCTTTCTCTCAATAGTATGCCAAAAACTGGTACTATAGATTTAGACTAGACAAGCATTTTCAACTTTTTTTTCCAAAACAGATGTTACATCATGTGATTTTAGAAAACTTAGTTCCTTTAAACTTTGCTTTTCAGGTCTTAATAGGTGTTATCATTATGTCTGACTATGGAGACTTAACTGTAAAATGCCACAATCATCTTCGGCAATATATCTGGCTTCAGTTGCAAGCAAATGTGTAAGTCATTATTTCATTTCAAGGTGTAGAGCCTCAGAAGCTTTGAACTGACACATACTGTAGTCTCCAAGTCCCCATACAGAATAGCAAGGTGAATATGTTTGTTTTCATAGTAATTTGAGCATCCAAGGAGAGAAAATGATTTTTTTTTTAATACTAACCTGATAGGTTTTTTAGTGAACAGTGGCAGGATGAATGATTACTTCTTCCTCTTGTTGCTGCAAAGTGCAAGAATGCCAGGCACCAAATATGGGAACTCCCACCTCTGGAAGATCTCTTAACATCCTGCTGAAAGGCTTTGCTAAATCCCTGTCTTGAGGCAGGAGTATGTCCCAGGTGAACACTCAAGGTAAACGGGTACATCTTTTAAGGTGACTGTGGGGTGAGGATGCCTCTGTAGCAGAGTAGTCTTACTTAATGGAAAAAGTCAGTCTGTCAAGTATGTTCAAAGTCCAAAATACCAGTGTAACTTGCAAGGAATGATGAATGAAGGTACCAGAGATAGTTTTCATCTCCCATTTATGCTACTTCAGATTCTTGGAATTTAATTCATAGCTAGGAGTTGAGAGAATTTATGCAGCTCCTCGAGGGAGCAGCTCCTGCGAGGCATATTGAAGAGCATGCTTGGGACTTGCATTCCTTCCTTTTTACACTCGTTTTATGGAGATTCTGTTACCTGAAATAGACCAATGAGAAGATGCTGCAAGTGCTTTCCTGTTGCAGGGAAGACTTAGGCTCCAGACAAAGAACAGGAAGGGGAATCTCTGCAGCAAATGGCAACATCTCTGCTACTGTCAAGAATGCAAGTCTGCCATACTGGAGTGGAGAACTCAGTTAATGCCTGCCTGTGGCATGTTTAAAGAGCCTGTTTGGAGTATGCTTTGGGAGGGAAGCAAATCATTAATGATTTGGGTTGGAAGGGATGTTGAAGAACATCTCTTCCAACTCCCCTGCCCTAGACAGGGACATCTGCTGGATCAGGTTGCTCAAAGCCTCATCCAACCTGGCCTTGAACATTGCTAGGAATGGGACATCCACAGGCCTCTGTGGGCAACCTGTTCCAGTGTCTCAGCCACCTTGACAGTGAAGAACTTCTTGCTAATATCTAATCTAAATCTGTCCTCTTTTGGTTTAAAGCTGTTCCCCCTTGTCTTATCACCACGGGCCCTTGTAAAAAGTCCCTCCCCAGCTTTTTTGTCAGTCCCTTTAGGTACTGGAAGACTGCTCAAAGGTCTCCCTTGAATGTTCTCCAGGGTGAACAACCCCAACTGCTTCAGCCTGTCTTCGTAGGAGAGGTGCTCCTGCCCTCTGACCATCTCCCTGGGCCTCCTCTGGACTTGTTTCAACAGGTTCACTTCCTTATTGTGCTGAGGGCCCTGGAGCTGAACACTGCTCCAGATGGGGTCTCATAAGAATGGAACAGAGGGGAAGAATCACCTTTCTCAACCTACAGGTCATATGAATGCAGCTTTTGAATAAGTTGGGAGGTCATTGTAGGTAGTGCAGATTACGGTCTTGCTCAGAATGTGGTGTTGTGTTAGACTTCTTAAGTGGCAGTCCAGTTCATTAGTGCGTTGTGTGGATTCACTGCTCGGGGTATACTGCTGTGTGGAGACATCCTCAGGCCCTGTCCCTTTGTGCTGGATTTGTCTTCTAGCTGATGCAATTTGACAAGACTGACTCTGACAAGATTTTTGGGCTATCATTATGTGTCATAAATTTGTCTTGTCAGATATATTGTAGGGTACAGATCCACTGAAGAGAGAAGCGTAGCGTATCCTTGAGCTGCGACTGAATTTGGCTTCCAAAAAGATTACAGTCTAGGACCTTAAGGTTGTAGAATGCAGAACTGTGTGGCTGACTGGCACTATTTGTTTTTGAGAAGCAGGAAAGAATAGAAGAATGGGAGAAGAATGGAAGGCAATGTTGTGATTGTTTTTATGTAGTGCCTCTGGTTTTAAAAGAAAATGTGAAATTTGTGAATGTCTGAAGACATGATGCTGCTCTTACCCTGATGCTGGTGTTTTTTAATATGCAATATTTGCAACTGTGCCCTTTGGAACTCCAGTCATATATTACACAACAATGAGTTGCTAATTGCACTAATTATGTATCTTTGTGTTCTTTTTGTATTTGTGCCTTGTAGATAGCATGATAGGAAGCCAGCAACGCCCAGTAACTTCTTGACGAACCACTTCCTTTCCAGTGTTCTTTATGTGATATTGATTAGCTGAAATAGCAAGCTAATGAATAGATGATTTGTACTCATTTGCACTGAGCAGCCCCACCTTTCATATAGTTATGGTTTTGTAACCAGATGTGAAGGCTTACACACAATACACAAATGGTGATGCTAAGGACTATAAAATTCAATCTGGAGCTTAAAAGTCTGCATAAAAGCATTAAAAAGCACTGAGATTTCTAGCATCTTGCATTCTCTTTTCTTACATCGTGGCTATGAATGTGTTAAAGTTCCTAACTTTGGCACAGGGCAATGTAATAATTCATCAGACCACTTACAGAGTGTCAGGATTTTTAGGTGTGTATAAAGTCTATCTGTAACTTTTCATGTTTTTTTTCAAAGACCTACTGGTTTACATTTCCACACCAAATACAGAGATCTCCTGGGGAGCAGGAATTAAACACTAAAACGTGCTTTATATCATTCAGAAATCGAAAACTAACATTCTTCAGTATTTCAGCTTCTTTGTAGCCTTTCACACTAGTGTCACCTTGCTGTGCAGGACTTCATCAACTACTGTATTAAGAAAATACACAGCAGAAAAAGAATAGAAGTAACAGTTAAAAAAAAAGACAAGAAAAAGGCAGCAGTGTCGTGACCAAATAGATCAGCAGAGGGACATTGTGAAACCCCATAGTATTAAAGAGAAAGATGATCTAAACAGTCCTTCTGTATCTATCAGTTATTAGTATTTCTTTATGTTGTCATCATTTAATTTTATGTAGTGGATTGTCTTTATTGCTTAAAGATTTTAGACAATGAGAAAAGAAATGGCATGCCTTGAAAAAGAAACATTTTCATCTTAGTGCTGGGCCTGCATAAGGGTGAGGTGATCCCACAGTAAGTCTGTAACAAGAAATGGCAGGTTTTGCGTGGCAGGCACACTGAACATTGTTTCCCAGGACTTCCAGGTGAGGGCTGGCATCTACTTTGGTTCCAGCTCTATTGTTGTAAGCACGCCAATTTTAAAGTGTACTGATGGTGAACCGGGAAGTGGCCCAGTGACAAATGGTGGTAGCTGTGTAAAACCTGGTAGTATGTGAAATGCAGAACAGCACAGTTGGATCCCTTGTTGAACTGAAGTGAGCGTGACTGAATGTTGGAACAGGTTGCCTGGGGAGGCTGTGGAACTTTCATCCATGGAGATGTTCAAGACTCAATTAGATGGTCCCGTGGTCCTGTGCAACTTGATCTGATCAGACATGCTTTGAGCCAGGGTTGAGCTCGATGGCCTCTAGAGGTTCCTTCCAGCCTGATTTATTATTTGATGCTGTGAATGGGCAGTTTGTACCTGGGAGTTAGTTTCCTAGGCTCCCCACAGAATCAAGTACATGTCTTCCTGTTGGCTGTGCCCATGGGGTGTATAACCCCCCACGGAGGAGTTTCTGCCCTCCCAAGTGGAAGGCAAGCTCTTCTGAACATTCCTGCCTGTTCCACAAACTTGCAAATTGCAGGTTTTTATCTGAAACTTTAACATCCACATAATCAGTGCATTTCGTAGACAGACAGAGGCTTTTGTTTGTATGAACTTTGAGGTTTGTAGAGAGAAATGCATGTGCCTGCTGAGGAAAAGCATACTTCCCTGTAGCTTCTTTTCTGCTGCACGGAGAGGGACTGAGACTGGTTTGCAGTCTGGAAAATAACTGTAAAAACAAAAGTAGGGAGAGAAGAGTATGTTTGTGCTTATTCTTTTCTGGTTGTTGCAATGTAAAATCTGCTGATTTGGCAGAAGTGAAGGGTGCCCCATTTCACACATACTAATCGCCAGCTCTCTAAACCTCCCAGGAATTTCCGTTTCCTTGGCTCACGTCATCCTCAGCAGTGGAGGTTTTGTAATTGGAATTTAGCTAAAGTTTTGTCATACCTGTGAGCCAGAACAACGCTTTTCTTGTCCTACAATTCTGTTTGTGTTGTTCAGATACCAGTAGGGAATAGTAACAATTCATGTTGATCAGAATTCGCTCAAAGCTGTGTGTGTGACTGCCACATAAATTGCCTCTGCTCAGTAGCTTGTGGGAGTATAGCAGGACGCTTTTGGGTTTTTTGAGATTAAACATTCGAGTACATTTCTTTTAGTAGAGGGATAGAGTAGAGATGAAGCAGGCAATCTAAATGTATTCATGTGTGTCCACGATTTTTTCAGACATCTGTGACAAATACACCAGAGTTTTCAACTTCCTTTATGTTTAGTTTCTGTAGGGTAGAATTTATTGGACTTTGGCCTTTTGAAGACTTCTTCTAATTATAGTGGAGTAAATAAAATGATTAAAACCAGATTTGCAGATTAGAACAGCTGTGCAAATCTTATTGAGAGTTACTTTTACTCAGAAAGCTACAGTTGCGCAGGGTAACCTGTAGAAGTTACGTGGAAGAATTTCTGGCATGTGCTTTACATGTACCTAGTTCTCTGAAACACTGCAAAGTAATGAAGAGATTGTGCTGCCATATTGGTCTCATGTAGGGAGTGGTGCCCCTGCAGGATTGCACACATGGAGAGAAACCTCGCTTCGGCCCCACTGCTCTCCCTCTGCGCAGGGAGCGGCCCTTGCTGTGGCACAAGGCCCAAGCCAATAAATCCTGCAGAGCTTGTTAGCCTGGGCTTTGCTCTCTTCTGAAGACAAGCCTCAGCACAGGCTGCTGCTTGGGGGCTACCGTAATTTCCCTATTTTAGAAAGTATATTTTCACACACAAACATGGTCAAGTATTCTTTCCCTTAGTTGAAGGAGATGTGTGTGTCTGCAGGCTGTATTTCAGTTTCCTGCAGTGCTGGCAGTTGTATATTGTGCATTCAGCTTGTAGTTAATTTTGCATGTAGATGTTTCTTATCCACAGGACAGTTACTAGGAAACACACATAGAAATGGAAAATAAATGTGCTTCTATTTGTTACAAATCTGTTATCTGTTTGTTTATTTGTTTTAATTTTTTTTTATTCCATGCTTCAGCTTGAAGCAGAAAGCCCAGTCTTCTCAAACCCTAGGGGGTAAAAGGACTAGTCAGACATGGTCTGTGGGGTTTTTTTGGTCAGCAGTTACAAATATCAGTTCACTTTTTATCTTTATAATTCATAAATAATAGCCCACTGGATTAAAGAGAATATTTAAGACAGTATTTGTTTAGTTTTACTGGCATATTGGCAAGTTCACGTATAACCAAGAAAGTCATAAGCTTAAAGATGTTCTCTTTTCATGATTCTGTTCCATCCCTGACCTCCTTCTCCACAACCTTATACCTGTAAAATTTACCATTTGACACCTGGCAAATTGCCAGTGCTGGGTAAGAAACCTTAAAATCTTTTAGTAGGAAATTTAGGTAAATAATAAATAATAAATAATGCTGTCTTAAGTCTTTGCCTGAATATTTTGTCTCTGCATGAATTTAGGGTATGTTAAACTCTGAAAGTGAAATGTACATAATATGAAGTGTATGATTGGGTGCTTTCCTGATTTGACTCTCAAAGTGACCAATATAATGCTTTACTTCAAGCCAGGTCTGTGCCATGCTGTTGTTGCGTTGTGACTTGCTCTAATTTGGAAAAGTCAAATGTTGAATTTTTTCTCAACAGAAAATTTTTAAAGCTGGAGATACTAACCAGGATGGCCAGCTAGACTTTGAAGAATTTATGCAGTATCTTAAAGATCATGAGAAGAAGATGAAACTGGCATTTAAGAGCCTGGACAAAAACAACGATGGTATGTCTTGATTTATTTCATTTGTTCAAATATTGTTTGAAGAGACTGTGCATTAAAAGTTATCTTCATTTAAATTATTTGTCTAAACTAGTGACAAAAAGTTTTGAGTACAGAACCCCTGCTTCATATCCTTAATAGGATCATAATTATAGTTTACCATAGATTTAAATAGTCAATGATTATAGTATTTTTTTTCTTTTTGTTATCTTCTAGGTCCATTGATCTGGGGCTCTTTGTTCCCTAGATGGAGAAACTATAAGGAAGTTTCTAAGTATCTGTTAAAGATAAAATCGTTTTTTAACTCACTGAATGTTTGCATCTCATTTGGTTGCATGATTTTAATGTACTTACCTTTGCTCAGTCCTTGTAGACAAACAAAATATGTAATCTGTATTTAAATTGATTTTAAGTTATCTTTGCTGCTCTGTAGGTGTTACTGTGGAACTTAATGAGTTCTAAGGTGCTAAGTGTTTTAAATGTATCGTCTTTTTTTTTAATGTTTCAAGGAAAAATTGAAGCATCAGAAGTTGTCCAGTCACTCAAGATATTGGGTATAAGCATTTCAGAAAAACAGGCAGAAAAAATCCTGCAAAGGTCAGAAATTATTATGTTAAGCTTCTTTGTATGTTGATTTATGATCTTTTTATACTTCAGAGAACAGAATGTGATTATAACTTTGAAAGATGTTAGTACTTTCAGTGTTGCCTTTATAGGAATTCTCACATACTCCCATCTGTTCTTGGATGACAGGAAGTCTAGTCACTATTTGAGTGTCTGGTTCTGGGGAGAGAATGTTACATGATTTCCATATAAATGTTGATAGAAAGAGGCATTGTGTTATGTTTAAAAATGGAATATGCCAGGTGTACTTGGATAAGAAAAGCATAGTATAGAAAGGCCATGGCAGATTCAGCCTTGAGGTGTCCTTTTGGAACCTACAGTCAGTTGTCACCAATGTGACAGCCAATGGTTTTAATAAAAGAAAGGATCAGAAAAAAACAGCAGCAACAAAACAGAACAAAACCCCATCCCTGCTACTGCTTCCTTGGAACATTTTGTTTGTTTGCTTTTCAGTATTGATGCTGATGGGACAATGACAGTAGACTGGAATGAGTGGAGAGATCATTTTATGTTTAACCCAGCTACAGACATTGAGGAAATAATTCGATATTGGAAACATTCCACTGTAAGTTCAACTTTCTTTTAACTTAGGGCAGCTGTTAAGTTGATCTCTGCTGGGTTAGTTTGCAATATGGAATATAACAGCTTCACAGTCATATTTGAAGCATACCCGTCTTCTGATTGTTTGGTTTTCCTTTTTCCTTGGTGCTATCCCATTTACAAGCAGGGTAGCTTGAGTTCTTTCTGAATGAAGTACTTCATCTAAACTTTGTCAATAACAGTAATTCTTTGGAAGGAGTTCCTTGGCTTCCTTTGGAAATATTTCACGAAAAGATAATAAGTCCAATATGAAATCTTTTTCAAATTATGGTACATTCTTATGTTCAGGGCTTTTGATGTACTGAAACAAATTCTAGAAGCATTTTAACTACGTTCAAATTAATTCAGTATTTGCATTTCCATAGTAATATTATTACGATAAAATCACTGCTGTCATTAGTGATGATTTTCTGTGCACATATTGTCTCACTCTTTTGTGCTATGGAGTGAAATTTAAGAATGACAGAATATTCAGCAATAGGCTATCCACTGTGCGGAGAAATTTTTTAAGTTCCCATTGAATGGAACTCTTGCCACCTCAGTGACTTTGAAGAACAAATAATAAGGCAAGTAAACCAGGAGTAACCCAATTTCAAAATATCCTTCCTGTGAATTAGTGGAGTAATGCATAAAATTAGATAAATTCTTTTGGCTATAGTGAGACCATTTATATCTTCAAGGATTAGTTGGAATTTCCATAATAAAAAACACTTTATGAGATATGAAAGCTTTGAGTATTTCACGCTGCGCAACCTCCATTCAGAAATGCTTGCCAAAAGGGAGTTAGCTCCTTGTTTGATGAAGAAAACATTTGAAGCACTGCTATGAATTCAGGTAGTCCTGTTCCCAACTTCCTTAGTGGAAAGATAAGCCTTTGCTTTAATAAAATGCTTCATATTACTATTATTAAATGTAAAATAAATTTTGTTAATTATAGAATTTCATTAGTTATCCCTTAGAAGCAGTTTTAGAAGTCTCTTGTGATCTTCCAATGTTGCAGTCAGCTGATGACCCACTTATCACAGCAAGACAAATCCAGCTCTACAGCAACACAGCTGGTGTTTCAGATAAGAGCAGCTGTGAGACCTCACGTGCCTGGCTGGCACAGACAGCTCTTCAGTTCTGTTTTTGTTGTAAAATTTTAGTTGCTGTCACACTCTTCCAAGCAGATAGCAGCATTGGCATAGCATTATCATGAGTGGGTAGCTTTGGCCTTTCTGTTATGAACACCCTGAAATGTAGCTGCTTTTTCTTAACTGTGTTTAGGGCCTGGTAGACATAAGGTCTAAACCCTGGTAGATATGTGTAGTATCTCTAAGAACATGGAAATTAAATTTTGAAAGTTTGGATTGATCTTGTGATGTTTCCATGTAGTTGAGCAACTGATGTCACCTCACTTAGAAACCATGAGTGTCAGAAAGATGAAAAGATTTTCTAATTAATCTGTTCTGTGTTCAATATCCAGAATAGTTGGAGCTTATCCATTTTGTCTAGTGGCTATATTTATAATCAGTATCCTGCAATTCTTCCGTTCCAGCTGATCAAGATGATGTTCTGCCTACTAAACAGATAGGGAATGCAGCATGAGTCAGGGATGCAGTGTCTACAATTAAAACCAGCAGTAGTTAAAAAAAGTTAACATTGGTTAACATGCTTTCTGGTCAGTAGTTATTAAAACATTCTTACTCTTTATGGTTTAATTTGTGTAATATTTGCTCTGTGTTACCTACAGTGTATTTTTTTTCCTATATCATGGTTATAAATTAGATAAAGAGCAGAGATTGTGTTTCAGTTAAATGTGAAATTCCATATTCAGATGTCTTGGACAGCTTATTGCTAAGGCCTGTCAAATTGTTCAGATCGAATGGTAGTATAAACATGCTTCTCATGATGAAAGTTCAAAGAAGTCATTAATGTATATAAAGCATTAGTCAAACTGGAGATTTTGTAAGCTAATACACAGCAGTTACTGGAAACAGAAGATTCTGATATATCAGCTCTGCTACTTTAAAATCTTGGGTTGAGAGGGGGAAGGGGAAATCCCACATATGTGTGAATAAGTTACCATGAGAGAGAAATCTTTTGTTAGCATCCTTAGGAGATTACCAAACTAATCCCAGAAGGCTGTCCGGTGAAGGGTTAGCTGCAACATATAAGCGTTTGAGCTGTGGTGCAGACTGTGAAGGTCTCCTGATCATGACAGAATGCCAAAGGGGAAATCTGTCATCATTTTTAATGATGATAGTGCAGTCTTTGAAATGGTGGGTCTGTGGTGTTGCTACTTAATGCCTTTGTAGAAGTCATTAGAAGTTGCTGTTTGTTGACTAGCAATAGCAATCCATAGCAAGTTAATTATAGAATGCAAATTAGATGGTTTTTTATTTTTAACTAGCGTTTTGTGTACACATTATCAGGTAGTAGGTGAATTTGGAGTTGGAACTGTTGATAAAATTGATATACTGGAAGGACACCATCATTTGCACATTTTTGCTTTGGATTCTTATAGGTGTTGGATATAGGTGACAGTTTGACTGTCCCAGATGAGTTCACAGAAGAAGAGAAGAAGACAGGACAGTGGTGGAAACAGCTGTTGGCAGGAGGAGTGGCTGGTGCTGTCTCTCGAACAGGTACAGCACCATTAGATCGCCTTAAAGTGATGATGCAGGTAGGTGCAAAGTTGCAGAACCTCTTAGTTTCTAGTGTATCACTTCAGTTTCTAGACACCTGTTATGGAAAACTGATGGGCAATTACAATATCTAAATTCTGGTTTTACTGGCTGAAGCATTTAAGCAAGTGATACCACCTAATAGAAGCAATCTTCTGTACTGTTACTTTGGTTCCTTTTAGGTTCATGGTTCAAAGTCAAACAAAATGAATATAGCCAGTGGTTTTAAGCAAATGTTGAAAGAAGGTGGTGTCCGATCTCTCTGGAGGGGAAATGGTGTAAATGTTGTGAAAATAGCTCCTGAAACAGCTATCAAGTTCTGGGCCTACGAACAGGTAGGGTGATAAGTAAGGAATGAAAATAATGGTGAATAAAATACTGTGTCACTCACACTGTTCATTATTTGCACTGTTGTATTATATAGAAGTTCTTATGGTTGAGAATTTTGTCATAGTGACTCAGAGTGACTTTCACTCTGAAATACTGAAAGAAATGGTCTATTCTGTTTTAAAAGGGTCTATTTATTCTGTTAATGGAGTACTTGATGTTAGGCATATTTTGCTATTGTATTAAAAGCAATGTGAGTAAACTAAATCTGTCACAGATTTTAAACTGTCCTCCAGTCTACATAGCTTTATATGGAGTGCTTCCTTAATACCTGGTTTGTTGCTTCAGAGTGGCAACAGCCAAAAACGTAGCACATTGTGCTAGATGAACTTCACAAGATTCTTTTTAAGTCAAATATCACGGTGCTATGTGAGATGCCCTCATCCCGGATTTCAGAGTTATATTTACCTCTGAATCAGCTTTAAGCATTGTGTTAAGATCTAATCCTCCTTGGGAAAATGAACTCCTGTCCTGGTATAGTTAAATGATCTTGATTTTGCCTCTGAGGCTCTTGACTCGGGTAAGAGTAAATGAAGATATTGCACATCTCTGTAAAACTATGAAATAAAACCAACAAAAAGTCAAGCAAATTGGGATGTCATGAGACTGAAGGGCAGATTTGGGTGCTATAGAGTAACCTAGAACACATATTTTTTTACTCCTGCTCTGCCTTTCAGAAGCCAACGGAACGTTCTTGCACGATGGTGTCTATTTTTTTGAGTGTAACAGTCCTTACAGCTCTCTGAGTGTCTCTGTGAATGTCCTACTTGATCTTTCTTGCAGATCCAGTTGTTCAGTCAGAGAATGAGAGCTGGGCTTGTTTTTGCTATCTAGGGCCACAGTGTGGGTACCCTTGTGTTGGCAGATTTCAGAATAACAGACAGTACTGTGGGTGGCTGAGGTGTTTAATGTGAAGGATTCTTACAGGCTGGAATATTTATTGTATTCTGGAGAATCTTTGTCCACATAGTTGTAGTGATTATAGTGCTAAATTTATTGGGTTAATAAATGTAACTGTAAGTACAAGAAAAAATAATTACAGCTTGAAAAGACATTTTGTGCTGTGCTCCTGCCTCTCATAGTAACTCTGGCCTCCCCTAAGAAGCATGTGATGTTTATTTTATGTGTTTTAACTATACAGTATAAGAAGATACTCACTAAGGATGATGGAAAGTTAGGCACTGTTGAAAGATTTGTGTCTGGTTCTTTGGCTGGAGCAACAGCCCAAACTTCTATTTATCCCATGGAGGTAAGTAACATAGATCTGCTTCCACTGGAGACTCTGCCAAATGTCTGGTTCATTTCCAAAGTAAAACCCTTTTTCTTCTTGGAAGTATTGTTGGAATTACTCTATGTTCCCATATCCTAATTTATTTTGACTTTATTTACTTTGGACTTTTATTCAGAATTTCAGAACTAGGCCTTTTAGACAGTATCATGTTCTAATTAATACTTGTCATGTTTATATATATTTGGCTGTGTAATATTGTCTAAAGCAATGTTTAAATAAAACCTAGTTGAAGGATAAAAATAATCCAAGAACACATTTAAAATGAAGTACATATTCAAGTATTTTCTAAATTGGGCGTAAATCTTTTGCCCATTGTATGTAAGCAAGGAATTGTCTTGTCTGTAGCAGAACTGGTGAAGTTCTGTTGCATTATGATTGGGAGCTGCTTCTGATTAGGAGATCAGCGTGGAGAACGTAACAGCTACAGTTGAGGCTGGGTTCCTTTCTAGGACATATTTGTATGTGGTTCTATACATGTTGCAATTTACGTAGCATTAATGTATTAACTAACTGCTCTAGGGCAGCTATTTCATGTCCTGCTTTTTGAAAACAGAAGTAGGATGCACTTCCTTTACTGCTGATTCTCCAGAAAGTTTGTCTTGTGCAAGTAAATTGAATATATGTTGGGTCTGGGATTAAAGCAATACCAACATCAAGATTTGGAAGTAACGAAAAATGCAGCCTAAATACATTTTTCATAGGGAGGAGTGTCAGTAAGAATAGGACTTAGCTGTCTTTATTGCTAACAGTGATAATGCTCTCCTTTTAAATAGCATCCTTGCTGTTAGAGCTGAGTCACAGCTGGCCTGAGTACAGAGATGGACCAAATTACAGAATAACCCAAGTGTTATGTAGATCATCTGGATTACACTGATCAATGGAGAGGAGTGAGCTATTCTACAAGAAGATGCTCTGATCTCCCTAACAAAGATATAATACTGCTCTGGAAGTTGTGTTTTTAGAGTGTTTCTAAGTAAAAGATAAAAGCACTGTGCCAGGAATCTCCCGAGGAAGCTTCAATCTATGAGGCTTTCAAGTAGGCCAAATTCTTGCTTGGGAAGTTCCCTCTGTGGTTTCTTTTGGATACTGTTAGTAATTTCTTAGTTCCAAGACTTATTTGCATTATGAATCAGATGCTGGTTTCAGTAGCAAGACACAATCTTTGTATTTCTTAACTACATCTCAGGGTTGTGCTTTTGAAAAGATTATTTATTATTATGTGCTTTGCTGTTCTGAGGTCAGAAGTATGATCAGCTAAGTATGTTAATGCTCTCATTTAGCTAATGCTAGTGATTCTTACAAATGTTGCCCATACTGCCCTCAAGTTAATCAAAGATCTGCCTGTTCTAATCAAGAAAAGAAAGCTAAACTGCAATTCAAAAAGGCCTCTGATTTGTAAGCTGGTGTGTGGTGGTACGTGTGCTGCTCTGCACTGATGACAAAACCTGAAGATGCCTGCTCTTAACAAAGCCTGAACAGTGGTCGGCACAAAGGAGATGGGAAAATGCAAAACAGTTCCAGACAGTTAAATAAGCAGGAAGATACTGTTTTTTTCCTGTTAAAATAAGTCAATAAATAGATGCGTAATTAAAGCTACTATTTTTTCCCCTTTAGGTTTTAAAGACCAGATTGGCCGTGGGTAAAACAGGGCAATATTCTGGGATGTTTGACTGTGCTAAGAAGATTTTAAAAAGAGAAGGTGTAAAAGCCTTCTACAAAGGCTATATTCCTAATATTCTGGGTATAATTCCTTATGCTGGCATTGACCTTGCTGTTTATGAGGTGAGTTCAGATCACTGAATGCATGTAGCTTTCATGAATTAATTCATGGAAAGGGTAAATATTGTTTCCAATACATTGTTTAGTTGGATTTGTCACCTGCTTTCAGTGTTAGGGCTGACTTCAGTTTAAAACACACAAATTGACCATTTACACTAATCTTACTAGACTACAATGTTTTTATTTGTTTGCTTCTCCTTGAGGAGTGCCTGTGATGAGCCCTTACATGCAACAGCACCAAACAAGAAATCTACTAGTAAGGCAGGATTATACAGCCCTTGGCAATACAACATGCTTGCACACTTAACCCACCCTGCTGGGCTGGCACCTACCCATTCTGTAGCAAATATGAGCCTTAACAACCTGATATGATATTCATATTATGTTGCCTAACCTGCATTTATATATTAGATTTTTTCCATTTCTCTGCTTGATAATCACTTTGTAGTAACCTGAATTCCTTGTGTGTCTGTGCATGTCACCAGAATTCTTTGTGGCTGACACATAGTTGTTCCGAGGAGTCTGAAACACTATTCTCTTTCCTTCCAAGAGAATCTGGCACCGCTTACACCCATCAGCAACAATTAGCATGTTTTATCTACCTTAGATGGTAGGTGTTACTTCAAAGGGTGTTAAGTAACTCAGATGTGTAGATTCTTTATTTTTTAGTCTAGACAGATTTTTTGACACACTATACTTTAACTGTCACTGGTAGTAAACAGAATTGCTTGAGCAAACATTTTCAAAGCAGTATGGAAGTTCTTTTCTACAGTTTGCATCTTTGCTTCTGCATGGGGTGATGCACACAGCTGTGTGAGCTTTTGTTGCAACCTGTGGGTGCTGAGATGTGTTTCCTTTTTCCTCTCCTCCAAGTATTATCAGGTGTAAAATGGGCACTGTTCCTTAGCTGGACCCTTCAGAGATTTCTGTTCTAGGCACAATCTACTGTGATCTGGTTCAAGTCCTTACCCATGTGCTACAGTATTGACTCGTGTACTTTAAGCACGTAAGACTGGTGCAGTGAGATGGGTGCTTTTCAGGATTGAGTCCATAAGATTTGATATGAATAAAGAAGTATTTGTTTACTTTCTTGAAAGCAGATCTCTTGTCTTACTATTTAATTTTATATCTTGGCAGCTCTTGAAGAGCACATGGCTAGAACACTATGCATCGAGCTCTGCTAACCCAGGTGTTTTCGTGTTGCTGGGATGTGGTACTGTTTCCAGCACGTGTGGGCAGTTAGCCAGTTATCCTCTTGCTCTTGTCAGAACACGTATGCAGGCTCAAGGTGAGTCCTCTTGTACTGAAAATGTTCCTGTGTGGGCACATCAAAATTCTGTCATTTGGGATGTTTGTATCATTTGTATCCCAGCTGTGATTTTTGCTTGATAGGTCTGCGCACAGACTTAAGGACAGAAGCCTAGATTTCCAAAGGGATGTGTGTGGATAATGCTTTTCCGTGGGATTTAGACACATGGATATCTCTCAAATGTCTGGGATTAAAAAGATCTCCTTCCTGTGAGAACTCAAACTGTTGCAACTCAAACTGTTCAAACTCAAAACACATTATTTTTTTTTTTTTTGTTCTAGCCTCATTGGAAGGAACTCCACAGCTAAACATGGTTGGTCTCTTTCAAAGAATTGTTGCTACAGAGGGAGTCAGAGGACTTTATAGGGGCATAGCCCCTAATTTTATGAAAGTGCTTCCAGCTGTCAGCATCAGCTATGTTGTATATGAGAAAATGAAGCAGAATTTGGGAATAGCATGAAATGAAGGAAAAAGGTGAGATTCTTCTAATGATGTTGGAAACACCAGAACAAAAATAATTCCTCAAGTAATCTGCTCTCACAATCAGAGACAGGTTTTGTGGAGAGATGCTGCAACTTCTACTTTTACCCTGAAGTGGGAATAAACTTTTTAAAATTTTAATTAACCATTTCTAAACAGATACCTATATTGCACTTTAAAATGTTTAAGAGAAAAACAAATCAAGAAACTATCTTTAAATCAACAATATGTTTGTGTTTTCAGGAGATCATGCCTGTTTTACTCATTGGCTTTTGGGTTTTTTTTAAATTTGTCCTCTGTAATTGTATATTTGGCTTGGATCAAAGAAAAGGTAGGAGAAATTCATACTGCCTTGATGCTGAGTATGTGAAAGTGACTTTTTGTTTTGTCATGCTGCCTATACTTGAGTGATTCACAGGCAATATTTTGCACGCCTGCAAGTGAGCACTTACTGTTGTGATTTTTAAAGACTTAAGTTCATTGGAAATAGAATCTCAGATACAGATAAGGATGGAATAACCTGTTAAAATGTAGCCCATCACCTTTACCTTCAGGCTATCTTTTTTTGTGTTTTCATGTAAAGACTAAGAGCCTGAGCAACTGCTGTTCCGTGCTGTCAGAATACCTCAGGTGAATTTACACAGTGTTTTTGTAATACAATCAATGATTTCCATAACCTGCTTCACTGGGCCTGCTTTTCATTGCACTTGTAAATATTAGCACCATTAACTATGAGAAGCTTTGGGTTGCAGCCACATGTTTTGTAGGATCATAATCTACAGGAAGAGAAAAGGCTTAGTTTACTAGATCCATTCCATACAAGTGCCCATTGCTGTTTAAAAACAGGATGCAGGATCCAGTATTAAGCTGAGAGTGATTGTAATACAGCCAATAGTGGAGCTTATCACAGCTGCCTTGGGGAGAGAAATGCCAATCATTTTGGACTCTTTATCCTCTCTTACTCACTCAGAGTGCTGCAGTCCACTATGTGCTTTTTAGCCAACAAAGGGTTGCATTATTATGTAAGGATTGTACAGGTTTGTCATGTGAGCTAAATCCTTTTTCCCCCAGTCTTCCGTGAACGCTGGCTGTGTGTGTGACATTGATGGTAAAATGCTGAAGCTTTTTGTCCAAGTAACCAAATGGGCCTGCTGATCTCAGGTGCCCATCAGGTTGATGTTAGTGAAGCAAGCAAAGCATGCACACGGAACTTAGTAGTGCATGAGAAACGGCTTCATCTCCAAAAACGAAGCAGCACTTCCTCAATGCAGAAAGTTAGGTATTTCCATGTAGAAGTACTTCCAAAGTGACTTCCTTTTTTTGGGGGAGTAAGAGGGTGGTGGTGGGATGATGCCACATTTCAGTTGCCTTCAGATCTGAAGACTGAAATACAGTAACAATCATTGCTGACTCATTTGTTACACTTTTACTGCTGTGATGTGTGGTGTCTTAATCTTTTATCTTCAAGATTGTATGTATCTTGACTTTCTCAAAGCAACTGCTCATAGACCACTTCCTGAAATTGGATTATTGAAGAAGGAGCTTTATTCCTGTGAGGTCATTAAGGGTGTTGTTTTTAAATGTTCAGAGGTTTTTTTACGAACAAATAAGAAAGCGAAGATGAATAACTGCCTGAACCTCTCTTGTTTCACATCATGTTTAGGCCATGTTTTTCAAACAACAATCAATTGTAAATTTGTGCTCAGTGCTTCCATCTATAACAACTCCATAAATTTTGTATTATAAACTGTTGTTTTGTCAGATTTCAGCAGGTGGCAGCTGTAGCTGTGCCTTTTGGCCTTCCCTTTAGGAAAACCTTGGGCTTTGCACTTGTTAAGAAATTTTTTAATAACCCCATTCTCTTCACATGATCCAGATGTACAATGCCTTCCTGATCCAAATGTTTCTTGGTTTTGCCAACAGTTTTGTATCATTGTGGGATTTGTGAGATAAGTTCCCCATCATTTCATTGGACTGTGACCAATGAGCAAATGTCTCGTGTGTGTGTGTATGTGATGAGAAGATGACTTAAGCAGTGTCAGTCTTCCGGACTTACTCCATCTGGTTTATAGTGTGCAAGTGCCGTTATGAGTGACAATTATGGTAATGATGTTTCCCAAACATGATGTTGAAAAGATGAAGGTCTATCAAAGTTAATTTTTCATATGTGCCTTTATGATAACTGTGTTCAATTATGTATTCTTTGTCTCTTAAATGTATGTTTACCTTTTTATCTCTATAGAGTTATCAATTTCTAATAAATGTTTGTTTCCTTATCTGGCTGCAGTGTTCGATGTTTTTATTTCATGGCCTGAGACATAACACTTCTTTATTGCACTATATGCATAATACTCAGTGTCAAAAATGAAGGTACTTTATCTAAAAATAAGTTTGAGATGAGCCCATGCTTTACTATTACATTGATATTTGAATACTTAGCTTGGGATGAGCAGACAGTTATGCTATTAAACTCTAGCTGTCTTGTTGCTTAATAGGTGATCACATAGTGTTTAATATTTTTGCTTGTTCTTTGACCAGTCTTACACCACAATTTGCTGCTGTACATGCTGCGTGACAGAACTTTTAATCATCAGGAACAACATGCTTGCTTGTATTCCTAATGTGTGTCTTGCTTTGATGTTAATCTTACCTATTAAGGATCAATATAAAATATTTTCAAGGGAATTGACTTAATTTGCTCTGCATGTGTTGCATGTCTGTCCTACTTAAAAGCATTCTCAGTAGCCAGCTTTGCAATTCCTTATGAGTTTTTCACACCAATCCTTCAAATATTTAAAGATAACTGTAAACAGATTAGGGATGCTTTTATTTTGTCTCTGACTTCTACAAATACAGTTCTTGTAACACAAGATTTTAAAGTTTCCTTTCAAATAATGGCAGAGGTAGGTGCTCGGTGTGTAGTTCCTGACTAAATGAACAGCCTGACATTCAATTCTCAAGGCAAGAATGACTTTAACTGAAAATTCTCTGCAATTAGAAAGGCCAGGCTGTAAATGATCTCTCTTATGGTGATGGAGTGGGAAGGTGTGCTCTCAGTGCTCTCCAAATTAGATAGTCCCCCTATCCCCTTCAAAAGTAAAATCTCAACTGCTACAAAGTGTAGCACAATACCAGGACACTGCTTTCAAGTTAGCCTCTTGGGAAAATGAATTCTGCAGGTTTTTTATCAAAGACTGATCCTGATAATGCTTATTTGATATATAGGAGTTATTACATGGCAGCATGTACAATGTTTGGCTTTCAAAACAGCTCAGACCTGCAATCTGTATGTTACCATTATTTCTAACAGCTTGCAACTACGTGCAGGTCATGTTAAAACAATAGTGAGGCAGCAAAACCGCATGGACAGGCAGTCTGTTCAGGACAGCCTAATTCTCTTACAAAAATAGTATAATTTTGATCCCTGTTTTATGTTGGACAAGAGGGATATAATTCTAAGCAAATAACTGTTTCTTCAAGCTCAATCCTTTAGTTTTTACTGTATTCCACCAATACATCTTCATAATCGGTTGACATAGTGTGTTTCCATAATGCATTCTGAGTTCTTAAATTAGTGGTGATGGATTTGTACATTGCTGACTACTTTAGTCTCTTCTGTTAGCAAGTTTCAGACTAAACTTTTACATTCTACAGTCCAGAAAAGTCTTTCACCTTTCCTTTGTATCTTCTCTTATGCTGGGTGTTTTATATACAAAGATGGTGCCTGTAGATGATATTAAAAATGTTACCATACATACTGCCTCTTTGGTTAAAGAAACTTAGGCATGAAGGGAATGTAAGTCATGTAGTGTCGTAAGAAAGTTATTAAGAAGTTCAGGAATTGTGCATCCATCTCCAAATTCATCCCTAGTAACTCCTAGCTTTTCTGGAGTGTTCCTTGGGCAAAGGATTCTTCCTATGCCTAGAAGTAAGAGACCTGGAAGGGAAAAGAAAAGCTTGCTTTATTTTCCCTTCAAATATACATGGGGTGTGACTGCAATTCAGTAGCATTAATGCTAGAAAACACTGCAGAAACTGCTTGGAATTTAATGTAGGGCTGCTAATGTCGGTCTTCCCCACTTGATTGTGGTGGGCTTCCTGGCAGGATCTGCCTGCTGCAGCAGTGGCATTCCTCATAATGGCACCAGCCTGGGCACAAGCCATCTTGCACACTTGCTAGTGGAAATGTCACAGTGAACACTGTGTACTGAAACACACTTGGCAGCTTTCCCTTATGTGAAAGAACACTGGGTGTTGCTGCACTACCCAGGTGAGTCTGGGTGTGGACCTGCCTGGGGCACGAATTATCCTTCTGTGGCCTAGAGTGTTCTTTAGTGTCTTGTTTCCAACTTCTAAACTAGCTGCACTTGTTGGTATGCAGCATAACACGATGGCATCTTTTCATTCCAATATTTGAAGTGTAGAGAAGGTATGGTATGAAGTATGTTTAAAATAGGTGATGTTGCTATATGTAAGCTATTAAAAAACAAAGGATATCATAACCTGTAGACGATTTGCCGTGTGGAAAAGTGTGGTTTTTAAATGCTTCCCCTTCTGATGTCTGAATGATCTTAGGGATGGCCTTTAAGGCTTACAGTAAAACAAGATACTGATCTAAACTTTATGTTGTGGAGGATGTAATAGGTGAAAACTGGATATTCAACACAGTGACTCTGTAGTATTGTCAGTGTTGCAGTGTGAATTATGTCTAGCTTCGAAGCCCTTCTGGTGTCTGAAAATGGGTAAAAAAATACTTTGGACATTATTTTTGCAATTCAGGGTAAAAATTATTTGTGTTCTGGCAACTAACTAAATGCATGAGTATTGTGCACCTAGCCTTAGACTTTGAGTCCATTTTGCTTAAGGATAAACAAAGGAGTGTACTACATGCTATATAGGTGTATAAAAAACCCATAGTGTTTATACACATGCATACTCATATACATCTCGACCTATAAAACCTCTTTTTTTCTGCACCAAGTTTGTGCATCTCTTTTGTGTAGTGGCTGGAGCAGCTTCCAGAATAACCTTTTACTTGGACACTCTTGAAGCATTGAAACTGCTGTCCCTGCAGACTTACCCTCTGCAAGCTGAAAGTAGGAGATGAGAACTCCTCAATAGAACTCAAACTGAGCCCATAAGTTCTCTTACATAATGTGTTGGTAGAGTCCAGAAACTTTTGTTCCCTCTAGGCACATGTAAAGCAGAATATCTTGCATCCATCCTGTTGAAGTGTAGGTGTAGGCAGGACCCATGAAGTTGGCAGGTGGCAGATGAACTTCTGTTTGGATGCTCTTGCCATCCTAAACTAAGCCTTTTGCTAACATATTTGACCTGAAGTTAAGCTCTTTCTAAAGCTCTGATATAAAAACACTCTGTCTCTCTCTAAAGCAAATGTCTTGAGGTTTTTAGTTGTTATTAACTTGTGTCATGCATGAGCCAGTCTCTCCCTGGGAAGCCATAACCGCCCTTTGTATTGGCTGTGTGGAGGAAATACGCGGCTACAGATGCAATTTGAGCAGTGCCATCTACTGTCGTGTTGCAGTCCTGATTTGTAAAGGGAATGGTTTTTCTAGACTGAACAGTTGAGTTCATTCCTTGAAGTTATCTTTACACCAAAGAAAAAACAGTTTATAGCAGTGCAGGATAAACTTATCGAAGACATATTTTTAGTGATGATTGTGATATGTATATGTCTGTCATGCTTCTTCCAATATAAAAATGCTAAGCAAATCTTTCAAACAGTTTGGGCCTGGCAGTAATTGACTGAGGAGAAGTTAAGAGGCCAGCTTCCTGCAGAGATGGTTTAATAGGACTTGATCTGCAAACAGGATTTCTTAGTAATTTTAGTGGTGCAGATTGCTGTCTCGCTCCTGACAGCACTGCTAATGCAGTCTTTCTTAAAACAGATGCATATGGAAGATATTGCCTTTGTCTCTAGTACTAAAGCTAGCAATTCACAGTTTTGATGGATCTCTAATGTAAAGGTTTCCATCACCACAGCTAGCTACTTTTGTAATAACAAAGTTGTGCTACTCTTTATGGCTTAGGAAGGGGTGGTGCTATGTGGGTGGAAGACTCCTGGCTTTCTGGAAACTCCTTGTCTGGATCACACAAAGCCTTCTGCCTCTGGGATGGCAGCAATAATCCTTGTGACTGTAACCCATCCTCATTAAAGTGTCTGTACTAATGAATAAGTGCATATATCTCACCCATCTGATGCGTAAATGTTTAATTTTGCTTTTACCAGTCAGCCAGTTTGACAGAAGATTGGTTTCTGTGCAGTGGAGAAAAAGACACAAGTGTGGTTTTGCATTTCTCCACAGAGAATTGGAGCTGGAGTTTGGAGCACTTCTGAATCAGTTGTGACACTGCTATCCTCTTGAAGTTGTTTAGGCTTAGACATCAAATATTGCTTGCTATTCCCCCATGGAGTATCTGGTTTTAGTTTGCTTCTCCAGCCTTCTGTGCTTTCTCTATTCTAGAGGAAAAAAGGGACAAAGGAGAATATTTATGCAGTATTCTCACTTGTTCCTGCAGACTGGTACTTTATGTCCGTGCCTTGCTGTGAGGCATTTGCTGGGCTGTAATCGAATAGCACTCATCTCCACATTATGACATTTTGATAGCAAACTGTGCGATCCTGTAGACAGGAGAGGCTGGCAGATGGAGATTTTCATCTTAGGTCTGCCACTGATCTTGTGCATGTGCTTTCTCAGCATCTGTGGTCCTTGTACTTTCTTATCTGGTAGGTGTTAAGCTTTCTGGGACTGCCATCATGCTGTGCTGTTTCAGTGTGTAGTCTGGGGTTGTGCTATGATACAAATAATATTAAAAATTACAACCTTAACCTACAGCAGCACTTGTTAAAATATGGTGAATTTGATCTGTGGAGATTTTCTGTTAGTGTTTAATGCTTAAGGCAATACTATAATGTGAAAAGGAACCTGCAGGAAGCAGGAAAGCAATTGTAGTTTTTAAAAAAAGTTGTTTGCCAAAGTTATTGGTTTTTAGCTATTTCTCCTGTATTTCTAAGCTGCAGCCGTGTTTCTCACCCGTCTGTAGCAATCTCTAGCACTGCAAGCTAAGCGCACGTACATCTCTTCGTCTCTCTCTAAGAACGCAGAGAACCCACTGAGCTGCAGTGCTAAATTCGGCTTTTATGGGAAAACAGCAGCGCAATAGCAGAGCCTAGGTGCCGAAAATGGCTCGGTTACTTGAACTCCCGTTCTCTCTCACTGTGCGTACACCCTGCCGTCGGAGAATGCGAGAGGCCGTGTGCACCCTGTGCGTTAGCGATGGTAAGATGTCGGGCTCGGGCGCAGGAGCCTCCTGCGCTGCGCGGTGCGGCGGCGGCAGCCGCTCCCGGGCGGCCGGGCCGGGCCGGCGGCAGCAGGGGCAGCCCAGCAGAGGGCGCCCCGCGGTGCGGCGCGCGCCTGTCGCTGAGGGGGCTCGCGCGCCGCTCGTCATGAGGGGGGATGCTCGCGCGCCCCTGTACTTACTTGACGGGAGATGCTCGCGCGCCCCTGTCCCTGAGGGGGGATGCTCGCGCGCCCCTGTCCCTGAGGGGGGATGCTCGCGCGCCCCTGTCCATGAGGGGGGATGCTCGCGCGCCCCTGTCCCTGAGGGGGGATGCTCGCGCGCGGCTGTCCATGAGGGGGGATGCTCGCGCGCCCCTGTCCCTGAGGGGGGATGCTCTCGCGCGGCTGTCCCTGAGGGGGGATGCTCGCGCGCCCCTGTCCCTGAGGGGGGATGCTCGCGCGCCCCTGTCCCTGAGGGGGGATGCTCGCGCGCGGCTGTCCATGAGGGGGGATGCTCGCGCGCCCCTGTCCATGAGGGGGGATGCTCGCGCGCGGCTGTCCATGAGGGGGGATGCTCGCGCGCGGCTGTCCATGAGGGGGGATGCTCGCGCGCCCCTGTCCATGAGGGGGGATGCTCGCGCGCGGCTGTCCATGAGGGGGGATGCTCGCGCGCCCCTGTCCATGAGGGGGGATGCTCGCGCGCCCCTGTCCATGAGGGGGGATGCTCGCGCGCGGCTGTCCCTGAGGGGGGATGCTCGCGCGCCCCTGTCCCTGAGGGGGGATGCTCGCGCGCCCCTGTCCCTGAGGGGGGATGCTCGCGCGCGGCTGTCCATGAGGGGGGATGCTCGCGCGCGGCTGTCCATGAGGGGGGATGCTCGCGCGCCCCTGTCCATGAGGGGGGATGCTCGCGCGCGGCTGTCCATGAGGGGGGATGCTCGCGCGCGGCTGTCCATGAGGGGGGATGCTCGCGCGCCCCTGTCCCTGAGGGGGGATGCTCGCGCGCGGCTGTCCATGAGGGGGGATGCTCGCGCGCGGCTGTCCATGAGGGGGGATGCTCGCGCGCCCCTGTCCATGAGGGGGGATGCTCGCGCGCGGCTGTCCATGAGGGGGGATGCTCGCGCGCGGCTGTCCGTGAGGGGGGATGCTCGCGCGCCCCTGTCCCTGAGGGGGGATGCTCGCGCGCCCCTGTCCATGAGGGGGGATGCTCGCGCGCCCCTGTCCATGAGGGGGGATGCTCGCGCGCCCCTGTCCCTGAGGGGGGATGCTCGCGCGCGGCTGTCCATGAGGGGGGATGCTCGCGCGCCCCTGTCCATGAGGGGGGATGCTCGCGCGCGGCTGTCCATGAGGGGAGATGCTCGCGCGCGGCTGTCCATGAGGGGGGATGCTCGCGCGCCCCTGTCCCTGAGGGGGGATGCTCGCGCGCGGCTGTCCATGAGGGGGGATGCTCGCGCGCCCCTGTCCATGAGGGGGGATGCTCGCTCGCGGCTGTCCATGAGGGGGGATGCTCGCGCGCGGCTGTCCGTGAGGGGGGATGCTCGCGCGCCCCTGTCCCTGAGGGGGGATGCTCGCGCGCCCCTGTCCCTGAGGGGGGATGCTCGCGCGCGGCTGTCCATGAGGGGGGATGCTCGCGCGCGGCTGTCCATGAGGGGGGATGCTCGCGCGCCCCTGTCCCTGAGGGGGGATGCTCGCGCGCCCCTGTCCATGAGGGGGGATGCTCGCGCGCCCCTGTCCATGAGGGGGGATGCTCGCGCGCCCCTGTCCCTGAGGGGGGATGCTCGCGCGCGGCTGTCCATGAGGGGGGATGCTCGCGCGCCCCTGTCCATGAGGGGGGATGCTCGCGCGCGGCTGTCCATGAGGGGAGATGCTCGCGCGCGGCTGTCCATGAGGGGGGATGCTCGCGCGCCCCTGTCCCTGAGGGGGGATGCTCGCGCGCGGCTGTCCATGAGGGGGGATGCTCGCGCGCCCCTGTCCCTGAGGGGGGATGCTCGCGCGCGGCTGTCCATGAGGGGGGATGCTCGCGCGCCCCTGTCCATGAGGGGGGATGCTCGCTCGCGGCTGTCCATGAGGGGGGATGCTCGCGCGCGGCTGTCCGTGAGGGGGGATGCTCGCGCGCCCCTGTCCCTGAGGGGGGATGCTCGCGCGCCCCTGTCCATGAGGGGGGATGCTCGCGCGCCCCTGTCCATGAGGGGGGATGCTCGCGCGCCCCTGTCCCTGAGGGGGGATGCTCGCGCGCCCCTGTCCGTGAGGGGGGATGCTCGCGCGCGGCTGTCCATGAGGGGAGATGCTCGCGCGCCCCTGTCCCTGAGGGGGGATGCTCGCGCGCCCCTGTCCATGAGGGGAGATGGTCGCTCGCGGCTGTCCCTGAGGGGGGATGCTCGCGCGCCCCTGTCCATGAGGGGGGATGCTCGCGCGCCCCTGTCCGTGAGGGGGGATGCTCGCGCGCCCCTGTCCCTGAGGGGGGATGCTCGCGCGCCCCTGTCCATGAGGGGGGATGCTCGCGCGCCCCTGTCCGTGAGGGGGGATGCTCGCGCGCGGCTGTCCGTGAGGGGGGATGCTCGCGCGGCAGGCGGGCGGCGCGCGCCTCTCCATGAAGCGATGCTCGCGCGTCCCTGTCCCTGAGGGGGATGTTGGCGCGAGGCAGCCCCTCGTGCCGCGTTAGAGCGGGAAGCGAGAGGACGTCGTAGAGTCCTCAGGGATAAAAAAAATGTCCGGAGAATGCTGATGGTAAACGGTTTGGAGAAAAGCTTTGAGACGCGAGGTACCCGGCTTTGGCACAGCAGATGCGGCGGTCAGCGGTCATTAAGGTACAAAGGGCTGCGCCTCCAGGCTGGGACTGGGGCGCGGGTAGGCGTGTGAGGGGAAGATGGGATCGAAGGGAACACATGAAATCGGAGGCTGAAGGTCAGAACTTTTTTTCCTGACGGTGCAGAAATCTCCCCAAGGGAGAGAGAGGCATTGCTTGAGACAGTATTTAAACATAGAGTAAATCAAACCTATTGCCACATGCATCACAGACGGCCCTTTACTGCTGTAGGTCACTTAGGACTGAAATAACCACAAAGACAAAAAGATTTTAAATTGTTCGGTAGCAGTCAGCAGGGCAGCATATTCCATCACCAGAACCTTGATTCTCTTTTCTGCTGGAGTTTGGGCATCTGGGATGCCTGGGCTACACAGGCCAGGGCCTAAATGAAGTATGATGGCAAAAGTAAAGGTTCAGATCAGCATTCCAGGCTGAAATTTGGTGTTCATGACTGGTGACACTACTGTCTCATGAGAAAGCTTCAGTGAATATTTTGATTCTTAAGTGTTAATATTTTAAAAACCCCCAAAACCAATGTAAATTAGTTTTTAGTAATTCTGTGTCTTCATCTCTTTTAATTTTTCATTGTGCTATAAGAAATAAGTCATATAGCACCTAAGATCCCAAAAGTTCTGGAAATTTCCCAGACGCTAGAATAAAACTTTAATGTGATTTGTTCCCTGCAAAGATACTGAGGCTGGAGTTAGTCATGAGAGCTGGATGGTAAGGAAACAATGCTCTAGGCACTTCTGTTGCCAGAAGCTGTTGCTCTGTATAACTACTTGAACCTTGTAATTACAGGCTTTTAACTTTTGAATGTATTTTATTAATACTTGAAACATAAACACTCAGTGCAACTGTTGAATATAGACCTTGCTTTAAAAAGTGAACAAACTCAACAAAAACCTTTCAGTGGTGCTCAGGGACTCATGGAGGAGAGGGTTGTAGCCCAGTGGTTCTACCTGGAAATTGCTTTCCAGAAGGGAGAAATTTACCTCGCTAACTCCACAGAAGCTTCAATTTTGAAATTTTTAACATCTTGATGGCTTTGAACTGCTTGCATGGAATCCATTCAAGTGCTCCTTTAGGGAGAGAATGCCATGTGAAAAGCGTTCCTCCACACTGTCAACCACAGGAGTGCTGTCCCAGGGCCTCAGTGGGACACCGGGCTGGGTGTAGGGCTAGAGTATGAGCTGTTTCCTCATTCTTATCACTGTTTTCTGAAGTTCAAGAACCTGCTTAGAGGATTCAGGCAGGCTTATAGTATGAGTAGCTGGCATGAGAATAAGGGTCATTAACCAGTTTATCCCCCATTGCAGGTTGCTATATTAGGCAGCTGCCTGCTCTCCCACTTTCTTGAGCCATATGTGAAGTTGCTTATATGGGGTTGAAATGTTCTGCTTGTCCTTGGTTACTTAACAGCGAGAGTTGGTGCATATTGTATGTATACAGGGATCAATCCAGTACAAAGTAAGAGACTCAGTTTGTAAGGGAATTTTACATTTTGTCAGTTATACTTTTAAAACTATTGATTTGTCAGAGTGGTTTGTTGGGTTTTGGTTTGGGTGGTTTTTTTACATTTTGGGGATTTTTTGCGATATCTTGATGCATCATCATCCGATTTCAGAATTAAAATGTGAGAGTAGCTCAGTTCAAAGACATTTCAGGAGTTTAAATCAGTAATTAATATTTCATGAAATTGTTTTAAACTGACAGAGCAAGGAAAGCTACAGTGTTCAAGATTAAGCTCATGCTGTTGAAGCTCACTTGTGTATTGATACTTAAATATAAAGTTTAAGATCTTAGTGAAGGAACATAAAACCTGCAATCGAGACGTAAAGAGAATACATAAAAAATTGTAACATTTTGACTAAGAACGTGTGCTTATTTTCTATGTGGTTCTATATCAATCTCCTTTAAAAAGTGCTCGGTTTAAGAGATAGAAAATGAACATCTGCCAGTAGATAGCAAAGCTGAAACTGAAGCAGCCTTTCTCTTGTATCTGTATACATACAGACATTTCAATATTTGCCTTTTGACTGCTTATCTCCTGTTAATTTCTAATAGCTTATTTCCTAGAAACATATAAGATGCTTTCCCTTTCTAGTGAAAAAGGCAATTTTGTTTTATACTGTTTTAAAACATCCTGGGGACCTTTGGAAAAGATTTCAGGCACTAAAGCAGAATGTTTATTTGTCCTCCAGTAAGGCACTGGCCTTATGAAGCAACCTAACCTAAGCCAACTCTACGTCCTTTACCCCAGTGCCTACAGTGTGCTGTCTCTGGGACTGAGTCCAGAGGCTGCAAAGCCCTTTCTTTAAAGTGTCACTCTGGAAGAGTCTGGAAGTCTTCTGCATGCAGATTGTTTTTGTGTATGAAAAATGCATGAATATTCCCTCAGGTGTTAATTAATGCAATTCTTAGTTATTGAGAACTTCAAGCAAAAAAAATCAGAAGGTTCGCAGTATTTAAATATACTCCTTACATCTAATTATTAAGTTGCACTCCTTGTAAGTGTCTGGTCAAAGCCCCTTTCTCCTTCCTTACTATATGCCCCCAACTGTACACTACCTTTGTAATGGGAGGATCTTTTTGCTTTTGGTTTTGCCTAGCTGAGTGTAAAGTAGGGAAATTTTTGTTCATTTCTGTTCACAATAACTGAATTGCTGGTTTCTAATTTGTAGGATTTTACTAACTGTAGTGGTGATGGAGAGAAGAGCTTGAACAACCCCCATTCGATCACACTTTAAGTACTTTCTTTTATAATTCATCAGTAAGTAGCAGGCATCTATGATGTGCTGGGGAGTTTCTCAAATGCTAAGAATGGAAAATGAAGAGTTATAACCAAAAGTTTCCCTCAGGACAATGCTAATGAGCCTACAAAATGGGTAGGATCAAGATATATGCAGCAGCTTTGTGTGTTCATGCTCTACATAGAAAATGTCGTGTTCTGGAATGAGAATCTGAGAAAAATGAGCGTCAATGAATAGGAATTTAATGTATGTGAGGGAAAAGTAGATTAATTGCTTCTGGTTCTGATTTTCAGGTTGACCTCCACAAAAGAAAGGCCACCTTAAAATCTCAAATTGTGTTATGAAAACAACTCTTCTCCTTCATTAGTAACAATAGCTCATATTGTTGCATTGAAATAATTTCTGAAAGCTAATTTTCTCTTCTAGTGTCTGTATTTGCTCTTGGAGCTTCTGAGAGCTCAGACAGTGGAAATTGGTAGACTGATCCCATTAATAGCTTCCCTAATTTTTCTACGCAGAGCTGACTCTTTTGACATAGATACTACAGGAAAACGACCAAATGTTGAACAAAACAGTTTTCACTGGAGGGAGTTACTTGCTTGAAAGCAATGCTGTTTTGGGTGAGAAAGTACCATTTTGGGTGAGAAAGAGCTTAATTTTCACAGTCTGTACTTTCAATCAAACAACAGGACAGTTTGGCTTGCCTTTCCTGTCTTAGTATGAAAGGGAAATACAAAACTGTGTGTACACCTGCTGTTACTTAGGAAAAACTAAATAACAGAAGAATATTGTAATGTTGTTACAGTTTGAGACGCAGACCTGAGTAGCTTGCTCAAATAGAGTGATTTGGAGAATCACTCTATTTGCATCACTATTAACCTATTAACCTTCTGCACCTCCAGTATACTCGTGCTATCAGTGCACATGGGTCTTCCAGATAACTCCTTACACAGTGGGCTTGCAGGAGAAAAAGCTTGTCATGGTATCTCCATGAGTGAAACCAGAATTACTATTTCTGCAACAGATCTGGAATAATTTCAGTAGAAATTTCTGAATAGTGCAAGCAGCAGGAAGTTTTAGATGGCAATTCCACCTTGCTTCTATCTGAAAAATTAAAATAAGAAACCTGTAATCTAGTGCTCACTAGCTTAATTTAATATGGGCTATTTTTGAAACTGAATGACAAGTCAGAATGGTGATCAATACAGTACTTTTGATGACAAAAACCCAAAACCACTAATTAATAGCATCATACACATAATAACATTTGGAACTCTTACGCTGCTTCCCATCTATCCCAAGCCATCAAGTTTTACAATTATATTTATATTAAAGGGAAAGATTGAATTATGTTGCTATGTTGTATAGCAGATGGACATGTTAGTGGATGGAGAAGTTAGGTAACTCTCCCAAAATCATGAGAGAAGTCAGTGACCACCAGGAATAGAAGCCACACATGCTGACAGCTGAGACTATCCTTCCTCCTGCACACAGGGAAGCATCAGCAAAAAAAGGAAGTACTTTCTGTGATTTTGGAGAGGCTGTTCCGGTGTTTCTGACTTTATCAGCAGAAGTACACAAGACTTTTACGTGGAGGGCTGGCTGCATGGCTCTTGCTGTAATTATTTTGTAATTTTGGCTGCTTTCAAACTGAACTCTTTTTCTGAGGATTGGCCAAATATTCCTCATGTAGGAGGAAGGAAGAAAGCTAAAGATGAATCTACCATTTTCGGTGAATTTTGGATAATTGTTGAAGGCGATGGTGAGTAAAAAGTAAAATTTAAAGAAATCCATATAATGCCTGTCCATACTGAGGTGTGAAGCCTTTTGTTCTGAGTTGTACCAGGCTCTCTTGAGCAGAATACGTGTGCAAAGAAAGAGCTTATAAGACTAGTTAGGAAGCAATATGCTTTAGTGCCAGCTTTCAAGTCTCTGACATAAGTCATGGAAAGTATCACTATGTTCAGCTGTTTTATTAGCAGTTCTCAAATACACTCATTTTTTTCCATGGTTAACGCCACTTCCTAATTTTCAGTGGTCATCTATCAAGCCATTTTGTCTTCCCCTGCTTTCCCTTCATTTTGCACTGATAGAAATTCCAGCAGCAACTGTGAGGGACAGCATACGCAATAGCACCAGTTGTGCAAGACTTGGAGGAAGAGAAATTCACCTTAACAGCAGTAGTTGGAGAGAGCCCAATGTCTGCCCGTCTGGGTCATGCTGGGTGGATGCAGCTGGACTATTTGGGATGGGGACTCAAAAAACATTGAACACAGTCACTTCTGCCTCAACACATGGGGTGGGTGCTTCCCTGGAGGGTGGTGATTGTGGAGGAACAGCTTTTCCTTCCTCTGATAATTTCTTCAGAACTAGAGGTTAGGCTGCAGAATCATCAGGTTGGCTTCTGCAGAGCCTGGTCACAGCCATCTGCTAGGTTTTATCAGGATTAAAAATTGCCTAGTCCATATTTCTGTAAGTAAAGGAAAAGACAATAGTAAAGTAGCTTTCTCTAGAAGTCATTGTTTATCCATAGAGATGTTTTGAGAGTGAAGGAGGTTAATGGCCATCCTATGGAATATTCAATAAAGAGTGTGATTCTGTAGTTATTATCTATTATTGTCTTGGAATAAGATGGGAATGACAGAAGGTGGTGCTTAGCCTTCTGTCAGTTAACACGAATGCTCTTTTCTTGCGTATGCAACAGAAGGTAAATACATTATAAATTTAAAATCACCATGTAACACTAATATTGCACTAGTGACCAAAGGCCTTATCTAGGTTGGAGGTCCTCTAGCCTTAGAAGTTGTGCAAACAATAAATAACTATTTCTGCTTTAAAAAGCTTACCAACGCTGGCAGTCTTGTTTTACATAAGACTTTCTGTGAGTGTAGACAGGGTTCTTGCTCAGCTGTGACTTAGAGTGGTCAGCTTGAAATTATGAAGGAAGCACAAGTTAGAATAAATGCAAATGAATTGAAGAAACTGGAAGAGAAAATGCATTTGTGAAATAAAAATTCTCTGAAATAACCCGAGCATCAAGGTATGTAACTCCCCCAGGCTCTGCTGATTCTTTCTTGCAAAAAGGGAAAAGAGATTCTCCTAAGTACTTAGGCCCAGATTGTTTAGAGTGTTAGGTTATTGAATCTTACTGAAACTAATTCCTGGGCTGAGTTAATTTCTCATTTCTCTCAATTGTTCACTCTTTTAACACTGAGTTTTCAGTGTCTTACTGCATTAAAAAACAAAACAAAACAACCACAACTATGTCTTTCTGCAGCATCAAATTGGATAATGTTCATGTACATTCCTTTCTAGGGATTTTTCTTCCATTAATGTTGCTCTGATTAACTGGAAAACATTGAGGAGATATTCTTGCAATAGTTTGCTCCTAAGGGCCACTCTGATGTTTATCCTCTTAGAGTATGACACAGCTGGGAATGGCAATTTACTCTTGTAACAGGTTGACCAAGGATCAACTGTAGTATTAAAAGATTAGTACCAAGTTAATTTCCAGTGAGCTGTTCTGTAATAAACTCAGCTTGTCGATGTGTATTGTCAACATTTGAGTCTCTTTTGCATTTACATAACATTTTATTTGAAGCCTTGTGAAAAAAACACCCCACCTTCTACTCTATGAATTTATACTATGCTGCCAAGAAATGCTTTGATTTTAAACTTTTGATTTATGTTACATATCTTTGGATGTCCAGCAATAGCTCTAGCGAGGCAAACAAGCCACTCAACTAATAGGTTGCAGTGCTGCCAACCAGAACAAATGAGAAATATGTGGTCTTGGTAATTAAAAAAATCAACCAGTTAATTAGTTTTCAGGAATTATTAACATGATTCAGTCTTACTTATTAGTGACCTCTGTACCTACAAAATTTAATATAGCTGTTATAACAATGTTTGTATTTATCTAGTGACCCTGGTGTAAACAGCTATCACTGTAGCATTGCAGACCCACTTCTATTTCATCTTTCAAGTGCTTAGCTGCTACGTGATTACACTGATTTCTAACAAACCCAAGACTGTATTCTGTGCTAGTAGAGAGTTAGCAAAACTCACAAAATGTTCAGGAAGCTATATGTAGTTTAAGTGGAATATCTTAAGGGATCAGAGAAAATGAAATTGGGTGAGGATTCCCCAACTCAATTTTCAGTACCGTCTCTGTAGCAGTTTCTAATCCTGCTTTCTTCACTTATTGCACCACAGTAATTACATTCAAGGGAAGCCACTTTGTATAGGACGATAGCAATAGCATTATAGTCCTTACATCTAATGAATTAAAGGCTATCAGCACCCTCACTCCTTGCTGCGCTCTCCATTCTTCAGAGTTATGGAGACGAGGACTTGTGTGGGGCTTATGCATCATAAAACAAACTTTCTGTTTAGGAATTGGTAGGCAAGAGATCTCGCAGTCTGAGGTGGAAATTCCTTGTCCAGTGTCTTGAATTCTGCTGGATCTTTTCTTGCTGCCCTGGAAACAATGGCACTTTGGCATTACGTTGGATTTTAGCCATGGTGGGTGCTACAACTCTGTTTTTCTCCTGGTGAAAGATGGTGTTTTCTGGTCAGTTCTAGTCAGGTGTTTAATGTTAACTTTTACATGTAAAATCAATTATGCAAGAAAACTGAAAAATGCCATTGCCCTCAGAGTGATACTTGCTTTCTTTAGACTATGAGCAACACAAATAGGAATCGCAGTGTTTGTCTTTTGGCCTTGGGAGCTGTTATAATGTCAGCAAGAGTTATGAGATGCTTGCGTTGACTTTGTACTGCACCCACGACCTCTCTGTGCCCAGTACATTGTGGAGTGAACGATTACAGACCTTCTATGGATGCTGCTGCAGCTTCTTTCAAACCGCAAGAAGTTATGCCAGATCTGCTCAAAATAATTTAAAGCGTGTTGGATTTGCTCGCTTGTGCTGTGTGTGAACAGCAGATTAAATAGAATGTGTGCCTTTCCCTCCAAATGTAGAAGATGCTTTGGTAATTCAGCAAGATTTGAAGCACAGGTTGTTGCGCTTGCAAGAGAAACAACAGCATCTCTGGTTCATGTATGATAAGAAGTGATAACTATTATAACCATATGCATATGCTTGCTTTTCTAAGGGTTGTTTTAAAAAAATCTGTTCCTGAAGAGTTGTTTTCCATATTTTCATGGCTGACTTGTGAGGGCTTTGGTCCCATGGTTCATGTTTGCTGATGCTCCACTTTGCATCTAAAACATCTTTGCAAAGAGCATGAAATATTTTTCCTCTTCTTCCCAGGAGGGGGGGTGTCTGTGGAAGCTGCTGCATTGGCTAAGCTTGCCCTTCACCATACGTTTTAAAAACAAGACATTTATCTCTGTTGTCAGGCAGTCTGCAAATAGCGTATCCCCTTGCCTTGGAGAAGGTTCTCAGCTTCCGATGCTCTTTGTGTAAGGAAGCTGGGCTCATAATATTGCAAAACAAAATCCAGGATGGTGCCATCAGCCTGTGATTGTCTTTGGAGGCTGAAAAAAGCAGGAAATGTAATGGACTAAGCTCTAAAGTCAATAAAAGTCTGTGTTTTGCCCTTGCTAGTCTTGGCTTGAGATAAAAGTAACTGTGGATGATGTATTTGATTGGTAGGAATCACATGCAGTTGAAAGTACATTAGCATTTCACATTTACAGTATTTCTAGTCCAACACTGTATGTCAAATGATAGCCAGTAATTTCAGCAGCAAAAGTAAAACCCATGTGAAAGATGATTAAGCAACAGTGTGTCCAGAGGGCATGATATTTCGAGTAAGTAGTTGGCCTTTGTCCTTGCTTAAATGATTCAAACCTTTTTAGGTTCTGAGTGGATTGTAGATTTATTAATAACATGTATTGGTATTTCTAAGCAAAGAGAAATCTTGAGCTAGTGTTAGAGCTTATTAAATAAGTTGTAAGAAGATATATATCACAATGGATATCTTTTTAGACATGTTCATTGTATTTTAGAAGGAAAAAATACACATGTTGTTGAGATAAAAAGATCAGTCTAAAGTCAGTGTTCAACCATTGCTTTTCAGTCATGTTATAAATACCTGAAAACAGAGCTTGGTAATCAGAAGACTGTTAAAACATGAAGCCTCCTTGATAGTAGCCACTACTGAGCCTTACACTGGAGTGTGAAATTCAGCCTCTCACTTTTCCTGTGTCAGGTGAAGTTGTTGAAGCTATTTCCTATATTTAAATTTTACAACAATAACATACTTAATCGATATTTACATTTTGCCAGGCTGCTACTGTAGTGCACATGGCCTTGTAACTGAACATCAGGCTTAAGGAGCTTTCACTGGGCTTTGCAGGAACTCTTCCAACCTATTTTAATTGCAGCAGCTGCCTCTCTCCTGAGGAGAGTACCGGAGAGAAGGCTGAGCACAGGGTAGGGGTCCCCAAAGGGCTTAGCACATTGTAGTGCAGAGAAAAGTGAGACTTCTTGTATTGGTGACAAGCCTCTGAAAATCATGTTGTGCTTCTGAGCGTTGTAATTTGGAAGTGAATATAAAGGAATTACCTCCTTCCTTGCAACTGGGTGAAATGAGTGCAGCCAAGGCTGGATGCATTGCTTCCTTAATCATCCATCTGCGGAGAGTCTGCATCTTCAATCTAAAGGAGTTTATTTGGTATCTTAGGTTGTCTTTGTCTCACATTAAGTCCTACATCAGCCAACAGACATTCACAGCATCAGAGCTTAAGATATTTAACTGATGTCACTCAAAATCGAAAAGAAGTTTTGCAAACTTTTTAAAGTAACTGGAATCCTTCTCTCTCTCTTCTCAACTTCTTCCACTTCGGTGTTGCTCTACCCCTTAAGGCTTATTTTAATCTTTAGTTTGCACAACGCATTGTGAGATGATAGAAGTTAAAATTTTTGTCCAGGACCAGAACACTTGTATGAAGAGTTACTAAAATAGAGGCCTACAGAGCGTGTGACGTACTCTAGGTCATCCTGCTCTGGCAGAGGGGTTAGCCTGGATGATCTTTCGAGGTCCCTTCTAACCCTGAGGATTGATTCTGTGGTTATGTTCTTTTTCTTGGTAAAATAGTTGTGTGTTTATCCACCTCTGCCACCAGTAAAATAACTGAAAATGAAAGAACTGAAACTAAGTTTGCCAGCTCAGGCTGGAAAGTGAAAAAGAGAATTGAGAAAGTGTTACCTTGTGCACCTGGAGCGACAATACTGACAATCATCCAGGTACTAAGATAGAGATAAATATGGTTATATTAATAAATTGCAATTTATTTGCAAGAATCAACAAAAGACATGATTGCAATTGAAACTGAAGAATTCCTGATGTTTTTGTATAAGCAACAAATGATTTAGGTCCACAGGTGTAAGTTGCCAGTGGCTCTTAGGGGCTGCGCCTGACTTCCTCAGCAGAGCAATGTGGACAGCTGCTCAGAGGAAGCATCTTCCAAAGTTATTTTAGTTGCTGTCTCAGCTTTCCAGACTGTGAACTGGCATCTATCTTTGCTACAATTATAATAGTTGTGTGAGGCGGAGGTGTGTGTTGTTCCTCCTCAGACTGGCCACCTGTATCCTACCTTGCCTTTTCTCAGGAGAGCTACCTGAATGCAAAACCAGCCTTCTCATAAAGACGTACCATAACTGTCTGTATTTCTCATAGAACTTTCACAGAAGTTACAACGCCAAGCAAGTGCACTGCAGAACTGCAGTATGTAACAGATGTGTGCTGCATGTGGTTCTTGCTTGCCTTAGACTGCATGCCACCATTCTCACAGGTGCAAAGCAAGTTGTAGGAGTGGAAATTCCCACTAACTCAAAACCCTAACACTTTGCATGTTGGTGGAAATGACTAATCAAAGTGCAAAGGAACAGCCTTCAGAATGTAATCTTGAGTTATTAGTAGAACTGTGGTTTTGCTAGGTGAGGAATGGGACAGCTGTTTATTTTTTCTTGTGTTCCAGTAGAAATAAATTTACTTTGTTCTTCTAATCTTTCTCATAACCTTGATAATTTTTCACTAGCTAGCATGTATCTCAGAGTGGAATCCTGTGCTTTGCTTTGATACAGCTAGTGAAAATTGCCCCTCCTATCTGCATCATTAGCCTAATGTTACTTAATAATACTTAGTCTTTTGCACAGTCACTTCTGTCTTCAAAGCACTTAACAGCTATTAACTAATTAATCCTCACAACATGCCTGTGAGCAGGAAGGTAAATAAATATTAACATTCCCTTTTTAGCAAAGGGGGATCCAAATAGGAAGATCAAGTGATTTGCATGGATTTAGTGGTGGAGCTGGCAAGAGAACTGTGCTTTAGTGCTCACGCTTATCCTTCCAGCCTCACTGGCTCAGTGTGAATTAAAGCCTTTGCAATTATCCCATGTAGCCTTTCTGATTATTAAACTTTCCAGAAGCAAAGTTTGTCACATTGCTGGTCATAACTATCATACTGAAGGATAGCTGCTGCTCAGTGATGCAGACCTTCCCATGTCTTGTGAAGTAAAACATGGGGAAGACCCAGAAGAAGGCTACAACTCCCTTGTACTTCTCCCAGTAAATCCATGCCAGGCCTATATTTAGAAAGTTCAGAAGAAAAATCCTGAGCCTTCTCACCAGACCTCATTAAAATACATTTAATACCTGGCCATTGCTTTTACAGGTTAATATTAATTATTTACACTGCTATTTTACTCAATGCTGAACCAGACCTGGAGCACCTGAAAATGTTAAGTCTTGCTGTGGAGACAATTCTCTTACACAGTCTTCAAGGAATGTTTGTGAAAATACAGGAATTTTGCCTGACATGCTTAAATACAGTGAATTTTTTGCTTTAACCAAGGTCCTATACTTTCCTCAAAGCTTCTGCATTCTGCAAGATCACATCTGATATGTATGACTCCAGAAGGTTCTGGGTAAGGTTTTACATTGTCAAAGTCTGTTAACAAAAATGTGATCTAAATAATAAAAAAGTATTTTGTTAGTGACCATAAAGGATACCATTTTCAATTGATACATAGTTCAAAGCTCAGTTTCTGCCATGTCAGCCTCATCTGCTGGAATAACTATCCTCTTCCCCAAATGGGAGTCACAGTCAGGATGAAATGGAGTCCCACCAATGCCTTGGCAGTAGCTGTGGCCACATAACATCAGGTGGAGCATGAGGACATGCTCTAGGATCCATGCCAGCAGTTGCAAAGAGCTTGCAGGGCTCAATCATAGCCCTTCCTACCCCGAGATATGCTTCTCTGCATTCCATACACTGTAAAATATGGGGATGGTGAAGGCTCAGTGGTGGCATCTTTATGACAGGGGCAACTCTGGACAGTCATCCCCTTTGTAGTTTTTGTGCTGAAATGTTAATAGCTGCCATGATGAAGAAAGGCTCCAAGCTGTGGGATGAGGTGCCAGGTAGATGATTCTCGTGTCCTGTCAGTTTATCCTGGTCACCACAACCTGCCTTCATCTGAATTGCTCCTGCATGTCATTGTGACATCTGAGAGGGGAATGTGCCAGAAATAGACTCAAAACTTTGTTGAGATATTGTCCCTGTTTTGCACTTGTTTGCTCATTAGACCTGGGTAATCTATCAGAAAATAGATTATAGAGACTGAAAGAGGAAGTGATTTTATCTTGAATTTAGCAAAAACTTTCATCCAGAAACACAAGTTGAAGTTAAGGCACTGGGAAAATAATTTAAAGTTTTCTGAAGAGAACAGTCAGTTTAAAATAACATTGAAAATTCAACTCTTTGAATGTTATTAAGTAAAATCATGGTTTTGTTTAGAAAGTGACTGCTTTGCTGTAAAATACATGTAAGGTGGAGTTTACAAGATGCAAAACTTAAAAGCTGTTGAACAACATATTTGCTTTAACTCAGACTGACATTTAGGATATTTTCCCCTGTTCTTCTGATAGCATATATAGATGTGTGTATGTGTTTGTATATGCTTTGCCTCAAGTGAGAATGCTTTTAATCTTTGCATTGGTTCCAACTTTTTCATAGTTTAACCACTAACTCAAAAACTATGGCTTGTACATCTTTGCTCTTAGTCCAGTTCTATAGTTCATTTATTGATGCATCTAGGTGGGATTATTTCCATCTTCTTCCAGTAACTTTTCTTGCTGATGAGCTTTTTTCCTTGGAGCAGTAAAACACCCATCTAATGCTTGTGCTGAACTGTTTCTATATAGTGTCTGGCAAGTGAGCTCTAGGCTCCTTCCCCCACTTGTGTTGTATGAGCTTGGAGATACCTGCCAAGAGCCAGGTGAGTGGAAGAAAGGCTATGTGGTTCTTTTCTGCTGCCCATAGGAGGACGGGGATATACAGCACATTGAACTTTTTCTGTAGGTGAACGTACCCACCATCTTCTCTATGGAGATTCAGTCATGCTCAGAGCTGCCTATTGTCCAAATTATTTGCCCATAGAAACACTGGGAAAGCTAACAAAGCCTAGAAAGATCACATGGAAATAGTACTTATATTCCTCCATACAGCCCAGAGGAGCTGAAGAGGATATTCACCTCACACTCTTTAAACCATAGCATGCATTTTAAAATTACTGATCAGATCACCATTGTCTCGACTCCTGCTGGCAGGTGAAATGGTCTGTGCTGTCAGAGGCAGAAGGACAAGGTGCAGAGAAAACACAGTGGCTTTTTATACAAAACGTTCTCCTGATTTCTCACCCACCTAACATCAGAAAATGCTTTTCTGATACAAATACATATTTAATACTCTGTACTTGAAAATTATGCCTGCTCTATTAAGCCATTGCCAGATCACAATGGAAGCAGCTTTATGCTGCTTTTTAGGAATCCACATAGCTGCACTTATAAATGACTTCATTTTTCATGAGAGTAGGTGCTGTCAGTAGGATCCTCAGAAATTCTTGGCTGAACAGATTGCTTTCTTTTCAGTTTAATAAAACACGAAGCTGCCTGGAGCCTCCAGATCAGAGCTGGAGCTGAAGAACTGTGGACTGTTTCAGTAGTGTTTAAGACAAGACTAAAAATCTGATTTAAAAGAATTTTCAAAAATAAGCTCTTGTCCTGCAGATTTACAGGCATGAGAAGGAGGATGAGAGGGAAGTGAGCCTTATGATAGACGGCATGGCTGGACCGTTTAGGCACCCCCTCACTTTCTGGGACAAAGACAGTCTTTTTCTTGTGTGTTTGCCAAACTTGACAGCAATCATGGGTAATACACACTAATAGCAATTTTAGCAAGTGTGCAATATGCATACAGCGTGACACAGCGAATCTTGCATCCTACTTGCTAGTGGCAAATGTTGCAAAACTGTATTTAAAATGGCAATTCAAAAGTGCAGAGTGTCTTGAACAATTTTGTCACTTTTTCTGCTTTGAACCCTGACTACCTCCAGAAAGGGGAATGTCTAAAGATACCCTTGGCATGTTTTGTCTTTGTTTCCCATCTGTAGCACCTGAAAATGTGAGCATGTCCAGTGCTGCCTTATGATTTTCCTTCCATGAGCAATGACAGGAGCCATGGTAATCTCTTTCACATTGTCCAAACCCAACTGCTCTCCTTTTGCAGGCATTCACTATTATCCATAGCCAGTTCTCCAACTTTCCCTGGTTACTGGTATGTTTTGAACAAATACAGATGAGAAGAAGTATGAGACACTATGTTAAAATGCTTCCTGCCCAGTCCCTCAAAGAAAAGTCCTTGTACAAATGCTTGACATACAGATCCTACTCAACCTTTGATCATCTGTCATTTTGTTGTAAGAAAGCATGCCATCATTTGCCACCGTTTAAAATAGACCCAAAGGAAGTCAAGGCTTAATCTTAACCTCAAACACATTGAGCCCTGTATTTCCTATCCAGCCATACACCGTGCTATCTGGTTTCCTACACCTCAGGCCTGCTAAGTTTAGTTCCTGCCAGCCAGCTGCTAAGAAGGAAGAGGAACTGTGTTCACTGTGGATAAAGCATTCACTGTCTGCATCTCTCCAGTCGTTACATGTGGGTCTTCTAAAGAGTAGATAAAAACACAGTTTTGGGATTTCCCAGTTTTTGGGAAAAAAAGTTTTAATTTTTGTATTGTTTTCCCTCTTTCTCCTCATTTGTCCTATGGGTTTGTACATTTAAAAGTTTTATGCCATGCTTTCTTGGATTTCTCTAGAAAGAATATTTTTACTAGCATGCATAGGCTTAATTATGTAGCAGTTATGAGTATCATGTGATTAGACCATTGCTAAATTCAACATTGGAATGTTACGCATTAATATTATATCAAATAGAGTGCAGTCACTCAGGTCTTTCATCTCAGAAAGTAAATGAATGAGCAGCAATATATAATGTACCACACAGGAATTAAGATTCCTTTATCCGAAGTCTTTATTTATCACAGAAAGTAGCTGCGTAAAATAGCTGCAATAACTGACCTATTTTCCCTTCATACAGTATGATTCTTTGTCCATTTACTCCGGGGAAATAGAGTTTTAGCAGGGAGGAACTGGCTGCTCTCTCCTCTGGAGGCAGCCTCTTGGGCCCTGCTCTTTCAATAGAGTATCTTCTGGGGACCTTAAATATTTATTAACTCAATTGCTTTCCCCCCTAATTTTTAGTGGAATTATGATAACTTTGACATGACTATACCCACTGGGTTATTGAGTCATGTCTGTCAGCCACATAGCAAGTGTAGGACTGGTTCAGCATCCATGAGCTGGAGCTGGTCGTTTGAGGAGGATTCAGTGAGTCTGTACCCCTGCCATACAGGGATCTATTTTCCAGTTGATAGCAGGGCTCTTCCTGGCAGAATTTTGATTTTGGGTGATTTACAACAACAAAAAAATCTTAGCAACAGCAATATCTCCAGGAAAACTACAGGACTGAGAAAGTTCTCTGTTTGTCCCATCTGATTCTACTAAGAATTGGTTAAATTCCTTCTTTCTGTTGTGTTTACCTACCTCCAGCATTTCAAATCATGGAAGGAAAAAATCCCTTCTGATGGAAATTATTTACCATTACAAGAGTCAGAAGGGGCTGAGGACCTTCTTTCAGTGTTTGCAGAGAGAAGTTTTCCTTTCCTAGAGTTACATACAGTTTTATCTGAGTTGTTCTGATGTTTCCATAACATTAGAGATATATATAACATTATATCCTTCCGCCCCTGCTTGGTCCCTGCTTTTGAATGGCAGCACTCATAAATTTAGTTTTGAATTTGATATCAGGATCCACTTCTCTTGTTTTAGCAGCATTAACAAAAAACATGTTTACATGAAATACTTCTGACAACAATAAAATACAATCGACTTCTGTAGAATATTGATTTATGACATTAAGAGAAAGGTTAACTTCCTCAAACTTAAAACAGGGTAGGAAATACTATCTTGCATTGCTATTTTAACACATGGATGTATCTTATTCCTCCCCACTATGTTGTGTTGTGTAATATCCATCCCCCTCCCAATTCTGTAATTGTCTCATTTTACTCATTTTAAAATGAGATGCTCTTAAGCTTTGTCATTCCCACTTTCAGTTTGTGGCAAATCAGACCTGGTGTCTTCATATATTTTTAAAATGAAGCAATTGAACGTGCAAAGGAAAAAGTAAAACAAAATTAGTACAGAGCGTTGTCCTACAGATAAGGACAAAATATGCACAGGATGGGCATGTAAAGGAAATGCTTAAGAAAAAATTGTCTAGAGTGTGTAATTGAATTGATGTAATCCAGCCATGGAGAGAAGGGCCAGACAGTACTGCCACATTAGTATACTCAGAGGTGGCTGAAACTGTTGAAAATACTGGATGCTAATGGCTCCAGAAAGCTATAATAGCACATCTTTAACCAGTCAGGACTAGTTAATACAAAATTCAAAGCTGAAGGTCCTTCTGAGCCAAAGCAGACTTCTGTCATGAGGAAACTCCTAAGACACTGAATAACATTGGCAAGTAGTTGCCAAATGTACTGTGATACCAAATGAGAGTGGAGATATATTTATCTGGTTATTCTCACAACTGTTTGGATTCATAGCCTGCCATCTTCCCTTCAGCTGGTGCACACATAGCTCATCTCACTGGGTTTCATGCAAAGTAAAGTAATACTTGTCCAGTTTAAAGATGGCTAGGTAGCTCAGATTAAGGAGCTTTAATAAATGTTTGTTCCAACTGTGTTGGTAGCAGCATCTCAGTGGTGCTTCTGTACACTTGCAGAATTGTCTATTTTTCTCATGTAATTCCAAAGGTAGCATACTGTAGGTTTGCAATAACACCCTTGTTTTTTATCGGTAATTGTAAATTTTGATCCATATTTCACTTAATAGATTCAGAACAGATATCTCCATTCTCTGGAAAAAACAATCAGCGGGAAAACCCAAATCCATTAGTTTGTCTGTCGGGTGTTGGGCAAATGGTGCTGACAACAGGAAATGTGCAGCTCTTGATGCGTGTGCTTTCTAAGTGCGTGGATGCAGCTTGCAGGCATCGCGTGCAGTCAGCACTTTGGAGTGCTGACAGCATCGTGTCAGATAGTCATAGTGGACTGAAAAGAGGATAAATGACTATAAAAAGCATATAATTACATTTTAATGTGCATAAATATGCACATTAGTGAAGACTTCAAAAAATTACCATCTGTCACAGACTAATGTATTATTTAAGCAACTTTTTGAGGTGTAAATAAATTTTAAACTATTTTAAGAGTACAGTATTTTTTAGGATTATATTTCAGACTTTGAAGATACTCATGGTGAGGCAGAGGGGCTGTACAAGCCGACTGCCATGTTATTGCTCTTGCAACTGCTATCCCCTTTGTAACAGGAGATCAGCACAGTGGCCTCTGCCCACAGACACATGGGCAGTTTGGCAAACTGGAGCAGAAAGACATCTCTGGACATGGCCAGGCGTTATCTGACTCCCTGGAGAGATGGGGTGGAGTGAGTTGAGAGAATAAAAGGAGGGAAAGGAATCATGATTCATGGCCATCTAAGGAGGCAGACCGATGATGGACTAAATCTTGGAGAGAGATGACAGGAATAGTCCCACAACGTGGCAAGCTTAGCTTTATACAACTCAAGTGTGGATGTGCAGACAGGATGTGCAGACTCTCTGATGTCAGCACCAGGCATTGGTGACACTAATGCCATGCTGCTCAAGTACTCCTGTAGTGTAAATACTGGTGGAGGCTGTAGGTTCCCAGCACAGTGTGTCCTGCAGCCACCTGTGAGGAAGAGCAGCCTGGCCAACCGGTGACCCAGGTGTTGGCAAAGTGCCTGGTCTGGTTCTGAGAGGAGATGAGCAAGCAGTAAGCAGGTATAAATATGAATTTGGCTGACAGGCTGTGGCTGAGAGGACAAATTTCCAAGAATGAGTTTGAGAAAAGTCTCTGTGTATAAATCAGTTCCTTCAGGTGCTTTAAGAGAACCTCAGATCTTGGGTTTACAGAAACATCAGCTCCTTCCTTTGCTGTTCTGCTTATTATTGAAGTCTCACTCTTCTTCCCGGGTCCTTCAGCTGCCCCCCACATTGCTCCACTATATGAGGAGAAGAGGATCTCATGTCAAGATGCTTTAATTATCATCACACTGTTTGCACCCTCCTTGAAAACTTGCCCTGGTCTAATACAGCTGTCTAATACAGCTGCAGGCAGGCCAGAGAGAGTGTCAGGGCATCTGCCCTGCTTGAACTCTCTTCCAATTTTGCCTCTTCCTGTGACATTCATGTTTTGGTTGCTATTTGCACCCTCTCTGCGGGTGGAAGCAAGCTGAGGCAGCAGCCAGCTCACTGCCATGAGTGGCATGAGGATTCATCTCCACAGTCTCTGGCATTCAGGGGAGTCCTCACAGAGATTGCAAAGAGGGATCCTCAGAGCTGAAAAGAGTGTGGTGAAAGGCTTTCAGGACCTTTGTAGGGAGTGATGCACAGCATCAAATATCATTTAGGAGAAGAACAGGAATTGACTGTGATGGCAAGGCAGTATTCCTGATGTTATAGAGATGAGTTAATGTGCACATTGTGTGACATCCGTGCAGAGCATTGAGCAACTGATGACTAAGTATCATCTGATTCTCTGTTATTAAAAAGTAGATGAATGTGTGTGTTTCACTGAGGAAGGAAATGATGAAACTGGGAAGATATACTTGGAAAGAACTCTGTTTCAAAACCCTTTTTACCTTTTCAAGGCAAAGGAGTCACTACTAACAACTTGAGGCGACATTGGAAAAAGCTAAAATGATAAGAAAGCAGTCTTTTGCTTTTGAGCTTTTGAAGATATAATACTGAGAGCAATAGAAATTTTACTGTGTGTGTTTTCAGTATATAGCTATAGAGTGAGAGAAAGATTTCCTGCTGCCTTTAATAAGAACCTGATAACTTTTTGAACACAGACATGTGCCTGGTTGTACTCTGAATTTAGAAATCAAACATTGCTACCAGCAATGACTTTTTAAAAAATTGATTTTTTTAATGTAAATCATCTTCTAAGGTGACCTCAAGTGAGGCAAATCAATACAGGACTGCTGAAAGCAGCACTTGCTCTCAGCAGAAATACCACTGCCCTGGCCGCTCGTCCTGGCTACAGGCAGCTGCCGGCCTCAAGCATCTTCACTTGCAAGGAGGTAACGCGGAGGGTGATTTGAACCCACATTAGTCCTTTGGCTGTACCAAAGGCTCTAGGGGAAATGTTGCAAATCATCAGCTTGCCAGGCTGTTCAGTGAGATGAGCACACTGAGACCCCCTGAGCAGGAATAATGGTCTTTGATGAGTCTGTAGCAATGCTAGGATCCAGGGGATTGCAGGCTGAGTAATCTGGCTTGGGCAGTGCATCAAGCATGATACATGGCCATTGGTCACTAAGGATGTTTGCTCTGTTATTTGAAATAGGCACAGGGAGACGAGAAGCTTTTACTACTTCAACGGTATTATGATCATATATGCAGGCTTAACTTCTTCATAATTTTAAATATTCCTGTGAAAGGCACAAGAAATAGCAAAAATGCAAAATAAACTCAAGAAACTTGTTAGTCCATGCATTACAGTAATTTCCATTATTTCCTGGGTTTGACCAGCTCCGAAAAACTGCAGGAAGTGCTTTTTCTTGTGGTATTTCTGCTTCCTCCCCCAGCAGAGTGGAATCATTACACAATGGCATGTGAAAATGAGAGAGGGACTTGTGCTACTGGTGGGCTGTATCATGGGAGTGCTGGATTTGTGCTGTCCTTGGCTGTCCCTGGCTCAGCAGCAGAGGAGTGAGGGCTGAGATCTGGTGTGGTGGCACTCACCAGCTCTTGACAGTTGGGAATGCCTAGTCCTGTTCGGGGAGGGTGGGCTGTGGGGAGGCACAGGACTGGCAATCTGGCCCTGACATAATTTCTCTCTTTTTGTTACTTGACACGTGCAAAAGAGCTGATCAACTTGAGGTGTTGCTGGACACTATTAGACCAGTTTTTACTGTATCTGAATGAATCTGCACAACACCCACATACAGCTTAATAAACACCCAGGAAATCTAGCCAATTCCTTGGGCATACTTTATCATTTGGAGATATTTTTATTATTAATAAAGTTCTTAATTTAATTAAGAACTAATTTAAGATGCGAAATGCATGCAACTTTCCTCTATCTGGGCTGCACACTGACCAGCCAACATTCAGTTTGGTGAGCCAGAGCTTATGCATTATATCCTGCATTAAAGCTCTGCTGATAACATTATGCTTATTAAATAATACAAACATTTTTCCTGTTTGCCAGACAGTGGGGATCCCTAGTGCACACTGGGGAGGTATGAACTATAAAAGTCTCTATTCTTTTTTAATTAGGCCGTATCTAATTAAAATGATTGCCTGCCATTACTAGCATTTATAAACTATTTTCCAACTCAGCATGACTCATGGGGCTGTAAGGAGACAGATTGCCCTGCAATCTATTTGGGATGCGTTTGCCTGTGCTGTGCCTTGCCTTTATCGTCACAGACAGGCAGTGTTTGTCTGAACTATTACTTAGTGTGTACTGCCAGCCATGTGGGCCTCCGGCTCCTCTTACAAATTAACTGATTGGCCTATTTTGCATACATATGAAATCTGGATTTGAGATCCAGTTTGGGGCTCTTAATCGACAATTTAATTTGAATGTAGAAGTAAGACTATCCCTAGAAGCTGCTGATGGTGAACTGAAAGGCTTGAGATGCCAGGCCAGTTCAGTCAGTTATTGCAGTCAACGTGGAAACATTTGCAGTCTTTCTATTAATGTGGGTGTGGAGGGGAAGCATTGTATGTGCTTTGAGAAGCCCACTCCAGGAGAGACTATTTTGAAGTGAAGCAAAGACCCTGGATAGCATGCCAAAGGCAACCCCATTAAAGCCAAGGTTAGCCAGCAAAACCTCCAGGAGCCAGAGTGCGGCCACAAGCCAGCCTGGAGGGATGGGAAGAGGTAATGGGCCGCGTCAGGCAGAGGTTTTGCCTATGTTTGCTTGAAGACATTGTGGGGTGCAGCAGAGCATGCCCCAGCGGGAGCCAGTTCGGGAGAGGAACCGGCCCCAGGGGACCCTGGGCCTGGATCTGACAAAAGAGTAAGACATCCTACTCTTGGGAGATATATCCCCACCAGAAGGATGTGGGGTGTGGGGTGGAGCAGAGTTGCCTCGGTGAGAGACCACGCTCCTGAAGGGAGGCAGACAGCAAAGCAATGCTTCTGCTGGGGAATGTGCAGGGCTGCTCCCCTTCCTTCCCAGACCCCTGCTTCATTCCCTGCCACATAACTCTCTGGCTTTTGGTCCCCTTGGTGGTGTTACAGCATGTTGAGTATGAAAGGCGATGGAGATGTGAGGGGTGAGAAGTGGCTGAAGGCACGACAGCAGGATGCTAAGTGGCAGTGGCAGCCACTGATAGAGCAGCTTAAAACAAAAGGCTCAGCTCTGCAAATTACATTTTGTAGGGATGAGCTGAAGCTGTTGCTCTGTCAGTGCAAGGTTTACAGTAATATTTCAGCTCTTGTTCTCTTTCATTTTCACAGATATTATTTTAGTAAGATTTTCTCTCAAGGGTTATTACAGTGCATGAAACATAGTTATGATGCTATTATTAGTACACCCCAAGTTAGACATGACAAGACATGGGATTAGGTTAAAATTAAAATCTTACTATATAAATTTAAGTTTTTATTATACACTTTCCCATCTGCAATTACTGCATCTTTATTCTAAATGCTGTGTCTAACACCAACTAAGCTTTATTTTATAGGTGAGGAACAAGGACATGGAGAATCACATCACTCCCATGTCATGCAGGCTAGGAATTAACATGTGTCTTGAATTTCCAGTTTTGTCTTAGCCACAAAAGTAAATTTTCTCTCTGAACAGAGATGTTTAGTTCTGGATTTTAAAGCATTTCTTAAATGGAGTGCTAAGATAAGTTATAACTCTTGCTGTGTTATAGTTGCTCCCTGGATGTTCCGAAAACTAGGTTTATGGCTGCAGCCTTTTCTTCTCCCACAGTGGATCAAAGCATATATTTTCTTACCTCATGCAAGACAGTCTTTGCTGCAAATACTTCTTTTCTTTGTTCTACCTTGAAGAAGAGTTGAATGTATCATCTAAATATGTGCATTGTACCATTTCTGGTGGTAAAAGAACAATAATAAAACTGCCTGGCTCTTTTTTCTTCAGATAAATATAATGGTAATTAGTGTAAATGCAATTATTTGTCAGCTGCTACTCCACTGGCTTTTATGGGTCTTTCTTGTGCTTCTCTTTATTTAATTTTAATTAGGAAGGTAAGGAAGGAAGAAGCTGAGGTTGTGCGTGGGACAGCACTAGCAGTTGCCAGCTAACAGGGATGAGCTTTGAACTCATCTTTTCCTGTTGTGGAACACAAAAAGAGTTGATGATCTAACACTCAGGTCAGGTCCTGTTGCCATGTCTGGCAGGTTGGTTTTCTCCTTTGAGTTGCTGATGGAGCTGAGGGGTTTTTTTTTAGATGCTGCTGTGCTGGAGCTGCTGCTGAGCCATATGGATTGCCATGCTCATATCCTTCTGGAAGCCCAATTTACCTTCAAATTTAGGAATGCACCAGTCATACCCTGAGAGCTAAAGTTCTCTTGAGCAGATTTGGGTAGAGACAGTCATTTTCACCGGCAGAAGGTGTTGAGTTAGATTGCCTGGATCCCAGTGCCTTTTCAGCAATTTGTTTCTCATTTCTTTACACAGCAGTATTATTCTGGATACCTGAACTTCTCACAAGAAAAGCACTGGGAGGAGGGTGCTAAAATGAAACTAGAGGATAACAAGTTTATACTTGTTTCTTCTGCTCTTTCTCCCATGTGGCTGTAAGAGACAGGAAACTGAGTCAGACCTTTGGGCTGGGCTGCAAAAGGCCACTCACCTCTTTGTGTCTTAAGAAACCAAGTTCCCTTGCACCCGAAGAGGGAGGCACCGCTCACTCCCCATGGTTCGCCTGCACAGTGTCTGGATTTGCTTTCCCTCCTGAGCTGAACATGAGTTCAACAAGAGCTCACACACCAAAGCACAACAGAGAATGGTAAACCTGCCTGTTTGGTTTCATCTGGTTTCACCGGTTTGCAACCAGCACAAACTCTTTTCAGCCTGAAATGGCACTTCATATCAGAGAAGTTAGTTTCCAGTGCTGTTGCCTGCAAAATGGTTGAAGCTCTTCTGAAGAAAGAATCCCAGCTCACCTCTCCCCCAGATCTGGCCTGACCTGGCAGCACTGGAAGGATGGACCTGCATTAGAGTGCTGGGGTTGTGGCCAAAAAGATATGCATCTGAAAGGGAAATACTGCCAGAGAAGTTAAATTTAGCCTTATTAGTTATTCCTGGCAGCTCACGCAGAGTCAATTAAACAAGCATTTATATTCCCCAATGATTTTAGCACAATTTTCACTTTCAGTCTCTTAAGTCCTAAATATGCAGTCTATCTGGTAGAAGATAGTTGCTTCCCCAAATAATTTAAATTCATGGTATTTCATGAATGAAAAGAAAATGTTTCTTTACTGTAAGAGATCACTAGCTTTTGGTTTGTCATTTTTATTAGTTTTACTTGATACATACTACTTTTTGTTTAGTTGCTTTTGTTTACCTACTGCTAGCCTCTGGAGACCCTTTAACCCTAGCTCTTGATTTGCCAGAATTCACTTAGAACAAAATGTAGAATTTTTGTGTTTATTTTTGTTTTCCAAAGTGAGGAGTACAGCTAGACCAGAGACGGGTATTGCAGGAGCTGCACCAGCCTTACTCATGTGCCTTTTTCCCTGTGTGAAAGACGTGTGAGTGACGTTTCTGTGGTGGATACTTCTAGCCAGTATCAGGACTGAAGGAATTTCAGAACAGGCATCCATAGTGGAACTGAGCATTGAGAATCAAAAAAGGTATTGAAAGCAGAATTGTTGCTATGTTATAGCATCATGGTATTATATAATTGTTGTGGAAAATAATGTAGTAGTCAACGGAAATGATTCAGGTAGCTAATTCTCCATCCTTACATGCACTGTCTCATACTGAACTAATATTAAAAAATATTAATCTTCCGTTCTTGTCAGTGATAAAAGCAGGTCTCTGTAAGCTGGTTCAGCCATAAAAAGGGTAAACATCTCTGGGCAATAACTAAGCAGATGTGTAAAAGGAGGCCTCAGAGCTCAAAGTCTAATGATAATGTTTGAAAGAGTTGTTCTAAAGTCACTGTACAGAGCAGGATTGCTACTGCCCTTGAAGTTAAGCACTCACATACTCTCTTTGTGTTTGCCAGCACATCAATGTAGGGACTATATTTGTGAAAAGCACAACATAAATAATCAGAATTTCCAGACATAGAAGGACTAACATTTTTTTAAATAACAGTAGAGTTTCTTTGAGGTAGAAAGAAAACTGCTATCCAGGGATCTGCTGGCTGAGATGGCGAAACATGCAAACTCGCTCTGGAGGCATTAAGCATACAGGGTTTCACAGGCACTGAATACCTTAGTGGTTAAGGAAAGTGCTCCCTCCTTGCACTACAGTTAATATCATAATCGCATTAATAGTTGTAATAGCTCGGTGGGTGTAATGATGAAGTAAAAATAATTTGTGTCTCTTGTGAATAGGTAAAGTGTGTGTTGAAAGATGTTTCACATTGCTTAATAAACATGTTCCTAAGTTGTCACTTCCTCATCCTCTACATTCACCCCAAGAAATTAAAAGTATAAGGTCTGTTTGTAAGCATGATCATGTGCAAGTCAGTAAAAGGAAAACAGTGCAGTATGAAATGGTAAATTGCACATTTACATTCTCATTTACCATAATATACTGGGTCTGTGAAGGATTTTAGCTAGAAAAATCTTAAGTTATGAAAGAGCATCATGTCTCCTCTGTTTACTGCAGGCTCCTAGGTTATTTCTCTGTGGAAAAAAAGCAAATGTAACACGGTTGTTTCCTTTGTAGTCATACCTACTATTTACCTACTTCTTACTATTTCTGATGATAACTATCATAAAGAAAGAGCTGACAAGAAGCAATTCATTTATCTTCATCAATAGATTCATTTAAATACCCAAAAGTGCTTACAATGACAGTAAAAAAATTATCTCCCTAAATTCAAAACAAAAACCTTTTATTCCTAATGCTTTGAGCACTCCTTTATCAAAGAAGCTGATTCTCTGCTGATCTGTGTTTTCGTGTTTGTGTCTGTGCTCATGTCAAAGCTGTGTACACCCCCTCTGCATCAGCAGCCTGTGAGGTGTCCAGTGGTACCCAGAGGGATGAGCTTTTAGGGACAGGAATTCAATTAAGAATTTGTAGCTTTTGCTTTGAAACATTGACAAACTTTGGCAAATAAGAGTGGACAAAAACCCCCACTTGCCTTGTCTTTTTGAACAGCAGTTTAAAACATGCATGGTCAATGTGGAGAAAGGTCAGGTTTTAGCTGTTTTAATGTCTCCTCAAGCAATCCCTAGCACTGTAAAATTTCCTGTGGTTTGTTGTTGTTGTCCGCAACATTTGGTTACAGGTCATTACTTTAATTTGTTGTTGTCGTTCCTACTGAATCAATGGGCTTTTAGGGCTGAAGATAGCAACAAGAAAAGGGAAAGTGATTTCTGTATACAGTGTTATACTTGTCAGAGCTGAACAATGCAAGGACAATAGCAAAGATACACAATGAGCAAGGGTTGGAAATAGGTCATCACTCATGTCGAACATGCAGTCAGCTCATATGCAAAAGGATAAAAGCATCTCTGGCTCCCATGCAAATTCAGGTGAGGAAGAGTGCTGTCATGCCTCAGTAAAAAAAGTCTGTGTACCAACAGATAATGGACCTCTAAGCTCATTGCCTGGCTTTGCATTTAAATATTTTCAATTTTCATTGACTTTTTGTTAGAATAATTATTTTAGGTTTTGATTATTGAAGTGGTGTTTTACTTGAATGGGGTATGCTTGCATGGCATTTTAAAGGCTTCCTCCTCCACAGCCATTTCCAAAAGTTCTGTGCCTTTTGATATTTAAGAAGGGTTAGTCTTTGCTTTCCCATTTTTAAATAAGTATCTACTGGTTTAGGACTCAATGTCAATACTGCTGAAGCAACATAATTGATGACCGAACACTGACTTCAAGACATCACACTCTCCACTAATGTGAGTGAGGTGGCACCTCATACTAATAGTGTACTTGGACACAAAATGAGATTGCTGCAAGGATTCACATAATCTTTTCTTTGTTTTCAACATGAACCTTGTTTCATAAACGAAACTCTTTCGTGTGACAATCCCATAAAGCTGAAGAAGGCTTACTCTGATCTCTCACGATGAAAGCCAAGATTACTGCAGACTCACACCCAAAGTGTGACCAGATACAGGGACCAGATTAGTTCCTGATGTGATTTCTACCCTCTGCATCTTGATCCTGAGTAACACTTTTCTTGACCTCATGTCCAGCAAGTCTCTTTATCCCTGGGATGTAGGGCCTGACTGGCCATGCCCATCCTGAGAATGGTGTGGGAGCCTCCTGCCAAGGTGCAGCACACATTCTGCCAAGGATTACACTTGGAAATACTCTCTTTAAATAAAGTCTTATGTCTGTAAACTTGTGGTAGCATTCCATCAGCTGCTTTTCCTTAGAGTGTTGAAGGCAGTCAACCTACAAGAAATACCCTGGTATTTCCCTGAGGCTACATGTGTTACACTGTCATTGTTCAGAGTCACCCGTATCAGACAGCTTTTGTTTGCCTGGCTGTGCCTTGCAAGGGAATGCAGATTGTCACCTTCGGGATCTCTCTGGAAAGAATTATCTGTGATTATAGGCTATCAGGAAACCTCTTTATTTTATTTTTTTTTTCTCTAGGAAGATGAGGGAATTTGGCAAACACTAAATAGCAAGATCAAATAATTTGTAAGTGTGACTTAGAGTTTATTTCCTTTCCCTGAGCTATTTATGCAGCATAATTTTGAAAGGAGGCTGTGAGTATTTATACAAAGAAATCTTCTAGCAGATTTAATTTCAGACAGGACCTGGCTTGCAGCCACTCATGGGAAGAACTGTTACCTACTCTGACAGCCACACTGCAAGTTTCATGTGTTTAATGCTTGTATTTCCATGTTATATTTTTGCCCTGGTGAAAGGCATTTGCATGCATGGACTGAATGCAGTGCCTGTTGATATGAAATTAATTCTTGTCATTAGTTACAGAAGCTAAGATGAACATAAGAGGGAACATATAAGTTTCATCTCACTGAGAAGTGTTTATTGCCATAAACCAGTGGTCTGTGTGGTTCTGCTGGTGACCTGCAGCAAACTGGCTGCTCTCGTGTGGCTGCGGTGCCCCAGGATTTCAGGGTCTTGCTCTGGAGCTGAGAGGCAGTAGAGAGAGGAGGGAGATGTCTGGTTTCCATCTGCCCATCCCACATGAACACCAATTAATTTCATTTCTATTTCTCTGGCCACAGTCCTTTAATGAAGCAAGTGTGTGAGCTTTATGTAGCATCCTGGACTACGCTGCTAAGTTAATACCCAGCAAAGTCACAAGAAGTGAATGATAACATAATTTGCCTTCTTTTCCATTTTCGCATTGATCTGATCCTGTAAATGATGCATTCCCTTGGGCTACCATAGCCAGCCCACACTGGTGATGAAAAGTAATAGTAATCTGTTTGAAAAAACCAATAACTTTGCATTAAAACCCCCTTGATTCTGACCTCAGCTGTGGTAAAGAAATGTAACCAGGTTTTGCTAATCAGTCCTCACCCATCATCAATATTACCTTTCCCAGAAAACAGCTAGATTCCCTGAGATCTCGAGGGCTGTAGCTGCAGGGATACAGATCCTGGCAGTGATGGAGACCAAAAGGAACAGGTGAAAGATTCTAGAGGGGCTCAGCTGAGCTGGCAGCTCCCTGCTCTGCCTGCAGGATGTGGTTCCTAGGGTTTGCCTTCCCTGCTTGTGGAGACAGAGGTGACTTTTGGGTCTGAAATCTCCGAGTATATGGAGAACTTGGCAACTGCTGTGAGGTTCTGTTAGCACTGGGGATGGATAAAACTCAATACTTTGTGAAAAATACCATAGCTAAGTGCATTTGTTAAGAGAAAATATGAAGTAGCAGCTTTCCCCTCAGAAGTAATGCAGGGATCCTTTCTGATTGCCCTCTGGTACTTTGCTTGTGCTTTGCTTGTGCTGCAGCCAGGCATTGACCTAGTGGTTTCTAACTATCTCTGTTAACCTCCTTTTCCTTCTCATTTTTTTTGGACAGCCCTTTTAAATCTCACTTTCTTCTATTTTTGTGTCTTCTGAGGCTCCCAGATTCTCCTTCTGTTATGAAATGCATGCAAGAATGTAATGGCAGTAGTTAGTTGGTATGATAACAAAATCTAAATGTTAGAAAAATATCCCTAAAATTAGAGCTGATTGCACAATTTACTTTTTAATTAAGGTGTATTTGAACCTCTCCAATTAATGTCTTCCAATACCTAAAAAGAAAATTCTTTCTGAGAAAACTCCCTTGTCTTGGTATAAGCCAGCAGGAGGGATATGATCCAATTAAGAGGGAGAATGCAGGAGAGGGCATGTCAGCCTGGCTGAAGTCTATGTCAAAGCTTGAACCAGCTTCGCTGGGTCAGAATTTCTGTAATAAAGGCTGCATTGCTAAATCAAACTGCCTTGATTGCTTTCCCTGCAAGCTCTGCTTGATTAGGCACAACAGAATTTGTCCTGTGGAAAAGGATCTGGAGGAGAAGAGAGCACAACAGAAATCAGCCCTGGAAAAAAAATCTGATTGTAAGACGTGACTTGAGCACGCGTACACGAGGCCTTATTAAATGGAGACTATTCAGTCACACAGTTACAGTGGCTGTAATGAGGAAGGAGATTTTCATTAATTATTCAACAGCAGAGAGAGCTGTGTTTTGCCTCAGACTGATGCTTTTTGCTATCTACTTAAAACCTGACTGTCTCATAACAGCCATAGTCAACTTGAGAAGTTTCCCCCTCCTTTTAGTAATCATTACGCTGAGCTTCCAGATTGTTTAAGGTATCTGAGATCCAAGTGTGAGCATGCTGTTACAAATAGCTAGTACTTATAATTGCTATTCATTTTCATACATTTGATTTGCAGCTGGTTAGTACATTTGTTTTTCTCAGTTGTAATTGCGGTCCAACAGTGGCCTTGATCCTGCTAACTGTTATATCTGATCTTAACTGCATTCCTGTAACTAATCCCAACAGGCCCATTTCAAGAGGACATAGTGATTGAAATTCACGCCTAGTATAACTATTGAAATTAGCACTTTTTATCAGCAATGAATTTATCTCAGTATCTAGAAGCCCCCTTAAGGCATACAGAGGGGTGGGTAGCAGTGGGCCCTCAACACAACCAATTACATAGCTGAGCAGCCAGCCACCTAACTGTGGCTTTAAAAGTGTCACTTGTATGAGATTTTATGAGTGTTTGCCTCTAGGCTCCTAGGAAAAACAAAACAAGACAAAACAGCAAACCCCCTACAAAACCCACCCATGCTGGGTAGGTTGTTGTGAGGAACTGAGATTTATGCGAAATTCCATGAGCAGTTTATCTAGAAAACAGGAAGAAAATTTCCATTGCCCACTTGCTTTTATGGGCACTGAAATTCCAACACTAGTTTAAACAAACACCTCTTATATATCCAGTTAACTGTAAATTAGACAGAAATGTGGGTCTTTTGTATGGTGACTGTTGCAGCAGAGGACTACCAATCTCTCCAGTCCTGCATTTTTTTGAGTGATCGTTATTGAGAAATGTGACATTCAAAAGGACAATGTGGCTCTGCAGTTGGCTAATCCATCATCACTCCAAATACCATCTCATAGTGTGTAGCTGAGACAGGGATGAGACCATCTTCAGAATAATCCTGCACAACTGGAGGATGACATCTGCTAAACTCTCTCCCTGAAGACTTGTGCTGGCAAGCTGATGACCTGGAGCTGGCAGAGAGCAGATGGCAAGGAGCCATCCTGAGAGCTTCAACCCAGGAGTGGCAAAAGAGACATTTTAAAGATGGGGTGAGAGGCCATGCCAAATATTTCCAATGTTATTCCTACCCAGAGAAGGCCCTTGTTCACTTAAATCTACACACTCAATGTTTCCACACATCAATTTTGGAGAAAATGATGGTAGGCTGGTTGTCATACTATTGAAAAAAAAAAAAATTAAATGCCGAGGAAAACGACCCTGTGAGCATATCATTGTGTAAATCCATTTATTTTGTATCCTTTCCTCTCAGATTAGTGAATTCCTAAGTTCTGTCACCCTTGCCCTCTGGGCTGTGTTTCTGAGTTACAGTTTAGGATCTCATAATCAGGAATTGCCATGCAAGGCAGTGTTTAGCCAGTTTAACAGATGAATAGCACTTTATCAGCTGTGCTAAAACACAGCACATTTCATCACTCAGGTGGCTGAGAAGTGCTTCTGCTTTCCAGATTCATGGCAGACTGTTTGCATATGTACCTCCTGAAACAACAGCTCCTGAGTGATTGCTGTCCTTTATTCTGCTGTCTTCTGCTGCAGGGAATGTTAAAAGCATGGATTATCAGTCTACTACCCATAATTTTGAATAAATCTGGATCAATTTATGATTGCATTTCTAACACAAAAAGCATATGAAGAAAAAATCCACCACCTTTATGTGTGTATGAAAATGATACTGACAAACTAGAAGGGCAGACAAATATGTAGAAGGCTTGCAAATTACCTTAATTAGTGCAACTAATAACTTTGTATGAGATGGATGAAGTCTTCCTCTATATATATGTGTATGTCTTGCAGTTGTTTACGGTATTTTAATGTTTTATACTACCTTCAGACAAGTTTAACCTAACATTCACTCATACGCCCCACAGGGACCTTGGTGAGCCTATACGAGTCTTGTTTGAGGAGGTTTGGTTTAGCATAACTGGCTGCTAGGGCTTTTTGAGCAGTTAAGTTCTGTCTGGATCAGCTGGCCATTAGTTCTGAGGAGACTAAAGATAAGCATTTGGGTCTGGCTAATGGTTTGCCTTGCATCACTTCACGAGGTGTGCTGCATACCTCTGTGGGCTACTGGGTGGTTAGTTTGGTGTTTGGTACTCCTGGCTGCTCAGATTTGGTTCCTGCTCCAGTACCTGGATCCTAGCACAGCTTCTCTGCTGCCAGACCTTTGCCTCACCTCTGCCCATGCTTTGTCTACCCTTTAGTAACTCCTTGGGAAAATGGGAAGTGCAAGCCAACAAATCAAACCCTGTAATTCTGCCTGGGTTCATTTGTATATCCTACTTATAAATCCAATGAAGGAGACGGTATAACTACAGGAGAGAAAAGAATTAGTAGGAACAACTCTCCCTTAGAGTAAGGAAAAAGATCTTGTTTGTGATTGCAGTGTTAGAGTCTGCTGCAGTTCATGCTGACAGAGTGGCTTAGGGTTAGGGTTAATATGCTGACAGACTGGCTTTAGAATCATAGAATGGCAGTAGGAATGAATTTGTGCTGGTTTTACTTTTGTCTTTCTGTGACTTACTGGTATGTCTTTACTTAAACTGACAGAAAACATTTTTTTTTAATCAAATTTGGATGTGAAACCTTTTGATACCATATAAGCATTTATTACCATTGAAATTGTACCAAGGGTATTTACATTTTCAGGCTATTTTGTAAAGTGGCCTTCTACCCAGGATGTGAGAAGTGCTGTGGTATGGTACACAGGTGTGGTGCATTCAGCTTTACTTACTTTGGTTGAAACTTGTGTACAAGTTGAAGTGATATAACAAGGTCTAATTTCAGGAAATGTGGAAAAAGAAAAGCGAGAGGAAGGTTAAGCTTCTTGCTAAAGAAGGTTAAGCACTTGCACAGTGCATTTTCTCTGCTTTGTTACTAAATCAGCTCTTTAGTAGACAGATCTGTTCTGTTTTTGTCTTGGAGTGGTCATATCTTTGGCTTATAGTAATCTAAATTCACAATATTTGGCAAGCTCTTTAAGGCAAGTTGTCCTGTACTTTCAACATAAACTGTATCCTATCAGACAGTATTGATTATTTACTCTTATATGCCAGAAGCCACTTTCATTTTTTTTTCCAGTGGGCTTTGAGATGATGGCCTGTAGACCACAATACAAGTTTATAGGTAAGCCAGAGGTAGCTGTTGCACATTATGCACCTAGTGATGGACCTTCATTCCTATTTTAGTCCTAGTATAGTATTGTAAGGAGGAAGGTGGGAGAGTCAAATAGTTTTTCAACTTGGATTTCACATATGGACTCCTCTGACCTTAGCTGAACAGAAACTGAAGCTGTAAATGTACACCTTTCTATTAATGCAGCTTTTATTTTCTCCATAAATATTGTCTTAGTAGTTCTCTTGTCCTTCAAGGCGTGATGTCACTTTAAATGAATTACTGAGCAACTTCTCTGTGTGAGTCTTTGTCTTTTTTCAGATGAATATATTTCTACTGATACATGGCAGAGGGACAGCTGATGAAGATTGTACTGCTCATGTGTGGCACTCCCTGCTTTCATGGGATGGGTAAGTCTCAAATGCCTTAAACTGGCAGATGCTTACCACTATTTCTAATACAGTCTGAGCAGCGTACTTTGTTTCTGACATTAATCCATATGGTAGATCTAAATCTAAACATTGTCACATTAAAATAATTGTTTCACTCAGTTTTATCTTAAGTAATATTTCTCAACAAGGATTGGGAAAGTTTTATTATCAACATAGGGTGGTGCTGATGCCTTGAGACAGAAGATAATTTCTGGCTGTCATTGTCTTGCTTGTCAATGAACTGTGGTATAACTTACGACACTACTAGTGTTCTTTTAACAGGGTCTCTATCTTGGGTACACAGCTTTATAACCCAGGTCACTGGCAGTCATGGGTACCACTGACTTAACTGGAGTGGGGATCTTTGGCATTAAAATTAAAGGTTTGAGGAGATTTCTGGTTTCTTCCAGAGTAAAATAAATATTCTTGGCACTTGGGGGAGTGGGATCTCACAAAATATCTAAAATTGAGAGGTGTTGAAACAAATTGAACAGGACCTACTAAAGCCTGAGGAAGGTTATGATTTTATTTACTGCTGTTTGGATTCTTAAACCATCTTTTTTGACATCTGGGTTGAAATATGTAAAGTACATGACAATTTTCTATTTTTTTCTGGCATTAAATATTTTCCTTATGATAAGTACCATGGCTGCCCACTGACAGGAGGAGGGAGGCTGAATGGCTGAGTCTTGCTTCCCCTTTTGTTCAGTGAGAACAGGTGGCCCATCGTCAGCTTAGTCTTTTTGTATGAACGAATTTTGGAAAGCTGAAACTTGGGCCGCTGTAAAGCAAATGCCCTGTTTTTAGGAATTCGACATAAGATTGGATTGTTATTTTAGGATGTTTATTTTTAAAAAGGCTCCTATTTGTAGTATAGGACTTTTCACAGTGACACTAACAAGTAATTAAAAGGTAATTAATTAAAAGTAACACTGCTTTTTCACTTTCTGCTGTCGAGTTCCTGAAGTAATTCTGAAACTGAAGCCTAGAGCTATAGCATACAGCCAGATACAGTTCAGGAGATCTTGATCCATGTTGATATTGTCAGTGGCCAATGGAAATTACTGAAGAATTCTGGTCAGCATCTTGCCCTCATTTATTTTTCTGCACAGTAAGCGGGCTACTTTAGAAATGCTGGCTTTGGGCCACCTTCCTGTTATTTCTGTTCAGCAAAAAAGAGAGCAGCTTGAGGGACTTCTGGCCAGGAGCCTTGGTAGCCCACTGCATTTGCAAATGGGAAGAAGGTACAAATAGCTGAGACACAAGACAGCATGTTCTTGCTTGCAGACTGAATTTTCTTGCTGGTATAATTAAGTGGGTCTAATTGAGACACACTGAGCATGAGCTCGGGGCTGGCTCAGCCAACACGTGGGACTTCAGCACCCAGAAATGAGGGCAGCTCTCCACATAGGTTTGCACTGCTTTCTCCCTGTAGCATTCAAAATTGCGTTCAAGTGCAGCTGTCAGAAGGCAGGTGCATTTTAAGTGACAGAACTGATGAATCCATCGATAAGTAAAGGAATAAGTAGGAAAAGGAAGTGAGGTGTGATGTTCTTTGGGAAGAGATCTACTATTTTGTTTTCCTTGTTTGGCACCTTGCACAAAAGGAGTCTGTGCTTAGGACTCATGGGCACTACTATAACTACAAGAGTAATTGAAAAAGAGGTAATGTGTGTAAATTTATGGGTTTCTTATTTTTAAATTGTATTTCTTTATTTTACCCAATTCCAGCTATGTAAGTAGTGGGATATTGTTTCCAGTGTTAAATAATTACTTCAGAAAGCTTACAATTGTGCCCTCATAAAACAAATTGAGATTCTTACTTGAAAGAAAGCAACAACAAAAGAATTGGAAAGTTGCCACCTTCATAGGATGCACCACAGGGTAAGAATAAAGAAAACAAATTTATGATGATGTCTCCAGTAAGGAGACAGTTGTCTCCTGGAAAGAGTAAAACCAGGCAGAAGCTATTTTGGAGTGTCTTTTGGTGAAAAATCCTCTTCAGAGTTGCTGTTCTTTTAATAAAGTTTTCTCTCTTTTTTTTTTTTTTGCTGTTTATGTTGGTGCTTCATGGTAGTTTGAAAGTGGAAACTTATGTCTCAAATTCTATTGGGATCTTTATAAATATCTGAAGATAAAAATTCTTCAGCTAATGGCTTAATAATGTGTTAAGAAAGAATGCATGTGACATACATTGAACTTTTTGAGAATGTGAGGTCTAGCAGCCAGGTTCATGAACGTAAGTCTGTCCTAGTGAGGAGATAGACTGTGGTGACTTCTAAACTGGCCCCTCTTTAAATTCAGAGGATCCTTCAGCCACTCCGACCTATAAACAGTTTTTTAAGTATGAGGAGAAGAGGAGGATGGGAATAGCTCAAACTTCCAGTGTCTTCAGCAGCTGGTTCATTTCAAGTGCTTGATAACTGAGGTTTAGAGTTTTCTGTGTTTTGTATCTATTAACAGGGAAAAAAAAAAGTTAAAGTAGAAGTAGCTCTTGAATATGAACAAATTTAGGATTAAGGTAAAAATTGAGCCTCTTCCAATAAATGACTATGAAACATGTAGGAAACTGAAGGAGGTTGTGGAAGAGTACTATAAAAGAGGCCGAAAGTAAATATGCAGGTTTTCCTGAAACTCATTAGCAGCGAACCTACTGCTCTTGCAAGGCTGTGCTGACCAATATCAGTTTGGCCCTTCCCTCCTCTCAACCATGTAACTTTTTGTAGATAGCTAATTTTCTGGAAACCTTATGGATGTATGGATTTTTCTCTATTTGGAGGAATGGTACTGCTGATTACATGAGATAAAGTAAAGGAGCAAACCCATTTACTGCAGTATAACAGCCTATGACTTATAAACAATTTCCTACTGCGTTATAAGTTTTAAGATATTTAGAATTCCAACCACCAACTTTAAAGCATACATAGTCTTAGGACATAAAGTTTGGATTAAGGAGTGTTGGATGGATTCTATTAAACCATGTAAAAAGATTAGATCCATTTCAGCAACTACCCTAGAGTGCTTTTATTTTTTTCTGTTTATGAATTGGAATGGTGCTTGTTTTTGTGTATTACTGCAAAGGCATCCCAACAGTTTCTGTTGCTTTCAGGGTGCTGTGTCACTGATCCTGGCTTGAGGCAGCTGAAGACGGGACATGGATAACATAGTGCAGATATTTTTCTGTTTCTCTTATCTATTTTTTTTCTGTCTTTTGCATTTATTTCAGTGTTATGGTTGTTGCCAGTCACAGAGGATAGCTTGTGGGTATGACTGAATTCTTACTGAATGCTTAACTTGTCATAGATAAATATGTTTCTATGAGATAGTGTTTTATTGTATTCTAGATCAAACTGCTCTGATGTTCATTTTGATGGATCATGATATCCAAATGATTATAGTGCAGACAGTTAATTTCGGTTCCTTTTGATTAAAACTAGGAATTGAATTCTCCCTAATTCTGCCTGGTTGTAGGCAGTCTGGATACTTTGATAGTACATTCATGTTGTAAACTTCCCTCTCCTCTGGCTTCTCAGGCACAAAACAATCCAAGGATTGCCCTGAGTAGGCAGACATATTTGTTACTGGTGACCAGGTGTTTGCACTGAGGTGGTTAAACAGAGAATTCGCATCTCTGCTGAGAAATGTGAGCTGCATGGTTGACAGCTGCCTGGGTGGGCATGGAGCAGGAGAGACCTGCTAAGTGCAAGGTAGGAAACATTGCTGGGGCAACTCAACCTGAAGCTGTGCTCTCCCATGTGAGAGTTATGTTGAAGAGTTGGAGGTTAGCTGCACTGCCATGAATCCTTTGAAATTTGGATCGCTCTTCTTATTCATACAAGACCATTTGCTGCTATTGGAGCTTGTATGCTGTTAAAATGTGTTTCTGCTCTGCCAAGCCAGGCCTGTACAGAGCATCTTCATGAGCTCCCTTTGCACCCAGCCAAAGCTCGAATCCTCTTCATGTGTTGGTTGTGTTTACAAATTAGTGGTCTGAAAAGCAAGCTGTTCCCAGATGACCTTGAGCAGCAACACTTGTGCCTTCCAATTAGGCAGTAAGTCACACCTATCTCATCCCATGATCTGCCAGGTGGTGGCACAGGTGTTACGGATGTGGATCCTACTTTCTGAAGGCCATTATTTTTCCTCTAGGGTGAACACAATGTGAAGTGGTGAGCTGTACTGTGGCATGTTCTACAGCCTTGCACTCGTGATCCAAAGTTAATACCACTGTCTGCTCAGGAAAATGCCTCGAATAGCAGACATATCACCTGTTGAAATTAAAAAAAAAAGTGAGGCAGCATTTTAAGCTCATTGAAATATGTGAATCACTCGCTAGGCCTCAGTTTCTGGAATAAATTCCCAGAACTTCTGTATTAATTCTTTGAGAAATTATTAAAAGCATTTGGGTGATTATTCTGAGGTCAGAGGGGAGTAACTGTCAGGCTTTTAACAGAGGAGATGTGAAAACAAGGGATAGTCGTGACTAATCATGTTAGTGCTTTGCTGTTAGAAGGCTTTCTCAGCCTGGACTGTGGTTTTTACTCCCCTACATTACACTTCAATAGTAATTTAAAAGTGTTCTTTGATTAAAAAAAAAAAAGTCTTAGTAGAGGAGAAAACCAGCTTGGGATCCTTTTGAATGCCTTTTTTGGGGGAGTGAGGGATGGCAGCAGTGAAAGGAAGTAAGCTTGCAGCACTGCTTCAGAAATCCAAGGAAATAATAGCTTTTGAGATGCTTATGACATTGTGAACTGCTTTTTGTATTGCCTTTTCTGGACTTTGTCACTTTTAGTGACTTTAAATCCCCTGTGTATTTTATTTGTATTTGAGGCCACCTGAATGCATGGTGGAAGCTGCTATTTATTTATTTATTTTCCGCCAGCATTATTTGAAGTGCAAATAAAATTCAAGTCAGTGCGAAATACTTTAGGGGAGAACCGGGAGGTCAGAATGTCGAGAGACATCTTTTACAATGCCTGAGAGCTCGCTGCTTTCGCCTCTTTTGAGCACTTCTCTGTGTTCTTAGTAAATGGATAAATAACTGAAACCAAACCAGAAGGTAACCTTGTGCCAGTGCATTCACCTGCTCGTGACGGCCGTGTCGCGGCTCCCGCGGCTGCTTCATTGGTGTGCTGCGCGAGCAGACAATGACAGGGAGGTACGACGGGACATGCCGCCCGCTCCCGGGACAGGTACCCCCGTGGCGCGGGGTGCGGGGGCGGGCGGAACCCGCTGGACCCGCCTCGCGGGGCGGGCGCGGGCTCGGGGGCGGTGCGGCGCGAGGCGGGGCGGCGGCGGCGGGAGGGCACAGTAGGGCCCGCCGCGGCCGCAGCATCGCGGCGCGGTGGCAGGCATGGAGCCTTGGAAGCAATGCGGGCAGTGGCTGATCAGCTGCAAGGTGCTGCCGCCCAACCATCGGGTGACCTGGGACACGGCCCAGGTCTTCGACCTGGCGCAGACGCTGCGCGACGGCGTTCTGCTCTGCCAGCTGCTCAACAACCTGCGCAGCCACTCCATCAACCTTAAGGAGATCAACCTGCGCCCGCAGATGTCCCAGGTGCGGCCGCCGCGCCCTCTGCTCTCCCGTCCGTCGCTCGGCGCTCCGCGCGCTTTGTCTGCGGCTTCTGGTGGCGCGGAGAGGGAGCGACGGGTTCGGGGGAGGGGGATGCGCTCGCGGCCGGCCCGGAGCTTCCGCGCCTCGCGCGGGTCCTCGCCGCCGCTGCGGAGGGCGGGCTCGCTCCTGCGGGGCTGTTAGCGCGAGCTCATACGGTGACGGAGCAGCCCCGGAGCTCCTTCCTCCGATCGAGAGGGAGCGACCGAAGCCCCGCGCCGGCGGCTCCACTCACCGCCGTAAGAGCTCGGTGTCTTGCGTGGGAGAGGGTTTGGGCGCGAGCCGTCCGGGCACGAGCCCTGCGCCGTGAGCCCCCGGGATCCGTCACATCGGGGCTACTGTGCTGAGGAGTTCCCCGCAGTAGTTCCAGAGTTTAACGTTCCTACGTGCGGTAGTATCGAATGTGAGTAGTTTACAATAAAAAATGAGCTCTCGCTTCTATTTTTTTCCCGGATTTACCCAGGTACGTGGAGGGGGAGCTTGGGAAGCAAGGACAGAGAGCAGGAGCAGGGCCGGTGTTAATGGCAGGGGCAGCGAGCGGAGTGGGGGTCGGAGGAGAGCGGGGAGGCCTGGGGGGAAGTGGGAGAGATGAGACGGGTAACTCCTCAGCTGGCCTGTCACCTCTCAAGTGGGATGTTGAAGAGTGATTAGTAATGAAGAGTCGTGGTCTTGATCGCTGATTGCCGATGTTGTATCATTTTTTGTTTTCTTCAGACCGGTTTTCATTTAGCTTCTTAATTTGATGTTTTGGTTAAATAATAATGAGTGTCATTTCAGATTCATCCCCTTTTCAATGTATTTTTTAGTTGAGACTGATGTTTTGTTCCTTTGCCTCATCAAGCTGGTTTCAGATATGGAGATAAGATTATATTAATAATTCAATGAGAAGCTCTATATATACATGACTTCCTGTCACTGCTTCAGACACCTATGCCTCTGCAGAGACGGTGGCAGCCAAGCAGATGTTGTCTGAAAAGAAACTAAACTTCTGAGCGTTTCATGTGTTTTTAAACCGTTGAGAAACAGATACATTGTAACATTTAAGTGTTATGATTATTGTTTGGGTTTATAGGAATAAATACTGCTATTCACACTTAGGACACTGACAAAAAGCAGTAGTAGTGGATTACACTTTTGGGAGGAACATTCTTTGTCTATATTTACTCACAAATCTAGTTATTTTCTTTCTTTCTTTTTTTGGTTTTTTTTTTTTTTTTTTTAGCAGCTGTGCTTTACTACTAAAGGGACCTTTTCTATAAACCCACAGTGCAAAAACGGAGAAACGTGTGAGGTATCTTTTACCCAGGGAGAACAGAAGTTCCCAGACCTATGTACTCTGTGTAAATGGTGTAAAGGCTATTCCCATGTACTTGAGCTCAAGTGCCTGCTTGAATTGTGTATGCAGAAGCAATACTTTATCTGAGAGACGGAGGATGGGCTCCTCCAAATGGAAGAAATTCAGATAAATTCTTGCTGTGTGCTGTACAAACACTGTGAGAGTTTCAGGACTTGCTAAATTGTCCCAGAGCCCTGGTTTATCTTTTCGTTATAGTTAGATTGTTATATAGTTAGATTCCAAACTGACCTGTTTTCAGTTTAGCTTGCAGAACTATAAATACTTTGGGTATGAACTGTTGAAAGTGTTTTCTTGCCCTGCTTGGAACAGATAAAAAAATACAAACCAGATTATTATTTATTTTTTTTTGGAATGAGCTAGAGAAGTGTCCTCATGATAACACACAGTATTTTCTGGGTAGGTAACTCATTGAATCAACTTCAATTGGAGGTTAATGTTGCTTGTCTAGATTCATGTGACTTAATTTTTTTGTTTTGATGAATTAAAACCAAGATGGTCTCCTATCTGCTAAAAATAAAAATCAAAATACTCTGCTGTCTTCTTTGTTACAGCAGGTTTGAGAATCAAGGTTAATATTTATTTCTCTAAGTGCATTTGATTTATGGATTATAGTTGTAGATCTTGGGTTATTTATAATGCATATTTTGAACTTGAGCTTTATATGTGTATAATGTAGCAACTAGAATTGTTTCACAGCTATGAAAATTGCCCCTTGTCTGTGTCTGCTGTATTCCTGAGAAACCAGCACTCCAAGGTGCTGCAGAGTACGCTCTTCAGTGGTGCATTTCTGCCCTGCACTGAATTTACCCTTGAAGTAGGGACATCTGTTGCTTGATCCAAACCTATAATGGGTAACTTTAGGTGAAATAAAATTCACTGGGAATGTTATCTTTGCTTTCTGTCAGATCAGGGTTTGGCCATTGTAATGAGGTTCTGTGGGGTGTAATGAAAAGCCACTTGGATGAGATGTGTTCTCCTAGAAAGAGTCACTCTGAAAGTGTCAGAAGTTAGTAAATATGTAGTAGATTGAAATTTTCTAAGTTGCTTGTAGTTTATTGCTAAGACTGTAAAGACCATTTAGGAATAACTTAAGGTGAAGTCTCAGAGACCCTGAAGACTATTGATTTGGTGAGATCTACCTGGAGCTGAGCCCTGAATTGTGAGTTCTGTCAGGATAACGTTTATCAATAAACTAATACACTTGCTGCATCATTGTATCTCAGGGTCTTTTAGAAACATGAGATAATTCTTCTTTTCCTTGTGGGACAGTGATTTGTAGACATCAGAGGTGTGGGGTGCCAGAGCAGAGTTGATGTTAGGGTGGAAATTGTCTTGGCTGCTGCCTGAGCAGTCTGTCAGAATGTACTGCTTTGCTGAACGGATTGAACTTCATGAGACCCATATCTGTCATCCTCTAGAATTGAGCTGCAGCTCCTGTACTCCTTGATCTGATGTTGTTTTCTGCCTCAAAGTCTTAGAATGGCTCAGGGGAAGCAATAGAAACAGAGAATAAGAAGAGTGGATGAAGGCTTGACGTATGGGCCTCATGGAAAACAGAGTGTGTGATTTCAGTCTCTTGCTGCTGCTGCTATTTGTCAGGCCCTTCTCTATGAACCAAGTTTTCATGTCTTGGGGGCTAGTTACAAATGCATCAGCACTAAAGAACAGGAAAGTGAGAGATAGTGCCTCAGGCAGACCTGGGAGTAGATGTCAGGCCTCTGATGTCAAAGTCAAGTCTTTTCCATTTCATTATGTATTTATTTTTTCGAAAGGATTGTGGCAAATCAAATGTCTGTGACACCTATCAGCTTTGCTCCGTAGACTTCAGTAACTCCTTAAAAGCTGTATCAAAATTGTAGAGGGATTGTGACTGATGCTACTGCTTCAAATGCTACTTTTTGGTGGAGCCTGGTGTGGTCAAACAGGAGCACTGTTGCTTTTCTTTGTTAGCAATGAACTGTTGCCTGCTTTTGGAGCAGGAATAGAAACTGAGACTGGTGGTGCTCAGCATTGCAACAGAAACACGCAGCAGGTATGTTGTCTTCTGTGGACTGACTGTCGTGAGAGCCACATGCCTGTGCCACAGCTGTTCTCATACATAGACTGTTTAATGTGGTTGAAGTCCATGGATTCAGCCCCCGAACCTTTTTGAAGATAATACCTGTATAAGAGAAACGTCTCAGTGGTTTTACATTGCAAACCATTGGATTTAGAAGCTATTTGAATGCTGACTGTTTTTGTTTGCATTTCTGTATATTTGTGAAAATACTTGATTAGTGGAAATTGTCCTTTGAAGAACAGAAGCTAATTCAGTTAGTTGTGCTTTCCAGGAAGTAAGCCTCAGATGTGTAAGTATAAACCTTGCATGTATCAAGGACAAGCAGTGTTGTTGCTTTGCCAATGAACCTTCCACCTCTGGGTTGCCAGCTGAAGGCTGCCTACCTCCTGTTGGAGAAGCTGGTGTGTCTCAGTGCAAGTTTGTGTGTCATGGGCTTTGTGTGAGAGAGGATTTATGGACAGTCGTGTCTATGTTTTTTTAGCTGTGATTAAACAGAATGAGAGAGTGTTGCCTCTATTAAGAGCTTTTGTGACAGAATGCCAAAACTCTTTGCTCTTTGAACTCCTGTGAGCTGGCAGTGTTAGTTGCATGTGCCGTCAGATAAGGAAATTTGCAAGATGGATCATATAATGTCTTTGGGCCTTTAACTGTAGGAGACTGTGACAGATTGAGGCTTGAGACTTGGTGTTGTGAAGGCAGTCTTAATCATAGAATGGTAAGGGTTGGAAGGGACCTTTAGAGATCATCTAGTCCAACTCCCCTGCAGAAGCAGGTTCACCTAGATCAGGCTGCAAAGTGCAGGGAGCATAGGAAGGACTAAACCTTTCAGCTGCTGAAAATGGAGCTGGAAGAGGTAATGTGCTAAACATTGCAGGGGTGTGACTGGTGTGCTAGGGCTTCTGCAGATGTGTAGTGTTGGTGCCCAGTAACAGTGAGATTAAGGATGGAGCACTGCAGCTCTGCAACTGCCATGAAGGCTGTTCGCTGTAGCAATTCACTTTCCTCAGATGCTGCCTCTTGGCTAATGTAGGCTGGTGAAAATAATAAAAATTGAAGTGATTCATAACAGAGTACTAATGCCTATGTTTAATCATAATCATACAAGAACTTAAATAATTTACCACCAGAAATATGAAACCTAAACCAATGGATTATGATGGATTTGTGGAAGTTGTCATCTGTTTAATGCTTGTATTTTATCTGTACTACTTTGCAAACTAGTTTTGAAATGGTTTTTGCAAGGCATTTAGTTAACGTGGGAGAGATTGCTAAACAGGAAAACTGCATCTAATGCAATACTGACACGGGAGTTTACTAAAGGGGATGTTGACATAGATTAAATATTAAAAATAACTATTTCCTATTATTTTAATAAAAACAAACAAAATAGCCCTCACTTTGTATTAAAAGTTCAAATGTCTTCTAATTTTAGGGAGTTACTTTTTTTTTGGTGTGACTGTGTAGTCCAAAGGAAGTTCATTATTTTGTCATCCATGTTATATTTTGGTGTGGTGACTGAACTTTTGAGCAGTTTATTTTTCTTGGTTACAGTGGTATCAGGTAGCCTCAGGATGTGGGTGTTCTGAGACATACCTCTCCCGTTTCCTCTGATCCTGCTGTGGCTTGGAACTTCCTCACCACTCCCCCATCCCCCCCCCCCCCCCCCCCCCCCCCCCCCCAATGATCTTGTGCCTATCACTCAGTAAGCATGTATCCCACCTGTGCAAGCTGCCCACAGCTGGGTGTGCTCTCCCCATGCCTTTCCCCATGCATGCAGACTTAGAGCCATGTGCTCCACGTTTATTGTGTTTTCCAAATTTTAGGTAAAGAGAGCATGCCAAATGTCAGAGTGTCAGACTTTGTGTGCTGTGTGGGCTCTGCCATGAAGAAAACAGGAATCATATAATCACTCTGCACATTATCCAAAAGTGTAAGAGTGGGATGAGTGGATGTGCCCTTCATGAGGATGTGGGTCTGGGATCTTAGGAGGGACCAGGTGAGCTAAATGAGAAAATAAAAGGGATTCACAGTAATGCTTGTGATGCTTCCCAGGAGATGTGGGATTATCAGTAATATATGTTCCTTGGGCAGGGAGATATTTGGGAGAACTCATGTGGAAAGTAGCTCTTATTCTATGGTTATGTAAGGTGCTAGGTTATTGGGCTGAGGAAGTACCAGAAAGATACATTTAGATAAATGCAGGTTTTCTGAAACTGCAATACTTTTTGGGCTTGAACAAGACTTTGGAAACTGGTTAAATTTGTATAAGTTTGCAACAAGAAGAGATGTGTTAAAAAAAGGCTTGTCTCTTCAAATTTTGACTGTGTATGTTCAATGAAATTATTTTAAAAGTATTTTTTAAACTTTTCAGATTTGTTCAATCTCTTTTTATTTTCTTCTTTTCTTGTCCATTAAATGTCTTTACTGCATTTAACTTTATTTCCATGTTTCATCTGAATGGAAACTGTATTGGCCTTAACATACTCATGCAAGATATATTGATCTGTCTGTATATTATGTATACATATGCATATTTTGCATGTTGGACTTTGTGAAGTATTTTTAACAAATATTTGCCTTACTATGACCCCTATGGTTGTGCTAAGAAAAGCAACTGATGAAAAAATAGTGACCCGGTTTTTCTAGGTAATTCCTCTTACCTTAAGAAGATGGAGAAAATAGTGTTTGAAAACTGATGTAATGTTGTTGTGGTTTTCTTTTAATTGATTCACATTGATTCTTTTTTTATTGGGGTGAAGGGTAAACTAGTTGTAAGCTTATTTTACATCTTGAATTTATCATACAGTTCTTAAATGCAGGGTATGCATCTTGCCAAGAATTGTCTCAAATGTCCCCTCTTGCACAAAATTTTAGTATGCTGGAAGCAAATGCCTTAACAGGAAAAAAAATGTTTGCACTGATTTCTCACAGAGGCTATACTGTGTGCCAGCAGTAGATAATTTAATGTCTGGGTATGACATTCTGCTGTGTTGTGTGGGAGAAGCCTATCTGAGCCTTGTCTGACAAAGGTGGGAGACCTGTGATAGCAGCAAGATGAAGGAATGCTTATAAAAAGAAACCAATAAATCAAAAGCGCTTAAAGGGAGAGAGAAGGATGTATAGGAAGAATGTATAAGTAGGAGGTTACGAGCAAAAGAAGCAGATATGAGCTAGACAGAATGGTCAGGAAAAACTCAGAAGCTGGATTGAAGAGGAGACACTTAGGGATTTTGAGAGGGCAGGGAAAATGAAGATTTACTCCAAGATTAGTACAGAAAACTAGTCTTGGATGTGCTGTGTTAGTCTTCAATGATAATGGTATTGTCATTTAATGGTGACTGCTGGTCATGTTTATAGTGTAGTGCCTTAAGGCTGCAGCACTGCACATCAGGAGGGGTTAATACAATATGTTGGTACAGTTTGTATACTGGTGAGAGAGAGGATCTTGGATTTCTTGCACACGGCTCTTTACCCCTCTCCTTTGAAGGTCAAGATACTTGATTAAATTTTAGGTGTAAAGATTAAATCATAGCTGTGAAGAAGGAAATACAAAGTGAGGACAGAAAGGGCTGCAAGGTGAAAGGCAAGACAGCTGCTGGTGGGTGAGGGGGAGGACACGCAGGGAGTGCTGTGGTGTGTAGGGACCTGGCAGCTCCTGGCCGTGGCATGGTTGAGCCTAGCTCCACTGCTGTGGGCATTAGGGAGGAGGGTCATCTGGGAGCAGCAGCCAGCGGGCTGGTGAGGCAGGAGCAGGAAAGACTCCCAGAGCATAGTTTGATATTGGTGAGACATCAGGCAGAGAAAGGAGACTGTTCTGCTGAACTGATGTTAACTCCCTGACCAGCAGCTGATCCAGATGGGAACAGGACAAGTGCCTGTGGCTGCAAAGGAAAGCTGTGCTGTGCTCCCCTCTATATGCCTGCAGTGGGCTAGGGGAGAGGGGGCTGGTGTGAAGATCCCAGTGCCTCACTGCCTTTCACAGGTAGGGAAGCCCTGGCTCGCCCCCTGCATTGTGTGGGTATGTCTGAGTACAAGGGAGAATATATTGTTTTATGAGGTCATTGACAGTTTCTACAAGTTTTACTTGATATATAGGTGTCAAATGGTTTTGAACTCATTTCCCCCAATACTATAATTGTCTGTAGCTCTTTAAAACCCAACCCAAACCAAAAATACTATCAAAGCCCTTAAATTTTTTTTTTCCTTCTTTCTATTGCTCCAAACCAGCATTGCAGTACTTCCATATTATTGCACAATACTCCATAGCAATGTTTTGTACTGCCTTTTACTGTTACACATTTCAAAAAATCTGTTTTACAGAGAAGTACAAATTGATGTGTGCATTGTAAAATAGGCGCTTTTTTTTTTCCCCCTATACTTGCTAATTTACTTGGCATCATCTGGAGCTATCTTTCCTTTCCTGGTCTCTTATTTTGCCTTGACTAGCTAAATTTAAGGCTCGAGGCGTTGTGAAATACCAGCTGTTTGCTAAGATTTGTGATATGTAAAATCAAATCTGCACTGACATCTTTATAATAAGTGTTTGAATTTTTATATTTAGGAGAAGGATCTTCCCTCAATGCTCAGTGAATGCTGTTGGCTCCAAACAGTGTCAAGTGATAACATACCTTTTAGGAAAAATATCAGTCAATGACCCTTTCTTTCATCCTGTATTAAATGACAGTAGTGAATGTCTTGGTAACATGAAACACTGAATGACTATTAATAGGATATTTGATTCTTTGTATATTCAGAACATGAAACATCAGTCATGAATTGTGTAATGTAGTGGTATCCTAGCAATTTGTATAGAAGCACCTTGGATACTGTTTAAAAAGCTCTTGTCAGACTGCTGCCTTTAGGCTCATGGTCAGTTGATGCCTGGTTGGTTGAAAAGCAATTTCTACCATGCTTTAAAAATCTTACCTTGTATTTAGGCAGATATTTAAAAAACCTCTTTGTGCTACTTTGGCTCAAATCTTGCATTTCAGAGCAGTAGCAGTTTGGTTAAACTGCACTGTTTCATGGGGAGACATTTAAGTTTCCCTTTCTCTTAGTGGTTTACCATCTATGTATGTACACGAAGTGATGCAGGTCTTGAGGTGGTATCATGTACTTCTCTGAATTGGCACATACTTATTTTTAAGTATTGAAAACAGCTACTGAGCTTTGATTTCCCACTTTTCTTTTTTTTTGTGGCTCTTGCTTAGCTTTTGGGTTGCCTGATATTAAGTAATAGTTTTTGGGCTTTACCCAGAGGCCTTGTTTGGGATGTCCTCTTAGGGCTATTTGGTTCTAGGGGATTCCTAGAGCGTTTTTAGAGGTGGAGATTATGTTAAGATCTTAAGTGCCCTTTTATTGGGGGAGAGGGTTCACCCCAGCCATTTTGTTTTCAGTTCTGTTGTTGTTATGTCCCGACTTTCTTTTTATCCATCACAAAGAAGGCAGCCTGAGTTCAGCCACTGCTGTGCCTTCATGTGAATCCCTACAAGTAGTCATGAGAAAGTTGTTCAGGGTCTGTGTTTATTCAGTTTGCAGTTGTGGCTGGCAGCACTGAATCTGGTGATGCATTTTCTCTGTGGATTGTACTGAGGCCACTGATTTCACTGTAAAGTATGCTGAACAGATGGCAATCTTTGTAAACTGAGGTTTAACTCCAGATTTGTTTTTCTTCGTGATGCCTTGAAGTGATACTGTTGGTTAGGACGGTGCTGTAGCAAATGCTTGTAGCTCCCATCGCTGTGCTGTTGCAAGTTTTATGAAGTGTTATGGAAATTACTCCAGTAATCCTATTGGAATGCCTATATAGTTGTGTCAGGGTCCTATAGATTTCCCTTTCTGCAGAAGACTCTGGTAAATTGATCAGTTAAGATGGAAGCCTTTGCTGACTGGGACCTGTGTGACTTGCATGTGAGTGGAGACATGATGATGGGAGAGGGTACAGATGTAGGAATGTCTGAGCTGTGCTGAGAATAGGGGGGCTGCTCTTGATGAGAAGCTCCTGAGCAGCACACAGGAGTATATTTCAAATTTCTGTGTCTTCCTGGCTATAATTGCTCAGATTCATGGTCCCCTGGATACTCCACTTAATTTAAACTATCTTTTCTGAGAATTTAGCTTTCTGTAGCCTGTAAGTCCAATAGTGCATAACATGATTTCAAAAGCACAAACATCTAGCAATAGTAAATGTAATGTGAATTATTCTCTAGTGTTAAAAACACCTATTGTGAAATTTAAATCTGTTGCAGTTGTGTGGGATTCGTAGTTACAATGACAAGGATTCCTGGAATTGTTTGTGTGGTGTGGGTTTTTTCTATTTTTAAGCAATTGCAAGTAGTTTACCATGATGAATGGGAGAAATACAAGAAAATTACTGCTAATTAAAAAAAACTCCTGAACAAGAGGAAGAGCATCTGTAATGTCTCTTGTATACCTTGCTAGGAATAGACCTGAGGAGTAGATTCTTCTCTTGTGTGGTCTCTGATTAGCAGTGAAGAAAGGTTGAGGTGTTCTGCTTTGGAGCACAACTGGTGTTTTGGTGGGTTTTCTCTGTGTAGGTTTTCATGTAAATTAGGGACTTGGTCTTTCTGTCTCAGAAATTATTGCCATTTCCATGGTGTGGAGGGCAGGCATGGGGAATGGCTCTCTGTCTCAAAAAAAAAAGGATTTAAAATTTGTACTTCAACACAAGGGACTACAAATATATCTTGCTAAACCCTTTATATTGGAACTAAGACTCCTAAGAAATGTATCTTATTCCAGTGAGGAATAGTGATTTTTTGTTTTTCTCCTGATGTTCATAAAAGTTGTGGTGGAGCAGTTCTACAGGAAAATTATTCCTCAAAAGGCTTTACAGAGAATGCCATTCTTGGGAGATGTTCTCTAAACTATGTAGAAAAGAAATGCAGTAGTATTTAGCTTTCGCTTTTTGTGCTGAATATGCTTTGGGTTTGAGATAAAATTTGCATGTTTCAATCAAGTAATGTTAAAGTTCAATAAACTAGAAATGCCTTTTGTTTTGATTTTGTAGGAGCAGCAGATTTTGGAATCTTAGGATTTCCGTAGGATATTTAATTTTCTTGTCAGCTCTGCTATTGACAACCTCTTTTCAGTTTTCCCCGTTTCTCACTTTTTTTTTTAGCTTTACTCAGGTAGCTTCATTTTATGCACTGGAAACTCAGTGCTCTGTAATTAGTAAGAAGTATTGCTGCTTTTTTTTCTTTTTTTTTTTTCTCCTTCTTTCCCTTCTTATCTCTATTTCTCCCTAGTTTTGACTCATCTCAATTCTACAGCTTGTTCTGTGCCTTGTGTTCTGTCCTCTCAATCTGGACTACATTACTTTCACCTTCTCCATTTGCCTTCCCCCTCCCCCTGGTATTTTCTTCTCCCTCCAGTGCATCTGTTTCCTCTTTCGCTTCTTTCCTGATACTCTTTCTTCCTTTCAGCTGTTTTCCCTGCCCTGTTGTCTTCACTGTTCCTGTTGGCGTCACCCCTCTGAAATCTGTTTCCTACTTGGATGAGGGTACATCTCCTCCGGAAGCTGCCTCCCATGTAGATGAGTGTGCTGAGCAGGAAGACTTGAGTGGAAGTTGTAGGACCACTGAACTCAAGGATTTTGAGGGACCATATGGTGCTTGGAAACCAAATAGCAGATCAGGCTTGTTTAAGCTGCTTTTCAGCGACTGCTTTTTGTAAGCAGTGCTTACTTTGCTTTTATCTATTACTTAAAAAAATTCGGCCTCCTTCCTGTTGCAATCAGTGGTTTCCAATATACATGTGTCCTCAAAATTGTGTTGTTGCTTGCTACAGGTGACAGGGCAGCTGACTCTGGTAGGGAGCAATGAGGATGAAAGCTACTGCGCGGAGTATGCAGGGTGAATCAGCCACTGCTGCTGGAAACTTGTTCTGTCAAAGGCAGAATCACTTGATTCCTGTACTTCCTGCCAGCCTTTGGAGGTTTGTGCCACTATGGCAGTGCTTAAGTAGTATTTTTCTGGGGATATGTACCGAGGGAGCAGTGGGGATGGGAATGATAGTTATTTTACACCACTTTGCATATTGATTATCTATGTCATTTGTGAGGTAGAAGTAGCCAGCCCTGCTGGTCAGCATGCTCATCCTGCAGCTCCCTCCTTCCTGTTGAGCGTTAGTCTCCACGTTTTGTTTCTCTCTTTTTCCCGTGAACTCTACTCGCTCTTCAGGGCCTGATAGATGTGACAATTGTGTTTCTGCTTCCTAGGCTAGAGGTGAGAGGACTATTTATATTCAAGGTGAAATAACCACAACAGCTAAGTATATGTGTTGTGAGATAAAAGTATTTGCAACATGATTGTGTTGCTGAGGCATTACTCAAATAGCTAATAGCTATTATAAATCAGGTTAGACGTGAATTTAAGCTTAACTTGATCAGAGATTACTTTGAAGCTCTTTTTTATTTTATTCAGGCTGCCATTTGTCCCTTCAGGTTCCTAGAGTTTTGCTTGCTTCCTTTTTGTGGGTGGACACAGTTTTTTATAGGCCTGATATAATTCATAGGTGCTGCATCCAGAAAAGGAGGTGATGCCCAGATGGTTACTCCACTGAAGTCTCTGGATATGATCAGTAAGATTAAGGTGTAACTGGTCAGTAACTGTCCTGTAAATAATGACTTCTTGTCTTGATCACATCTTTTCAGCCCTTGTGAGGGTCAAGCAGTTCAATATTACCACTTGAGTAGTTGTGGGCTTTCGTTTTTGAAGGTGCTCATAGGACTAGATTAAGGTTTTGTCATGCAGTTCCTTGTTTAATGAAGAAGATGTATTTTAAGAACAAGTGTCATGATGTTCATCGTACTGGACTGGCTGATTTTATGGTTTCATGTTGTTTGAAGTACTGTGTAGCTTTAAACTATTTGTTTTGTGATGAGATGCTATTGAGAGCTTAATCCAGGTCTTTTTTTTTTTTTTCCCCCTCCCAAATCAGTGTTGGATCCTTCATAACTTGACAATCATTTTCCTCACATGCCCCTCCAGAAATGAGATATCCTGCTGAGAAGGAGGTGGCTTTTGCTTAGTTTACTAGTTGCATCAATGCTTTCCATTATTAAATTTTTCCATTCTAAAGTCTGGCCTACTCTTTTAGGCTTCCTTCAACTTCATTCAGTTTTTGTTGTTGAGAGAGTGATTTTTAACTAGGGAAATTCCTTTAAAAATTTGTTGCACTTAATCATATTCTTTTCAACCATTATTGGACCTCTGTCACTTTCTGATGTGCTTAGTCTTACAAGTCTCCATCTGTGCAGGACAGGAGTGACTGTGCACAGAGATGCTGCCACCCCTGTATCACCCACACCTTTGGCCCGTTTCACTGAACTGCTGGTGCTTCTTTCTGTGGAGTTTGCTCATTTCCGGCAGGATTCCCTTTTCCTGTAAACAAACATGTTAGATATGGGCTATGACTGGCAAGGTATTCTGCTTTTTGGGAAGTAATACTGGACCCTAGACTGGGCCTGAGATTTATTTTTTGTGAATATTATTGATTGAAAGTTAGTTAATGTCGCAAGGGGAAAGTAAGCTAGAGCTTTTGAGTGACCACAGGTTCACTGGAAGGGCTCATGATGACTAAATACTTTGTGGGGTTTTCTTTCAACATTACAAAAATTATTTTGGTTGTATTAGGATGATTAAAACCACCTCTGGGAGTACAGGCCTTCCAAGAATTTGAAGGAACAAATAAATGAATGGTAGATGTTTGTTTTGTTTCTTGCCAGCTGGCTATGAAATGGATATAATTTTTTTAAAGCCATCAAACTTAAAGTTTTCAAAACAGCAGCTGACAAAAAGAAGTGATTTCCATGTTGTTGTGTTAGGAGGTCCTTGGATTTCCTATGCATATTCTTCAATGTCCTCTTATTGCCTTCAAGATATTACCACATTTAGCAGACTTGACTGTAACTTGACTTGCTTTGACACAAGTGGAGATAGGAGCAACCGATTCTTCCAGAAGTTCTATGCAGCTATTAAAAAAACCCAACAAACTGAATTACCCTCCAGTAACAAGGTGTACTGGTGTTAAAAGGGAATTTCATTTGAATGAGTGGATCTGAGACTTTCTGCTCTAGCTTTCTGATGACATCACAGAATTGACCTCAAATGTATTACTTTCAGTTAGCTTTCCAGCAACAGTCATGCTAATGTATCTCCCCCTAAAACATACTTTGTAGATATCTCAAAGGTTTTAAATGTTTAAAATCTGTTTACTTTGAAACAATTTCCTGCTGGTTAGATCGAGTGATTTACAAAAATGAAGTGAAATCATCTACTGTTATGTTTATCGTTTGTTGCTTACATAGACTGATAAATGTTGCCCTGATATCCAACTGAGGCTTTTGCTTTTTTTGCTTAAAAAATGAGTACAGCATAGAGAAGTTCTCTGAACTGAGATGTTACTGTTGTAACTGAGTAGGTTAAGACATGGTAAAAAATGATACAGGAGGTGGACAGTTTATTAGTCCCCTTGCCATTCTTACAGAGTAATTTTCTCTGTGAATTACAGAGAGTAGACTTTTACAAACTTCACTTTGCATTGCCTATTGCTACCAGTGTCAGCTTTTAACAGCCTTTAGGAGATGTGTGAATAACTCCTGCCAGCATGAATTAGGCTGCTGCCCTTTTCTGCCCTGAGGAGACTTTTGAAGCAGGTGTGCAGAGAAGACATAAGGCGGCCAGCATCCCCATATGGGATGGCCTCTGCTGGCAGTGGATCTCCATGCAGATTTTGGTAGAACTGTGAGTCATGTTCAGAGGATCAGTCAGTTGTGTGTGGCACAGCCATTCTCAGCTGGGGAACAATGAGTCACAAACTTGTGAGTTTCCAGTTCTTGATATCAAAAATACCCGTGTAGTTACTCTCACGACTTCATATAGAAATGAAAAGTTAAATAATTAGACAGTATATTTCAGGTCATTACTGTATACTGACTTCTGGTATCTCTTTTTTTAAAACATGTCTTCAGAGGTAACATATTATTGCCACAAATAGGGAAACGCCAATTTCTGAAAAAAGCAAACAGGATCTTAATACAAATATTTCCTGAATAATATAAGCAAAAAACTAGTAGAAAGGATCTTGTGTAATTGTATTGCCTATTTACACTCCTGGCCTTGTTTCCTATAACCTCACTTACTCTGACTCATTCAAAAAGATGTTCCTGAATAATTTTTCTGTCTAATTGTTCACACTACATTCTTTAAACACATGGAACAACTTTTGCTACAGGGATTCCATGCTGCTATTCTACTAATGTGACTTAAAAGGAAGTATCAGACTTGCAGTGGTACCATGTCCACTTGTCACTCTTCGTAAATCTGCTATGCTGAGAATCATCTCCATAGAGAGGCAGAGGAAGGCCTGTTGTGATTAGAGAGTCCCAGTTACAAATTGCATATATATTGATTTTGTTATTCTTTGTAATCTCCAGTTGCTTTGTTGACTCATCAAGCTATTATGCCTTTTAGAAGATAGTAACTGGTCCAGGATCATATTGTATTTTACTTAGATATCATTGTATTGAGCTGACTAGTCTGTTGAGCAAAATAATACTGAACAAAATCGGACATACAACTAGACTATCTAGACAAAGTCTAGGCTTTCTAGACATTATTACAGTTTAGCTCCAATGTTTGCGTTCAACACATTATGTAAGAAACATGTAGGGAATAATTTGTGTTGAAGTAATGTTCCGTTAAGCAGTTTAGTAAGCTGATGCCAGTTCAGAGGTCTGAAAGCATGTTATAGCAGCTGTTTGTATTGCTTTTGTATGTCTTCTTTTGTATAAGTTTGAAAAAATGTTTGCCTATAGCTTGCAGGCAGGTGCTTTCACTGTTGCTATGTTATGTTGCTATGTTTTCCTTTATGTATGCATCAATGCCAAGACCAGTAATAGGTTACTGCTCATGTAGAAGCTTTTTCAGCTGTGACAAGAGTGACTGTTGATTTTTATATAGATTTGTGCAAATAGCCAGTACCTTGCTGTGATTTCAGGATGCATTTTAGACTTTAATTAAGTTGATAGCATTAAATTTGAAGTGATAGGGATCTATTAATCAAACCAAGTTAAATTCTGCATCCTGCTAGTGTACATTTTTGTTAAAATAGTAAATATTTAGGTAAATTACTTTCCGTATATGAGCACATTATGTTTTAAATAGGATTAATTTTATGAATAGAAGAGTCAGAATCCATCCCTCTTCAGTAAGTATGGAAGACAAGCAGAGCACTGCATGTGAGCACCTCCTATGATAGTGGTTCTCAGGTCAGCTCTGTCGTAGAACATGTCTGGCATGGGTGTGTATATTATTTGTAAATTTCAGAGGGATAAAAATATGAGCATGAAACTAATGGTCAATATTTATGCAGTCCTTCTTTCAGGGTGGGGAATACTTTTTACAGGTGCTTTTAACAATGGTTCAGGAAATTTACTTTTCATGAGATCACTACGTGCAGTGTTCTGAAGTAATTTAGCTGGATGTCTGTAGCATTAAGATTGGGATGAGTTCTTTAAAGTACTTGAAAGCGGTCCTTAAAGTTCATCATATATGGACACTTGAAATAACGTGGCAGAACTCAAAGCAGGTGGTAGTTTTATAGTTGGAATTATTATTTTTGTAGGATATTATGTAATACTTATCCCAAGATGATTTCATACCAAGAGAGGGAAAAATTCTGGTGGCAAGATAGTTGTACATGACAAGATATTGGTGGAAGAGTTCCCTGAGATGTTAAGTGGAGCTCTCGCATCTCTGACATCTCGTTCTGCACCTGCTCGGAACAGCTGCTTCTGAGCTTCCTCAGCAGCCCTTGATTTTGTCATCTATGTTGCAGGAACTGCCGATATACACGAACAATAAAGCTGTTTGCTGTATGCCGATTGCATTTTGCACTCTTGGAGGATGCAATTATGATGGCATCTGAGATGGTACACTGTAAACTGTGTGAAGGCGTTAAGCTTGCTCTGTGTCTTGGGCTTGATGCAGCTGTTGTGCTGAAAACGCAGCATTTAGTGTGTGGTCTTCTGTGACCTCCCATGGACTTTACCTGCTGAAGACTGAGGACCAGGTCTTGTAACAGTTAAATTCTTTATTGAACCTGCCTTCATGTTGGTTATAATGTGCTGTTTGAAACGGCCATCTGTATTATAGTAACTTAAGAATAATTTTCTTAATTGAATTGGAGAAAAATGTGATATTGGTATCTTAAGACTCAGCACATAGTATGGCTCAGTAATGCAGACTTCTCAACTGGCGCCCATCCTACTCCATTAAAAACCCCTGATTGTACTTAGCAAATTGCTCAGCAGACAGAGAGTCCAGGTAATTGTAAATTACACTGCTGCAGTTTGCATAGTATTCAGGTTATTTACTGTTTGATTGGTTCAGGCTATCTAATAAATACTGACTTGTGCTCTAGGATTTTAATTTCAAATTTTTCCTTCTTTTCATAAGTATCCTTTATTCTCATGAGACCATACTCATGGTTATGTTTTACTTCGTGAGACGCTGTATTGTTACCCTTAGAAATAAACTTTTGGACTGTTCATAAGTACACTTCAAATGTTACTGTGAGACAAGACATCAGTATGATTCAGCTATGACATCAAATGAGCCACATATAGAGGTGACAGTTGAATTTCCATGAGCATTTGCCTCTGCTGAGATGATCACAGCTGTAAAATCATGGTAGTGGAAGCAGGTGTTTATGTGACTTAGACACATCTCCCATGCAAATTTTGGCTGCTTTTAATGGTGCATTTCATTTTGGCACACAGCTGGGGTGAGCGAATGCAGCATTTTAGACCACAAGGGCCTATGATGTACAACTGAAACACTTTGTGAGGTTTACCTTTCATTGTTCGTCAGCATTCATAAGGAAAGAAATCTACTGCAACTTCATAGAGTCACCTGATTTTAAGTTGATGTAAATTAATATTACTGGTGGTAGAATTTGTTGCGGAACTTAATGACTCTAGCATTATAGCAATATTTCAATTTGAATTCCTTAACTGACGAGATCACATGTCACTGAAAAAATGCAGTGCAGTTTGCCTAAAACTCGTTGGATTTCTAGAGCGACTACTTGGAAAACAATTGTGGGTACAAAGATATTAGTCTCTATGTTTTTATAGTTATATTTTAACTGACTTTTCCCTCAGAGAAATTTTGGAAGTTGAGAACTATGAATGTTTTTGTGTCCTGTTTATCATAGGAATTACAGCCATGGATTAAATCTCATCATCATCTGAACCAATGATCTGTCCTGGTAGACACCTGTGGAGGGTGTAGCACTGAAGGATTTTTGCACAGTACATTTGCAGAGGCTTGTTTTGTGCCCCAAACTTTTGTTATAGTGTTATGCATTATGGCTCATTATGCATTGCAGTCTACTGCATAAGTGTCAGTGCTCCTGTATTATGTAGTTGTGGTCTCCTGTTTTAAAAAGGAAGTAAAATAAGGAAGATGTAGAGAAAGGCAATAGAGGTTTTCAAATGAAAAGAGCCAACATATAGGGAGTATTCAAGAAGAAAGAGACAATTATTTGCTCATCTTTACCATGTGGAAATGGGGATATCCAAGGGAAGTGGTAGGTAGCATATTCAAAGCAAGCAAGAGGAGGTACTTCACAGAACGGTCTTGAAAAGGCTATTCTGCTATATTTAAAACAAAAAGAAGCAAAGCCCAAAACTTAAAATTTTGTGTGATCTATGTAGTAGATTTTAAGTATTTCCAAAAAGCTGTATCATTAACACCAGGAGTGTTTTTAACTCTTATTTGAGGAAACGCAGTACTGCAAGTGACTGGACGAAATAAAAATCAGTCTTGGAAATCACCAAGTATATCTTTACTCTGGTAGACTTGCTGTAGTGTATAAGACAAAGCATCAGAGTTTAAGAATGCTATTTATGGAAAATATGGTATTAAATATTTTTCTCCCTCTTTTTTTCCCCCTCTAATTTTAACGTATTATTTTCTTGTGGTTTTTATTTCATGTTTTCCCACAGTTTAATCACTAACAAGTCAAGTCTTTTTTTACTTTAGTGATCTTTCTCCCTGGATTTTTCTCTCTGGTCTATTTTGATTTTCTTTTAAACATGTTTCACATGTCTGGCTCTCTTCTGTGTTCCTCTTTCTGTTTCCTTGCCACCATCTTCCTCTTCTTGTCTTCTCAGGACTGTTCCTTCTTTTTGTGTGTGTTTGTAAGAGACAGTTCCTTAGTGAAAATATATTGTAGGGATGTGACTTTGGGATGTAAGACAGACAGGGCTAGTTATTTTAAAAGGTAACTATGCACAGAAACCCCCTAGCTAATCTCTGTGTGCTTTCCATACATAATGCTGTGTTCCAATTGCTCTTCTTTTTGACCAGATATTGCAAAATAGACTTAAGTCTTGCTAGCAGGAAGCAAAAAAAAAAATCACCTTTTGCAACAGGATGTGGTCCTGAGCTCCCACCTATGCCTCTTGCCGTTTACACTTGGGAATTCCTGTAGTTGCAGCTCTGTGGTCCAAAATTTCCCACCAGTTTACCGACTCTGCTTTCCCGAAGCTCTCTTTTATCGTGCATCTTGAAATAGGTAAAGGATAAAAGGTTTCTTGCTTATTCAGGCAGGCAGTGACTCCTGTTGTGATGCACATGGTAGGACATGGAAGATGTTTGCTGAATGTGTATCAATGATGGTTTACTAGAAGCTTTCAGTTGCGTGGCTTGTAGGAGTACTTGACTTAAGGGACGCAGGGAATTTAAGCAAGGGTAAGGAAACATTTCACTAATGCTATAACATAGCAAAGGAGAGAGTCAGGAATGCATGACAAGATACAAGCTTTTTATCCCCACCTCCTGTTCACTCCATATCAGTAACAATAAAAGCTGAGCATCTTTTGTGCTTCCTCAGCTTGTTTTTTTTTGATTTCCATTTTATTTCTTTGAACATTTGTTCTTCTCTGTGCTTCATAAACAAAACTTGAGACTCAAGCCAAAATGCAATAGACACAATTGAATAGTAGTCAGGGATTTTAAGAAGACTTTCTCTATGAATATTTAATTACTGCATTAACTGAGCAAATAAAGAACATGTTATTACTATTCATACTCTGTTAGCAGTGGTTCAAAGGAATTGAATATGTTTTATGGTTCATACAGCATCCTATGTGGTATGTAGACCTTCAAAGAATGCCCACATCTAGGAAGCTAATAGTGCTACAGATCTCCCTCGCTACTACTTAATTCAGAGAATTACAGAATGTCTGTTGTTGCTCTTTGCATAGCACATTTCTTAGGAGAATTCTTCACAGTTGTGTAATTATACTGGTCTTGCATGTTTTGTTACCTAAACAAATACTCTTAGGTGACTATACAAAGAGTTAAGGTATAGACTCTAAGCTGCTGTGATACTAATAATGAGTTTACCTCTTCCAGAACTCCATATGCTATCTCCTCCATTTTTATTACTGTTCTGCTTTGTGAACTTTTGGAGAGCAAAGTTTAGGAGGTATTTTATATTCAACTCATCTGCTTCTGCTTAGAGCTTTAAAAATATTGATCATCTGAATGATGGAGGTAGTTTGCAGAACAAGAGGCCAAATGCAGAACCTAAACCAGAATGACTTTCCCATGAGTGACGTGTTCTTCCTGTGTGTGTTAGTTTCTTTTTAAAGTGTAATTTGCAAGTTAACATCTTTTATCTAAGAGTGGGGAAAAAAAAAAGTATAATGCTTACTTGGGGTGTTCTGACGCTTAACCCCAAAAAAATCTCTGGACACGGGCTTGTAGCTTCCATTTCCTTAGTGAAAACAGGTGCACCGATCTTCTTGAATTGACTTGGTCTCTAAACTCCTTATGGCCCTTTTGCGTTGTCTTCCTTCTGTAAAACTGGATTTAACAATCTTTACAAGCGACGTGTAAGAAAAATAGATATGTTAAAACTTCTATTCTTGACTCCATTATTGCTCTTTTCCATATACTGGTTTAGGAGAAGACATTAATAGATGTTGAATTAAAACTTCATCACTAGGTCTGCACTTAATTCACTTTGAAATCCTTACAGCTATTTTTTGCTGCATATAGTGATAATTACTCCTACTGGCAGAGCAGAACTAATCTAATCTGCTTTGGGTGCTGAAACCTGTGAAGGAGCCAGGAATGATGTCTGTGTTCAGTTGTTAACCCCAGAGGTACAGTTCTGTCACACCACAGTGTTCTGTTTTCATTGAATACCTAGTTATCTGATGTTACTGAACATACAGATACTTTTTACTTATAATAATGTTTAATGAAATGTCAACTAATAGAGGTAGAGCATGCTTCTAATTTGGTAACCCTGCTTTTGAGATTGATCTGTTAAAGATGGGCTTATGTTGGGGAACCATCCAGCTTGTTGTACTGAAAGGAGCCCTGGATGTGTGAGCACCTGTTAAGTACGATGAAAGAATTTAAAGGAGATTAGGTATTTCCTGTGCACACAGGATGCAGGAGCTGATGAAACCCTTGGGTCTCTATCTCTAGTTAGTTACTGTTGCTTTTGTATGTATATAGATTCAAGGTACAATTTCGGTCTTGCCACTGTGCATTTTTGCTGTGGTCACCCTGTCTTTGCTTTGTGGCCAGAAGAGGTGATGGCGTTTGTGGAGCTCTCGGATTTGGGCTTAGCAAGATTCAAACAGTGTTTAGTATGGAATTTGTTACTCCTATCAACACAGTTGTTTCAACAAATATTGAAGTAAGTGTGAAAAGGAAAATCCACAAGCCTCAGGGCATTGACAAATTTCTGAAGATAACTTTGAGGAGAGCATTTCTTCTGTTTTAGTGCTTTCTGTCACTGAAACAACTTGCATGGATCAATCTTGGTGACAGGATGTAGAAAAGCGATTCTTACAGTTTAATGCATTATAGCAGTTTTCACTTTTCTCCTCATGCTCAAGGCATATAACTGCATTATTTTCCTTTTTGCTTATATCCTTGGGAACAGAGTGGAAATCAAAATGAGATAGTCACAGCTAATCTGTTTTCATTAGCATGCCAGAAATGGACAAGAAAGGTCAGGAGTCCATTTTGCAGTAAGTGCTGGCTGAGGCGTAGGAAGAGCATGATCTGAGATGCTTTTCTGTTCTTCTGCATGGTGTTCATGTATAATTCTGCTTTTCTACCACCGTAGATGTCTTAACAGAAAAATCTTGGAACCTCACAAGCCTGTGTATGTTTCCCTGTATGTAACATCACTATTTCACAAATTAAAAGTGGTTGACCCTTCAGAGGTGCTTCAATTGAAGTCAGATTTGCTCATCTAATTACAGCTCTTTTTATGTATTTGTTTCGACTATCTAACCTCAGCTATTTTTGTCATAAAATGCATTCTGTTACCTAAAATCCCACAGTTTTTTGTTTATGCCTGTAAGGCTGGTCTAAGCAAAGGCAAATAGCTCCACTTGTGTAGTTTGTAAAGTGGAGGAATTCAGAGGAGGAATAGAAGGGGAAGATGGCCAAGCGGATTTAGTGGACAGTTGGCTAAGCGGAGTCTTGCTGTGTTTTTACTCTTTTATCATAGCTTCTGTGTGATAGTGGGTATGAGCAACTGGCATCCGTTCTTGTCCAGTTTTGGGAATATCTCAAAATGTTCACGGGGCAGTGAATGCAACATGCAAAAAAGCCCGGGACGTGTAATGATGAAAGGATGAGTACGGTGTCAGAATAAGTGACTCAGTGTGGATGTCTATTGAAATATAGTGTGGATGTCTATTGATCTAGATACAAATATAAGGAAACTGCCAAGTTATTCCCTGCTTTTGACTAAATCACCATAATAGGAGTTAGAAGTTGAAGTAAATAAAATTAGCTTCTTTTTCCACTATTAGTAATTTAAGAAAAAAAAGAGAAGGGTTTTTTTTTTAAAGGAAAAAAAAAAGAAGTTGGAAGTGGATTAGAACTGTCTTTTTCCTGAATACTTGTCTTTTCTTGACCTTTCAGTTTTCACTCACCTAACTAGTGTTGCTAAGTTGGGATTTCATATAAATGTCTGGCGGCAGAATTTGATCTTCAGAGTTCTTTGTTTTCTGAATACCCTTAGGAGAGCTTTTAGTACAAAAGATACATCTAGAATACTGATTATTATGGTCTGTACCAAACAGGCATTTATTCCATTGAAGTACTTTGGTGGTAAAACATGTTTTCTGAGAAATACGTCTAGGATTATATGAATAAAGGATATATAAAATTTGGGTTAAGGGTTTTTTTGTTCTTTTTTTTTTTCTTTTTTTAAATTTCATCTTTCACTTCATTAGAGGCCTGGCTAGAGAAATCCCTCTCCCCTGTGGGCAGCTGTACTGCCTGTGCTTTTTGTGTCTAATTAGTCATTTCTATTCAGTACTCTGTAAAACATTTCTATACATTTGTCAGCACACATAACCATGAACTGAGGTGGAAAAGTCTCAAATAAATGTTTCTTTCTGTGTGAATTGGAAAATGTTATGGTAGAAAACAGCATGCCTTTCCTGTGGAACTTAGTATAATTTGGTTTGCCCACTCTCTTCTGCTTCAGTTCGGGCAAATGCAGTCCTGATTATATAAACCATACTTACTTTTTTATGTGGTAGGTTTTCTTTTTTCCAGACTTCTGCTTTTCATTTCAATAAATGTGTTCGTGCCTCTTAGAAAAATAAGTGCTGAATAGACTAAAGATCACTAAAACTCTAATCCATTCCATGAAGACTCTGGTTTATCACAAGAGTTATACCATTTCAGCAACCCTGACAGTGACAACGGTTTGTGGTAGTGTAACTACGTATATTATGAAACATTAGGGTGCTTTAGAAATGTCTTGATAATCTGTAGATGTTAATATTGCAAATTGTTCTCAAGATCCTCAACCTGAAGGGGTTGTTGTAGTCAATCTGTTTCTAGGTGCTGTGTGTGCTTTCCTGTCATGGTTTACCCAGAGGTGAGCCAGATAAAAGCTGTGTTTTTCAGTAGTGTAATTTTCTTCAGACTCAAGGCTTACATTACCTTGCTGCAATATTTTCACTAATCCACATATTAAGAATTCTGGACTGCTGTCTCTTAATAGAGCTATATTGTTAAAAAAAACCCCAAGAAATTAAGAAAACCACCAACATTAACTTTCTCAAGAGAATGTTTTTAAGTTATGTTATCTTTTAATGAAGAGAAACCAGTTCTTGTACTGAAAGACAACATTTCCTGTGGAGGAGACTTTCAGAGATTAGACCAAGTGAGATGTGTCTGGCTCTCCTTAGATCTCTTAAGAGCAGTTGGGTACCCAATTCTTTTCATGCCTTTAATGATGTGCCTTGTGGTGTGCCGAAGTATAATGTGTTTCTTTGAAAAAGAAACACAATAATGTAGTAGGTTTCCAAATATCCTCAGGACTGAACTTATTAATGAGAGCCTGCAGACTAGTGGTGTCTTTTTCTTATTGCCAGCAAGGAGAGTTGTCTTTTATAGAAGTTAATAGGTTTTAGGACTATGCTCTTTTCTTCTTTTACTAGTTTGTACCTCTTCAGACAAAAACCACAGTGATAAAAATCTTTGTTTTTATTGAGGAGAGTTGTTTCTTTAGGTGTTTGCAATATAAAGCTTTGGAAATCTTTCTGAAAGTTTTCTGGGTATTATAATGAAATAACTCTTCCAAAACATGAGTGGCATATAATAAATGTTTTAAAAGTTTTTTCTCCTCATGCTTTATTGTAAAAAAGTTTTATCCTTACAGCTACTGTGGTTAGCTTAACAGTTAAGTAATAAGCCTTTTATTTTTTAACGGAAAATTGATGTATACTGAATCATTGGATGCACAACAAAACTCCCTAAGCTGTCTTTCAACTAGCACAGGGGTTAGACTGTTTTGTCAGGAGGCTTGTGTTGCTAAAAGCACTGTTAGGCACTCACTTAATGGTCTCCTCTCGAGTGCAAGTAGATTTGATAAATGCTTAGTCTACAGTTTCTAGAGTCTACCAGAAATGAAATAACTGTCATATTGTCATATTGTTGTTGAATATTAGATTATAATTGTCAAGTCTGCTTAACATATGGTACATACTAAGTGCATTTTGCCACTTGATGAATTACTGAGTATTTAAAAAAAGAAGGTGTGAGAGATTAGAGTGTTCTTTGGCCTCTATTAGAATATTCCAAAGAATTTACTTCATTACTTACATGTAGGTATTTAACATTTCCTTTAAAATGTGTGGACTAAATAGAATTTAGTTTCTTGTAATATGCTCTCCCATCTATTTGTGTATACTTCATAGTAATGGTAATTTAAACATAAAAGACTAATGTCTGAGAATTTCCTCCAAGTTTCAAGTATGCAATAAATTGTGTTGGAAAAAATGCTGCAATCATTATCACTTGTTGTAGGAGGCTTCTGTTAACAATAGTTGGAGAAATTTCACAGAAAGGGAAGGGCATTTTGTGTGTAACTGCTGATACAGTCAGTGGCTCTTTTAGCTATAGAAGGTTAAATGCAACTCACTAAAATGTTCTCTAGCAAATCTAGGCCAGATTTTAGGCCCATGACAGCTCCTGTTTTCTGCCTTAACTTCTTGCTCTCTTTAGAGGTAAACACCTTAATGCAGCTGTAAGCATTCTTAGCACTGGCAGACTTCATCATGAACTAATATAAACTCAAAACTTAGGCTTTAAAGAGCCAGCTGAGTTTTCGATTAACGAAAAAGTTTGTCAGTGGTTGTGACAATTTCAAAGTTGGAAGGTAAATCAGTATTCAAGTTAAATGGGCATTCTACAAACCAAGTGGCTCTTGGTGGCTTAAAAAAAACCCCAATCAAATAACATGGTAAAAAAGTATATATGAGAACACCATAATGACTTTGTATGTCCCATCTTGATTTTAAAGCTGTGGATTCCCAAACTAGCTCATCTTTGGTTCTTCCTGTTAGCGTCATGGTGGAATACATTTTATATCTCAGCCATCTAACCTTGTAATTTTTGACTTGAAAATTATAATCTTTGCAAAACCAGAGAAGCTTGTGGTATTGACTAAGCAGACAAGACTAATTTTCAGTTTTTACTGAGCATAAAAGCAATCTGGCATAAATGCCACACTGTCCTCGAGCTATGCAGCACTGACTGCCCTATGTGTGCTGGGTGCATGTGCTGATGGGACTGTTGGGAGGGGAGAGGAGGGTGGAGGCTACAGCTCCACCTAGTACATCTGTGGCCCCTTACACTTGATGGGGCAGTTGTCAGTCACAGATGTGTTCTGGGGAGCTTCAGTTTGAGCAGGGGTTGCTTTTGTGATGCTTTGTGTTTATTGGCTGTTGTCTTGATGTCCACAACCATATGTTAGAGTTGTCTACGTAGTCTTGAAGCTTCTCTTGTTGAATTGGTGCTTTTACAAGTGTAAGCTTGCTGTAAGTCCGAGTTATCAGTTGCTCTGCTTCTGTGTCTAGCTGCTTAGTTCTTTCTACGCAGGACATGAGATAGGGCTCTCTGTTTAATTAGTATGTTGTTTTCTCTTGCTGAAAGTAAAGCGGTGGCATATTTTGTCTTGAGCGAGCCGTTTGGATATTCATTACTTTGCATTCAGAAAATACATGGCTGTGACAGTCAGTACTAATATAAAAAAAATACTGCTTTTATAAACAGCATGAAGTTGGAACATGCAGCAGTTTTATAATCTGTCCAAATGTAGATAATCCTCACTCTTTTGAATCCACTATAACAAGGAGAGCTTTAGGAACTCAATTTTGGTATTAAGGTGCTGTATCAATGCTTTTAAAATGCATATTCCAAACATTGTGCTGGGCCATTTGAAATACTGTCACTTATAAATATTGAATTTGCTTTAGAGCTATACTGCATAGAGGCTCATAAGACTCTATTACAGCATCTTTCTGGAGCTAATGTCCTCATAAGTTACTGGTACCTTATGGTGCTTACCGTCATCGAGAATGGTTATTGTGCATTTTGGCTATCCCTCCTGAGTTACTGCAGTGCTATTGGTAATTATTGTCTTGTACTTGTAAGGCCTTTAAAAAAAACAGTTTATAGGGAAGTGCTTCAGAAGGCTTGTAATGAGAGCATTGTGGCAGAAGCTTCGTTATTTTTCCAGACTGAGATGATCATTGGAGGGGGAGTGTGTGTATAACTTCAAGAGAAATAGCCATTGGTGCAGTACAGAAATGAAGATGGCTTCCGGATCTTAAATCTCCACTAGACAAATTGTAAATGATTTCTTAATAGCAAATTTCAGCCACTCATGTGTTCCAGATAGGAGTAAGTATTCATAACATCTTTAGTGTGTTAAACAGTGCATATGTGTTCATTAAAGCATTCCAACTAGACTTTTATCTTAAGACACTTGATGTAAACATGAATAAAAACTTTCTGAAATGAATATAATTTTATTAAGGTAAGCTTTTTTTCTGTGCTGTCTGGAAAGAACTGGAAAGCAGGTGTATTTAGATTAATTTGGGTCTTGTAACATATTGTCATTTCTCTTTGTTTACTTAAAAAGAGAAACAGTAGTTTCTGTTTGCAAAGTGTCTACTCAGAATTTGGTTAACACTTCTGTTTCGGAAGGGAGCTTTTTTTGTCTGAATTATAACAAGTGGAAGATCACAGCATAATTGAAGTATTGACTTAAAAAATTCATCAATACAATTTTTTTAATGTATTTGTGACCAAAGTCATAACAGAAGTTTCTAATTGATATACGTGATGCTTAGTATTTTTGTTTTCTTTCCCCTAGTTTCTTTGCTTGAAGAATATAAGGACTTTTCTTTCGGCATGTTGTGAAATATTTGGGATGAAGAAAAGTGAACTTTTTGAAGCATTTGACTTGTTTGATGTGAGAGATTTTGGCAAGGTAAGGTTCCTTTTAATTATATCCTAAGTAACACCTGTGTTCTGCTGCTTCAGTATAGAAGACTTTCATGGTAGATGTGGTGTAGAAGTTGTGACTAATGGATGAGCATTCATTAGTAACAAAAAAGTGGAGAATAATTAAGAAAGCAGAAAAACTAGATTTACCTTGGAGGGGCTAATAAAGGGCAGAGGAAAATCCCTGGTAGGAAAGTTCTGGAAGTACAAAAAGCATAGATAGATAAATTAAAAAACTGGATTGAAAGATTAAGGTAAATGAAATGAGTGAAGATGGCAAAGTGGGCGAATGCTATCTGGTGAAATCACTTCTGACATAGTGTGAAATCAGAAACCCTGGACCTATATATGTTAAGACCACATGGCACAGAGCATCTTTCTTCAGGCTCAAGTGTTCAAAATTCATCTGTGTATCTGCCCTTGAATATGGGAGTTTTTTTGACAATTGTAACATCTGTTGGTTTTTTTCTAACCTGCTATAAAGCTCAGACGCAAATGTAGTGGATTCATGTGACTGATTTACACAACCTGAAGTATATTTTGTAAGCCTATGATGAGTTATATGTCAAAGTTTTTTCCAGTCTATTGTTCATAACCTCTATATACATACCTGTTTGATCTGTCATTGCCAGCATATGTTCAGTTCAACTTCTGCTTTTGAGTCATAGGGTATCATTACCCTAATTTCACAGGAAAAAGTCTAAAAATTACCTGAAGTGGTACTGAAAAGAGTTATAAAAATCTAGTTGATTTCAAGTGTAGTTTTTTTTAGATTGTAATTTTAGTACTTGGTTTTTATGCATTGCTCTTGTTTTTTAAGTAGACATGGAAGTAAAGATGATGTAAGAGTGCAAGAGTGAGTGAGGGCTGCAATATGACTGTTTGAAATGGTTCAGTGAATACTGTTAACCAAAGTATCCCACTACTTCCCTGAAGACTTTGTTTTATTTTAAGATTTTGGAGTGTAGAATTAGATAAACCTGATAATTCCACTTAGTTTTAGTTACACTGAAGATCACAGTTTTTGTTCAAGTGTGGTTTGTTCTAAAAATTTTGTGTGTTAGTAAAAATCAGAAACATGGTTTTGTTGTTGTGGGGAGTTTTTTTTTGGAGGGTTTTGGTTTGTTTGTTTTTGTTTTTTTTTAAATTGCTGTGTTTGTTACCACAGTAGAGCACAAATAGGTTAATTATTCCTGGTCCTGATGTTCCATGTTCAGTGATGACTATAGTGCTTACAAGTAATGATTGCTGTAGTCTTGGCATCTTGAGTGGCCTTTGTTATCTTTCTTGGAAAGCCACCAGGTAAAAATGCAATGACAAATATGAAAGACGCTCTGTGTGGGACTTTACTGAGACTCTGTGCACAGTAACTGCTGCTTGTGCAAAGGTGGAGATGCTAAATCAAACAAGCTTGTGCAATCTTTGCAGTAGCTGTGTTGGACACACTTTTAGGTGCATAATGGCTCTGCTGTTCAGCCGATTCCATTGCGTACTTATGTGGAAGCCTGCCACACGCACACACGGAGGTTGCAGTGTGCTGTATTTAGACAAGCCTAATCTGTGTAGTTTACTAGCCTCTACAGATGAGCCTGTGGTCAGTTTCCTAAAGCAGCTGTTGGACTTGAGATGATTAAGAAAGTGAAGGAAAGAAAATTGCTACTGTATTAAGATGTATAGCAAGCCTTCTGCTGAGTTATTTCTGTAGGTTTAAGAGTATTGTTAGTACAGTTAGCTTAGAAAACCTGTGAAATGATGTGGGATTTCAGTTGCATATCTGATAATGTACTTGTTACATTGGAAATTATGATGACTAGTAGAATAAGAAAACTTACATTTTTCAGATTGTTATTCCCTTCTAAAATTTCATCTTCATTATTTTTCCCCTATGAATAAGAACTGCAGCCTTCTGCAATTGAAGTTGTGTATATGCAAAAGGCCAAAAAGCAGTGATGCAGAATTTTCGTGCAACTGAATCCTTCCACCGTTTCTAAAACAGTTCTTTGAACGGCTCTCCCTGAATGTGTACGAAGTATGAATGACCTCAGAACTATTACAGGCACAAACAAAAAGGATCATATGGTTTAGAAACACTCTGTTTTCCAAACTATTGACCAAATAGGTGATGGAATGAGTGTCTGCAGTACCTATAGCCTTTAACACATTTGCATGTACTGGAAGCTGTTTTGAGATGTCAGAACCTGGCAAGTTCTTATTAGTGAGATGTAAATGAACTGTAGCTGAGGTGACTGCTTAAGTCTGGTAGTTTTCAACGCTTCAAATGAATTTATAAAGAAATTATTATTGAATTTGTCATCTTAATGATAGATTATTCTGCTCAATATGACAGATTTCAATGACTAAGCATGCTAGTGGAGGGAACAGGAGGAATGTGTCAACTATAAAAGAACAACATGCCTTGAAGGAAGTAAGTTTGAAGGGAAAAATAAGATGAGGAATGGTGATAGAAAGGGTAGTTTTCTTGAGATATTCTGTTGTTTGCAAAACCCATGCGTGGTAGAAGTGGCAGCTGTACACTGTCTATACAGTCATAACATTTTTAACAGCCTTGTGAGATACCAGCTAAAAATAGTTTTATGTAATGGTGAAACTTGCATTTAATACCTAGGGGTTAGTGAGCCATTTTCAGATGCTTTGCCACAACATATGAAAATTTGGTTTGAACTTTGTGCTCCACTGTGCAAAGATGTTTTGATTTCTTGCTGATTAGAGAAGAAGGAGGATGTGTGTGGTGTGGATGAGAGTCAGAAGTGAAGCTGAAGTAGGGAACTTGTAAACAGTTAGTGAATAGGTAAAGAGACAGAGAAGCAGTTAACCCCATGAATATGTTTTTAATGGATACATTTTGTGTGAATGTTGATATGTGTGAATGTTATGAGCTGAGAGTTTCTTCTGTTTCAAGTGTAATAGTACAGATTGTCTTTCTTACAGAGTGATGGCGCTTTAAAAAAGAAAGGCTGTCTTACAGAGAAATTAGGAGGATTTTGAAGTCATGCTTTCTGAAACCACGTAAAACTTGATTTTCCTTGAGTTCTACAGTATTCACCCCTTCCCACTCACCTTTCTATCAGAAAATTTTGTTGTTGCTGTGTTAAGTTCCTGATGGAGCATGAAATGCCCTCCCACGCACATGAGGTGCCAGACAGTGTTTTCATTACAAATTCCATACTGGAGAGTCATTTTTCACTACCACATGGGTTGTCAGGTTCTTCCTTTCTACCTGTGTGCCAAAATCAACAAATAATGTTGATACTTGTTCTTTCAGCTCAGTGAGCCCTGCACAGTCCTCCAACAGCAGTCTTTGCTGTTTAGTAGGTCACAACAAATTGTTGCTATCCTTGTTCTCTGAAGAAAGTTTGCAGCTAATGTGTTGCAGAGATGGGAATAAGAGGATTAGTTCCAGCACCCGTTAATGTCATTAGATGCTCCCTGGCCTCAGAGAGCTGTTTGAGGTCCTGTGGGGCAAAATGATGTCCTGACATTGTCAGAAAAAGAACTTGATGTACTCTTTTAGGTATTTTAAATAGTATATACCTGAGCACAGGATGTTTTTTATAGTACAACTGATATAATATGAACATAGCCATAGACCTCCCAGTAGGGATTCTGCAATAGATGTCTAGAAAGAACATGCAATATTCAATCATGATTTTAAAAAAACAAACAAAAACCAAACAAGAGGATCAAATGTCAACAGCTTCCAGTCAAACAAGTACCTAATTGTTTAAAAGCATATAATATGTCTAGTGTAGCTAAGTCTCTAGTGATGCTTAAAAGGTTAGTTTATGTAAAAGCAAGCAACTGCTGTGAAAATTCTGAGCGCATATAGAAGGTCATGTAGGGTGTGTTCATTTTAGTCACTGTCTTAGTGCAAAGGAAATCTGGGCTATGATGAAGCAGAAAGTCATGCTGAAGTTGAGGATCTTATGTGTTAGTATTCCCTCAGGTTTAATAGATTCCAGGAAGATCAGGCAGATGTGCATGAGATTGACTCACCAAAATCAACACAACAAAGAGCAGCAGTTACTATACAAAGCTAAGTACATGTCCAGGGAGAGAGGAGGTAGTGTTTAGGAACTTTTTAGGAAAGCTGAAGCAGTTGAAATTTACCTCAGTTGTTTCATGTTTTATCTGTTAAATTTAACAGTGAGGCAATAAAACACGAGCTTTTTAACTAATTAAATCACATGAAAACTGCAGAAAACTGAGCAGCATATCAAGACATTATAGTGGATTTTATGTGAATATATTAAAATGAGGAAGAGAAATGAACTAGTGAAAACAAAACTCATTAAAAACAGAACTCTGTTCCCTGATCTCTTTTATTGATAGAATGAAAAAAAAAAAGCTTAGTGGTTTGATGGATATAAACTATTTGTACAGTTGCTTTTAGGAGTGAGATTATAACATCTTCAAAAGCTACAGTGAGATGGACTGGTTTGGGATGGATGACACTTGAACACCTTCAAGGTGTGCTTGTGAATGTGCAAGAATGAAGATACAGAAGATAGAGACGGGTTTCAACTTCCTTTTCCTTGGAAATGCTTTGAAAAAAAAAAAGAGCAAGAAAACAGTAGCCTGTTGCAAAACTGCTGAAATGCTTGGTATGTATGGAAGACCATATTTGTTACATGATATTTCTGTTTCTGTGGAGTTACATAAATGTCAAAACTCAGCAGCCTCTCTTAAATCATAACAAAAAAAGACTTCCAGTCCCAAAGAACAGAAATCATTGTTTTAGGCAAAAAGATGAGGAGTGTGAACAAATGGGATCAGTAATGGGATAGATCATCAATAACTATTTTGAAAAGTTCTTGAAAATTTATAGACATAGACTGCCAGTGTGACAGTGGAAACCATGACACACGTTAGATAAATTTGGTGTACTTACTTGTAATCATTTGTTGCAGCGATTATCACCAAAGTCAGTGCAAATTGCTAGGCATAGGACTTCAATAAACCTAAAACCATTAGCATGAACTTATGACTTCTAGAGGAGCTTATATATTTAGGCCTGAGTGTGTTAGGTTTGTGGTCTTCAACATTACTGTGACAGCACTACTGGACTTAACACCTCAGTGGTCTTTCCAAAAGAATTTTCATGAATTTCTTACAAGTTAAAATGTTTACTTCCAGTTGTTGAAAATAGTTATTGTTTATCTTTGTTTTTTACCACAACGCAAAGTGTTGAACATACCACAAGTATTTGATAATTAATGAAAGATTCTCATCCAAGAGGTGCTTGGGATGGGAATTATTGGAAGACTTTGAGTTCTTAAATAATGTAGGCTTCTGTTCATGTTTTCATGAAATGTGACCAGATTTGAAAAGTCAAGGTTAACGAGAAACTAGGGAACAAGTTATATTTTGGCCTGGAGAGAAGGAGGCTGATACCTTCCCATTTTCTACAGCTAGCTGAAAGGAGGTTGTAATGAGGTAAGGAGTCAGTCTCTTTTCCCAAGGACAAGAGAAAATGGGCTCAAGCTCTGCCAGGAGTGGTTTAGACAGGAGATTAGGGAAATTTTCTTCATTAAAAGGGTTATCAAGCATTTAAACAGGCTGCCGAGGGAGATGGTGAAGTCACCATCCCTGGAGGTGTTTACAAGACATGTAGATGTGGTGCTTAAGGATATGATTTAGTGATAGATATGGCAGTATTAGGTTAAAGGTTGGACTTCATAATCTTAAAGATCTTTTCCAAACTAAACAATTCTGTTTTAATATGAGACAATAAAGCTCAATTTCTGAGCATGTTTCTCTGTTAAGTTGATCTTGTCCAGCCCATTAGGTTCATCTGATTCATGTATCCTGGAGACACTGAACTCACTGCATTGATAGCACTGGTAGCATGTTTTTCTCTTTGAGATGCAAGAAGTTTTAGAGGAGGAGGACCGTTGGAGCTTGAGTAGGTTTAACAGGGCTTAAGACTTAAGTCTTCTCACACAGTGGTTTATGGAAATGGTTTTAAATGTTATTTTTAAACAGGAAATGAATTCCCTGCAGTACTTGCAGTACAAGCGTTTTAGTAACGAAAAGTTGATGGTGAAACTGACAACTAAACCCAAAACTTCCTGAATTTATAAACATTGCTCAAAGCAACACAAATCTAAACTATAAATAAAACCAGAAGGCAATAATTGGGTGACTTGCACATGAAGCTGATACCAGCTTTGTAGAGTTTTGTGTATATCTTTTTTCTGTGATACTCTAAGAAAAGTAGGTAATATGGTTCCTCTTTTCTAAAGCTTGGTTGCTTCCAAAGAGGAAAAGCATATTTTCTTTTAGCACAGCAGACAGATGAAAGAGGAGAAGTTCAAATATGATTTGTATAATCGGTTATCATAGAATCATAGAATGGTAAGGGTTGGAAGGAACCTTTAGAGATCATCTAGTCCAACCCCCCTGCAGAAGCAGGGTCACCTAGATCAGGTCGCATAGGAACATGTCCAGGTGGGTCTTGAAGACCTCCAAGGAAGGAGACTCCACAACCCCTCTGGGCAGCCTGTGCCAGGGCTCCCTCACCTCAACAGTGAAATAGTTTTTTCTTATGTTTAAGTGGAACTTTTGTGTTCCAGCTTCATCCCATTAGCCCTTGTCCTGTTACTATCTACTATAGAAGAGAGGGATGTCCCAGCCTCCTGACACCCACCCTTTAGGTATTTATAAATGTTAATAAGATCTCCCCCAGTCTCCTCTTCTCCAGACTAAACAGCCCCAGTTCCCGCAGCCTTTCCTTATGTGAAAGATGTTCCAGTCCCTTGATCATCTTGGTGGCCCTGCACTGGACCATTTCCAGCACTTGTCCCTCTTGAGCTGATGAGCCCAGAACTGGACACAGGACTCCAGATGAGGCCTCACCAGGGCAGAGTAGAGAAGAACAACCTCCCTTGACCTGCTGCCCACACTCTCTTGGTGCATCCCAGGATGCCATTGGCCTTCTTGGCCACGAGGGCACATTGCTGGCTCATGGTTAGTTTATTATCAATCAGGACTCCCAGGTCTCTCTCTGCAGAGCTGCTCTTCAGCAGTTCAACCCACAGCCTGTACTGGTGCATGGGGTTGTTCCTTCCCAGATGCAGGACTCTGCACTTGTCCTTGTTGAACCTCATGAGATTCCTCTCTGCCCAACTCTCAAGCTGGTTTTGTCCCGCTGAATGGCAGCACAGCCTTCTGGGGAATCAGCCAGTGCTCCCAGTTTGGTGTCATCAGCCAACTTGCTGAGGGTACGCTGTCCCCTCATCCAGGTTGTTGATGAAGATGTTGAACAAAACATACTCTCTCATTGTTGCAATATAGTTATTTTCTAAGAGAATCCCTCTCCTACTTCGACCTAGATTTTCCTGCTTGCAGCCTGGTTGTTCTTCTCTCTGTTTGCTCTGGGATTTTGAGATTCAAATGACATAGGCATAAAATTATAATGTCTGTAGAAACAAATAGTATATGGCTATTGCATTATAATATTTCCATGTACCACATGAAATGGGCTTGACATCCGCCTAAAAAGCCTGTTGCATATTGAGTTTGAATTTTACATCTTGTTAAGATGCAAAGTTAGATTTTCCACTAAAATTAAAAAGGCTTGGTCCTCGATTTTTGAAGCAATGCACTTCTATATTTAATTAGAGTGGTGCAAAATAAATATTCAAATCAGGGATCAAAGTAGGGTGCTGCTGTAGAGCTAAAGGACTTTTGATTTTTACTTAATGATTATCTGCCTCTTGAGTTAGGAGACATTTGCTTTCCATTGATATTCCTTATTTCTGCTTGTAGGTATTAGATTTTTGAATTAAAAAATACCGTAGCTGTGTAATGAAGACAACTTCCTATTTTTTGTTTTATTTTGTCCCTGTTAATTCCATTTTATGTTTTGAAAGTCATGAAGGAAAGAGAACTTGGGATCACTGCATGGTCTCAGCCGTGCGGAAGACCGTCCATTGTACATGAGCCTTTTATTTCCCTAGTCAGGACAGGGTAAACTTAATGTAGTCATTTGTTCTAGTTTTCTAACCAATTTCCCACAGCTTAGGTAGGGAACACTTGGTCTGATCCAGAGCTATGAGCTTTTAAGTCTTATAGCGAAGTTACATTGACATCTGTGGCAACAAGTGATGTGTTATCATGAACGTTTATTGCTACCCAAACTACTTGGACATGTTCTTATTTTAATTAATTTTACTTCATGGTAGTCTCAGGGCTTTGCATTGGGTTTAGGACTTGTTTTATGAGAGCACATGTTCTCAGATTGCTCTCCATATCAGATCTAAATCTGTGTTCTTAATTTATATACTAATTTTCTGTAACAGTACATTCTGATGTGTTTGACTTCACATCCTTCTTTAGACTATGAGAAAAGACTTATTGTACAAATCATGTTCAGACTTTGCTTTCTATCCTTGCTGTTTAGAATTAATATTAACTTTTCTAGGGAGAGAATTTAATGACTGTTTTGGACTACAGCTTCTGTCTGCTTGCAACAGTCATATTCAAATGTAATGTTTAATTAAGTCATGCAGACTCAAGTATAGTCCCTTTGTAGGGTTGAGCGAGTTATTTTGAATATGTGGCTAGTGTTGTATCTGAAGAAGTAAGCCACTATTAGTGTTAAATGATGATAAGCGATAAAAGTGACAAAGTGGCTTTAGCTATAATAATAAAATAATGCGGGTCAAGGACAGTCTGAAGTGAGCATCTTGAAATAGTTATCAGTCCCTATGTTGTTTGCCAAATGTCTTGTTTGTATGCATTAATGATAACAGCAATTCAATTGATGATACGTTATCTATGCATAGTTCAAAAAGAATAAATTTGGTGACTTTGTTCTATTCTAATATAAAAATGCTAGAGAAGGTGTAATTGCAATGTTCATTTTTTTCTCTCCTATTTTTTTCCCTTGGAATGATTTCAAATAGCTAAACTTCTCTCGTATTGAAAGCCATCTCCTAGTCTTATATATACACAAGTGTATCTATATATATCTATCTCATGAGTTTAAAATATTACTGAAGGATGTGTCTGCTAAACCTTCACCAGAGATATTTGGGAAGAATTTCTGTACTGTGAGGTGAGTGAACACTGGAACAGGCTGCCAAGATGGGTTGTTGAGTCTCCTTCTCTGGAGACATTCAAAACCTATTTGGATGAATTCCTCTGTGACCTACTCTAGGTGGTCCTGCTCTGGCAGGGAGGTTGGACAAGATGATCCTTTGAGGTCCATTCGTGAGATCCCGTGATTCTGTGATGATGATTTAAGCCCTCACTGCAGTGTTGGGATTTCCTATGAAGAGTTAGTCAAGCATGTGTAAGCATTCTCCACGACCAACTGCTAATGACATAATGGGACTAAACCCTGGTGGAAAGCTGGACTATGATTTTTTTTTTTTCTACTCTGTCTATAGAGTCCCCCACTTTATGCAGGCCAGGAGAGACCACCTGCCAGCTGTTTATGGTCAGTAGTTCTCTGTAAAGCAGAAGTTTACTTGAGTTGGAAGTCCTAAATAATAACGTATTTTCCAAGACAGTAGTTGCGACTTGTTAGTGCATTAAAAATGGTAGGTTCCTTTAGCCTGAGGAGTCCCCTGCTTTTCCTATCCAATTACAGTAGAAAGTGAAACCTGCAGTAAATGGTTCACTGCAGGAAACAGGGGTTTGTGCATTTCACAAAAGGGAAATAGGTAGGAGTTAATGAGAAATATTTGCAAAATGCATTAGAGAGCTTTTACTTAAGGTGTTGGTGACAGAGTTTGAGAGGTTTTTTGTGTTGTGAATGAATGTCAGATGCACAGCTGCTGCATACCTTTGAAGAAGATGGATACTTGACACAGCTTGGTAGCGGAAAAATAAGTCTGAAGAGTATATTTCAACGTACTAATCTATAAATCTGAAAAAGCTTTATCATTTGTAGATGATTGTGGTAATAAAGACTCTCTTGCTGGGAAAAATAATGGATCTTTCTGTGCAAACGTGTAGTGTATCTAGGGAGATGGCTTTTGGTCAAAACATGTTACAGCAGAAGTGGTGCATGTTAGACTTTGGATCTTAAATTGTTCTAACTGTGAAGCATGAGACCAAGTTCACTTATAAACGTTTTATTAAACAAATTGTTTTCATTTTCATGACTTTCTTAATGAGATTTCAAACGTGAAAAGTTAGTGGTTGGAAACTGAGGGTTTAATTTCCAAACTAACCACTCAATTGTTAAACTGTTCAATGTAAAATGTTATGATTAATGTATTAGCTTATATATGTGGGAAGCTGTTTAAAAATGGCTGTAAATATTGACAGTTGTGAAGTAGAAAGTAGTATTACAGAAGAAATTAAAATTATTTTCAAATAAAATGATTGCCAAAAGTGAAATTAAATGACATGCTTCATCTACTGCTGACCTTTATTGGTAAATCAGTTCTTAGATTTCACCCAGTTCGGGTTTAAAGCTGTAACATGTGGGCACAAGTCTTGAGATTTTTCTGTAAAGACCCTTTGATATAAAGTATCAACATAGAGACAATGCAGTGTGATGCTGAAGAAGCTGACAAAAGTATATTATTTGAATTTTTGGAAGATGTTATTCTGAGCTTATTTTATATGCAAATTTTAGCCTTAATAAAATAAAATTCCCCAGTCACAGTTGCATTTCGATCTGAATACATTTTCACTGAGAACAATTTTGTTCTGTGAATGACTTGGCAGAATTACTTGAGAAAACTAGTCAAGGACATAAATATGTTTTATTCCCTAAAAATCACCTTTAAGATGCTAAAGGGTTGAAAGTATTTCTGAAGTAGAACTGATTTGAACAGAAGTGCATCAGTGACATTGTGCGAGCACGTGATGTGTGTTTCCTGCAGTGGGTAATTGATACTAGCTGGGTAATCCGGTGCATTATGTAATCTAGTTTTTATCAAAATGTGTAAATGACTTGAAGGAGAATTTGCTCCCTGTGCCCTTGCAGGAGAGTAGAACAAAAGATTTAGTGTAGGTCACTAATGGGCTGGGGAGTTTTCCACAATTTCCTGTTGAGCCTTCACTGGGTTAAGCTGTTGTCTAGAACTCATGGAGCAGTTGAAAGTGCAAGGCAGAGATGCCATTGATTTCACAGTGACTCAGTAGTGTATTGTGTAGCTTATTTCTTCCCCAGTGCCAACTAAAAGAGAATACTCTTTCTGAGCGCTATGAGGTTTAGCAGCATCTGTATGCCCAGAGTGATGCACCTAAATATACCTTGGGAGTTGCTTCAGGATGGAGGGGGAGGATATCCCTTAGAGTTTTTTGAGCTAGCTAAAAAGAAAGGTTAAACAAACTGAGTACCTTACCTAGTGGATGGACCTAGTCTGTGCCATGTGTGGGAAGTGACCCAAGTGGTGGAAACAAGCTTTGTTGTGAGTCTTGAAGTATTGGCTCAGTGAAGTTAGGGAAATCTCTTAAACCACCTTAATATAAATTGTTGTTGTACCTTTTTTGAAGTAGTGAGGTCTACATTTTTGTATATGCTAACTTGGAGGCTTGGATGTAGGCTAAATATAAGATCTTTTTTCTCAGTTGCATGTTTTGTAGTGAAAATGTCTGTTTAAAGCGTGATTATATCTTAATTAGAAAACAAACAGGTTTTCCCTGACCAAGTTAGTACAAGGTGGCTTTAAACTGGAATAAATATTTTTAATTTATAATAATATTATTAGCATACTTTAATGGGTGGCTTGTGATTAAGAAGTGGATTCTAGACAAGGCATCTGATTTTAAATAAAGAAACAATAACCCCAATACTGTCTCCCTATATAGATAGATTTTCTTTATAAAATAAACCAAAATGGACTATGATTTTTTTATGTAAATTGCAGAACATAGGAAAGAGAGTAATTTTCCTAAATCTAGGAAGCATTGGATGATGTAATCTAAAACTTAGTACAAGAGCTTAAATAGTAGGGACTTAAGTGTCGTAACACTTTGAATTACGCTGTAAAATTTCAAAATCACATTTACATTTTCATTTGTTGATGGAAATTTGCTACCTAGAGGTGGGCAGCATAAATTTGGCATCTGTAGGAGCCACAACCAGACTGATTTTTAACTCTTACCTTTGTATGTGTTGTTAATTAGATTAACCATTGGCTCAGCAGCACTAGGTGTGCTGACGCTAGATGCAGGCTGAAATTGGGAGTGCATGAGAACATTTCTATTAAAATTAAAGGGTTTTTAGAGAATTCCTTATGTCTGTTTTCCTTTGTGGAAGTCTATAGTGCCTTGAATAGCCTCCTAAACACTAGGAAAAGGTGCTACTTAAAAACTTAACGTTAACAAAACAACAATCATAACAAGTAGCAACGTGTGTCTCCCTCATGGTAAGAGTTCAGAAGTACAGGATGTGTACAGGATAAAATGTTTCATGATTTCCTGTTAGAGCTTTGCTGGACTTTTTGTGAAATTAGTTGGTTTTAAAGTGATATAGGCAATATTTTATTGGTCTACATTAAAATGAAAAGAGAGGTGAGGGATGAGATATACAGGAAGGTGACACAGTGGGAGAGTGGAGACGGCAGACCGTTTGGACTGTAGGCTCTGGGCCACAGAGCTGGCAGTTTCCTTCCAGAGCTGCTGCTTGGCTTTTAGTGCTCTTGCTCTAGCCTTACACCTAAAGAACATAACCTGTATGACCATTTCTACTTAATTATGCTCTCATCATTTAGTGTGTAAACTCATCTTTCCATATTTAGCTTCTGTTTGTTCTTCATTACTGCTTTGTCGTCTTCACTGCCTTCATCCTTTGCCTCCTCATCACTTTGCTTTACCAGTTCACTGTATGTCCCGCTCCCTACAGTGCTTCTTGGGCCTTTTCCGTTGATGCATTTCAGGTTTGTTTCTGCAGTTCTGTTGTTTTTTTAGCAAGAGACTAATCTTGTTATTCCTGTGCTTATTTTAATGCATGTTCAAACTTTTCTGCCTCGGTACTCAGTACCTCTAAGAGAATTATAGCTGTGTTGGCAATCTTGCAGTTCACTTGTTTCCCTCTTACACCTTTTCTAGAACTTAAACACGAGGATGTCTGCATTTTGGTCACATAAAGAAGAAATTTTCATGCGTGGTTTTGTTTGTTTCCTCTTGCATCTGATTCAGAGTATATTTTTATACTTTGAGTAGCACAGGGAGACCAGTCTTCAGTGTTGTCTGGCACCAGCAGACATCTGAAAAGGAAAAAGAGTTCTTAGCACTGATATTCTGATAAAGTTTTATTTCCTCTGTCTAAATTGAACCTCACCTTTCCCCAAAACTCTTTGAAATGAAGTTGCCAATAGGAAATTATAATTTTGACACAAATTGTTCAATAAAATTGTTCAAAAAGATAAAATTTGCATGCCATGAAATCTATTTTTCCTTGGTTTAGAATGCCTGAAAAGGATCTTTTAATTCTTTATGTAGATATTTCGTAGAATCATGGTTTCTTTTCTATATTGATTTAAAAAAAAAATAATGAAGGAATACTTTGTTATGCAGTAGAAGGGTGTTTAGGAGAGATCATTCATGTTTCTAACAAATCTTGATCAATGCATATATGAACACATGTCATGTCTAAAGAGGTCAGAAATTTGGGCTTGTACCAGATGTACTTTTCCAGAGTTGATCAGAGTTCATTGATGGAATTTCCATATGTGATTCCTCATTTAAAATTGGAATAGAGAACATTAAAACTGAGAAGGAGGGTTTAGCTTTTTCTAATCAAATCAGTACTCACAAATGGGACTGCTGGTGTGTGAATACATGAAAAAAAAGTTTGTATCATAGAAAATATGAAAAGAAAAAGTAGTTGAGTGGTGGTAATTTTTAGAAGCCTGGATTACGATCTATGAAAACTCATGAAGGCCTTTACAGAGAAAATACTCTGTAGAAGTACCATGAGAGTCTTCTGCCAATGCAGAGCTCTCAACTGAAAGCAGAGGACAGTGCAAGGCAGGGAAATGTACTGTCTTCTATGGTATGTTGCTGCTTTTGTGGTGCAATTCTGCTGGTGTGTGTGTTTGCAGAAGCAGACTGTGTGTAGTGCTGTCAGTCTGAATTCTCTGAGCCATATAAAGGAAAAAGAGCCTTACAAAGGGGGAAAAGAAGGTATTTGATACATTATTAATAATATACCAACTTTTGTGAGTGCAAAACTCTAGTGTGAAGTTAGACTGCAAGACCATTGCAATAGGTTGAATTACTTATATTCTCCTTTTGCATGGAAAGGCCCCAGCCTGGTTGTTCAGTACCCCAGGTTAGAATGGAAAGAAAACTCTGACTTTTTTCACTTGCATTGCTGGTCTGAGTGGGTTCTGCTGTGTCAGCTCCTGCCACCATGGGCTGATGTTCTCTGTGCCACTCTTAATGCTGTTCTGTCTACTAGCAAGTGTCTGGGCTGTACTGGGAGGCAGGAGGTACACAGGAATCTCTCATCAACTTCTTGTGTTACTGTTCAGGACTAGTATCCTAGTTCAGGGAGACAAACTGAGTGCTTAAGATATGATGATATTTGCTCTTTTATGACGAAGGTAATTTGGATGCTGATGCATTGTTTTTTTTTTATTTTGAGCACCTGTGCCTAGTAACATAAGAATGGTTTGATGGTAAAAGACAGGTCTTCAGCTTCTACCGTTGAAGATGGAGTACGTGGAAGTTAGCCAATTGGAAATGTAGTCTGGATATTCCTGGTTATGGATAAGAGAAAAGGCGGATCTTATTTAGGAGAGTGTTTAAGAGTTAGTGAGCATAAGCTTTTTCTTAGAAAGGCATTAAAGATGCTTTATGGCACTATTCTGAGAGAAAGTAAATCTAAAATGTTATTTTCCAAGTGGTTTCCCAGAAATGGGAAGTGAAGATGAATACAGATGCTGGTTTAGAGGCAGCTGTTCTCACAAGCATTTGGGAGAATGTGTTGCTTTTGCCAGGTAAAAAGAATGTAAGCACATACAGAAGTTTAGCTGCTTTCTATGGTAAGTCTTGGGATTATTGTAAAAACAGTCTCCTAATGCAATGAAAAATATTAATAGTTAGTAGCTGCTAGATGAAGCTACTCAAATAAGTTTACGAATATGAGATCTTATTCTGCTCTTTGTGTGCAGGTTGAAAACAATTTGGACAGACAGTGAAAGTGGTCATTCATGTAGGTATGATATCGAAGTTACTTGCATTTCCTACCCTGTTTGCAAGTGCAGAGCTTCAGGCATGCAGGGGAATTCAACTGTAAAGTTGTTTCATAATGTTAGGTAAAATGTTAAAAGCAGGGTCAGCATTCTCAAAAAAGTGTTGTGATGTCACCATTCTATCAAAGCTGCTCAACTGGTAGAAAAGAATCCATCTGTCAGAATGCCTTAGACCTTATGATGGTGTGAAATTGACCCATGTTGGTTCACTTGGCAGACTTGAAGTCTTAAAGGGAAAAAAGCTCCTTTCTCTGAACCTTCTTATAGGCAGAGGAACCTTAAACTAACAATGCAGTCAGTCCTGTCACAAGTCCTTTTTCCCTTGTCTCTCTGTTGGAAATTAAGAAGTTGTAGTAGGCTTCTGAAGATGGAGGCCGTGTCTATATATGTTCCAAGGGTCACAGGCAGTGGGAAACCTAAGTACATTGGTAAGCAAAAATCCACTGAAAAACTCAACTTGTGTTGCAGTAGGCTGGCCTGTTTGTGACGTCTGTATTGTTAAGTTCTGAGCAAGAACATCTTAATATAAAATAATGACTTGTAAATTGTTGTAATGCAGATACTAAAAGCTGTTCTCCATAGTCTACAGTACAAATGATACCCGAAAGTATTGTTAAGAGTGGGTTTAATGGTTGTGTTACTCTTAACAGCAGTGATTGAAACTTTTCAAAAGTTAAATCTAACTTCAGAACAAATGCTGTACGTTGTACTGAGCTGATCCACTTACCTCACAAAACCAATGTTATGAATGCTGTAGGTACCTCAGCCACAGCAACAATGAACAGCGTTAATACAGCAAACAAGGAAGATGGATATGTTAATATTTGTGTTCGTCTTTGTGGAAAACCTGCAGCAGCATCTTTTGAAAATAAATTGCTGTTGAGGGAACTGTGAGGGTTTGGTTTTTTTTTTTTGTTCTTATATTACATTTGCTTTTCAAGTTTGGTTTCAGTTTTCTCATCTTACTTCCTAGTTTTTGAGATGACATTTTTGTCATCTCAAAACCCTTTCAGAAGCTGACAATGTTACTTTCCTAGAATGAGATTTCTTCTCCTTTTGCTTCACTCTTCATACTTCAACTTGCTTTCTTGTTTCTTTCTCCTGTTATCATCTATCGTCGTTTGCAAAACTTCTCTCTCCAAACCATCTGACTTCACTGCTGTCTGAAGATTGCGTGTCATGCATTGCTTCAGTTAAACATTGCTTTATTTCTCTGGTTTTGATGCTGTCTCATCCTTGAAAGTGCTATTTTTGGTATGAGTGCAGCAAGGGAATATCTGTGCTGTTTGAAATACCTGTGAGCAGTAAAATTAGCGGTTGCCAAGTAAGAAGGGAGATATGTTGAGGGACACAATTTGAAGGAATATTATAGTTCATGTGGAATGAACACTAACACTTATCAGCTTCTTTGAAATGTTGGCATTGAAATTGTTTTCGTCACTTTTATTTCACATTCATCAACTTGCATGTATTGTAACTGATTTCTGTTAAAGATTTAAAGTTTGATATAGAATAAAATTGAGAAGATGGTGGAGCTCAAGTTAGGTTGCTGCTGGACATGGAATACAAACTTCAAAAGTTTTGCTCCCAGCCTTTGGTTTGTAGTGAAGATTGTTTTTATTTTAGCTGATCTGAAAAAAGGTTTAGCCATTGGAAATTATTTATCTTCTCCTGGGCAGGTGTCTAATGAAAAATTTAAAACCCTTTATCACAAACCACACACTTCAGTGAGGCCATAATAATGCTGATAATCTGCTAGGTAGATATTGGTATCATGTAAGATTTGTCTTCCATATTTTGTTAGATAAAAGCAGAGTGCTTATACAAGGTTAGTTGCAAAATATTTTTCCCAGTTTTTTTTTCCCCAAAATGTCTTTGTGTTTTGACTGCAAAAGATGTGGGAACCTGTTGCTCATAAAACATGACCTCTTCTTGTAGCTTATCTTTGTATAGGACAGACAATAGTTTTCAGTATCTGCTAAAGGTATATTATCTAGGTTCATCTGCTCACCTGCAGTTGATCTTGTATACATTAACTGTTAGGTCTCTGCTCATACTGACTGTAGTGGGACTAAATACTGTGGATATTACGTTTGGTTTAGTCACACTGCATTGGACTGAAATGCTTAACTCCATGTGAAGAGTTTCATTGAGCTCTTATATGCTGTTATCTTTGCAATAAACAGGGCTGAAATTGGCCTTAGATAAGGTTTTATGACTTGTTACCAGTCTGGATTGTGTTCAGTCCTGTGCCCTTTCAGAAATGCTTTAAAGTACAGTTCCACACAAAATATGTGGAAATGTCCCTAAACCTTATAGAAGCGAGGTATAGTCTTCTGAGACATTATTAACTTGGAAGTTGCCGCTTCTCCTCTCTTCTTCTCCCATTATCATGCCAGCATCCCTATTAGTGTGGCTGATTTGGGAAACAATCAGAGGAGCTCATCTGCTCTTTGCTTCAAGAAACCAGTCCCTGCCCCTCTCTCTCTCTCTGTGTATAAATTCTCTGATGTAATTCATGACAAGACTGTACTAACAGTCTTGTTAGCGTGGGTTAGCGTGGCTAAGACAGTAGCAAACCTAAATGCAAGGCAGAAACAAGTAAATTAAGTGTCCAAGGCAGAGGACAGAAATTTCTGAAGTAAATAATGCTGGTGAAATCCCAGGAGACGTATTAATATTAACATTAACTGCATGGCTAAAGATAGGTATGTGTGGTTTGCCCATATTTATCCCAGTATGTACATATAAAATACTTAGGATCACGCCTATCATGTACTTGAGGAATTAAAAAAATCTTCTTTTATATCTCCAGACAAGTGAAAACTGAAGAATAGGTCCTATCCAAAGGATGTCTCACACGAGTCACTTAACATTGTTAGGTATTTTGTGAAGCAATTTGATTCCTCTCTGCAGTTTAGGTCTGGTGCTGCAGATTAGTATCAGACATCTTGGCTACTGTGCATCTTCAAATATTGATATAACAGAAGACTAAAGCATTCTTTGAAATAGTACTTGGAGCTTTTTCCCTCCTGTAGGAGAAATAAAATAACTGAAATCCCACTGTTGTATTAGAGCATCGATGAATACTTGTGTGTCTGAATGTTAGAGTGGAAGACAGTAAAAGTGAGTCATGCCATACTGGGTATCTGTTTGTAGTGCTGGAGTGAGTCTATAGACTGATCCAATCCCTTGTCTCTTCTGGTATAGAAAAGAGATCTCTGGTGTGTGCTTTGGGCTTTTGTAAGCCACTGTGAGTCAGAGGGCAATTGCATCGAAGAGAACAGCTCACTTCCCTCTGCACTGCCCATTGTAGCAGGGGATTTTTTTTTTTTTAATGCAGAGAATAAGGAGACATGTGCAGTGTGTGTTCAGCCCTAATTAATATTCTTATCTTGACTGATTATGTACTGGAGTAAATTGAGTTCATGGTTCAAATATGGCTTGGTACCATTCAGCAAAGCCACACTCTAGTTGAATTGATATAGTCAAAGTAAATTGAGAGAAGGGAGAAGTGTGGCGGTGACTGGTTCACTCAAGGCAGGAAGGGAAAGATCTTCCTCTATTTTTAGCAGAAGACATGAAGAAAAGTTTCATTGCGTAGTCTTCTCCAAATAACTGTCAAAATTGTCAAGGATCCATTAAAATATTGAAGTGAAATAATACAATGGGAGTGAAGAAACAGCATGTTGCTCAAACTGCAGGATGCATACTTAAAACAGTAGTTGAGGTGCAATCGATACTGACTGCAAAAGTACTCATTCCTACAATATTTGTATGCTGATTTTAAACGTGTGAGGTCATTAATGTCCAAAATGTACAAATAGGGTACACACTGGTGCTTGCAGTTTAGAGAATTTGCTTGCTCTTTCCAGTGTGAAAAAATAGTCTTTTAAAGTGTGTTAAAGGACAGTGACAAAAACAACTTTGAAAACACACACCATTGATTTATGTCCACTCTTACTAAAAACAAAAATCTGTTCCAAGTCTGAACACTCAGGTTAGATACTTAAGGATTTTAAAGTGGATGTTTACATTTAGGAAAAAAAAATCAAGGTAATAGTAAAATGTGCTGTTTTTCCTTGGTAGTTTAATGTTATGACCATATAGAACATGGTTAAAAAGAAGATGCAAGATGTTTGTAAGTATAGATGTTGATTGTGAAGGAAACTGGAATGATTTAATAGCAGCTAGGTTTTGCAGTATTGTCCTTAGCATATCCTTTTATATTCCTTTGCCCTCCGTGCAGAACCTGAAATGTAATAAATGCACTAGGAAGGATGGAATCCTGTCTCATTCTCTACTTTTCATATGGATAGTATGCTTGAAGGCTGTCTGCACTCAGGCTATCAGCTGCAGTGTCAAGTGCTCTGTTTATATCACAGGAGCACTTGAAGTAAGGTTGTAATTCTTTAATATCTAAAAAAAACCCCCAAAATAACCCACCAAAAGATAAACCTAACAGGTGTGGTGAATGCTGAAGGTTATCACAGAACCACAACCACGAGCTGCAGACAGGAAATAGCTGCTAAAACTCCCTCCCATATTTTTGCTTTGGTGAGTCTCTTGGTTCTTTTGGTCCAAAAGGCCAAGACATGAACAGGACTGTACTGCTTGTGCAGTTTGGACTTCTTGTAAGAGCAGAACGGTCTGGGTAACCTTTCATGGTTTTAACTAGCAGCTGTAGCCCTGTCATTGACCTGAAGTTTGAAAAAGTGGGATTTTAAGCACAGCTTGTTTGATGTGTGTACATTTGTGTCCATAATTGGATACTTTTTATCACAGCCTTGCCTATTGTAGTCCCAATAGTAGGGCACTGAGATTTATGAATTTCTTGGAGAGTGTTCAGTTTTGCTTTTCCTATGGCTTGTATTTTGGTCTGCCATCTTCCCAATGTCGCTCCTCCTCCATCTCCCCCAATTTTTTCTTTCTTTTATTTTTTTTCTTCATTCCTTTCCCTTGCCTGATAAGTAATGTTTAGGAGTCGTGTGTGCAGTCCCACGTAATTACTTCTGCTAGTCCCTTTATTCCAGTCCAGGAGTGTGTGTGATCAGAGATATCTATCACCATAAAAGGGATAAAATATGTTCAGTGCACGAAGGGGGTGGAGGAGGAGTTTGGTTTGTGAGAGATCCAACCTGCCCTTTGCTATTGTTGGAAACTACATTTATGATTTTAATTACTGTCCTAGAGAAAAATGCTATAGATACTTTACATTTGTTACATAAATGTATGATATCAGGAGTTGTTTGGTATAATTTAGAGATGTGAAAAGAAAACAACAACAAAACTCTTTATATTTTGAGTATTTCTAACTTGTCAGCCCTTTTATTTTTAGTAAAAGGGGGAAATATGCCCAGCACTAACCTGTCGTTTTAGTTGTCAGGTCATCTCTTCTATCTTCCAGAATGGTTTTTAAAAAAATATTTTCTTCTGTCTCTCTGGCTGTTCTTGCCTTCCTGGTGCTAAACTGGCCTCCTCCCCACCTTACCTCTCCTTCTTAAGAGGCTTTGGAGAAAATACTGCTCTCTTTTTTTTTTTTTTTCTCTAGCAGTTGATTCCCCAGGGCTTTTGAAGTCCCAGTAATTTGCATCTCTGGTTTGCTTATCTACAAAAGAAAGAGGCAACACCCAACACTTCTTTTGTCTCGGCTGCTTTTTTACTTGTTAGGTTGGAGAAAGACTTTTCTGCCACTTTATCAGTGAAGACACCAGGAGAAAAATGGATACAGGAGATTTCCCTAGGGCAATGCATGCATGGTATGGAGGTCTGCTGTGCCCGGAGCCAGCCAGGCTTCACCTCAGCACCTCTGAGGTCTCCACTCCCAGCTGTGAGCTGGGGCCGTGTGTTCAGAGGAAATGTGCATGACTGCCAAAACCAGCTTTTACGGCAATCGCCTTGCTGCCTCTGCATAAAAGCGTTTAGCACCTGGTTTCAAACTCATTCTTTCATAGTTGCTGGCAGGCTCCTGTCAGTCACAAAAAACTTGGCTCGAGGTTGTGAATTTCTCTGCCATGGTTCCCTGGGACAGTGGTCGGGTGTTTTGTTTTTACTGCTACTATGCCAGCGCTAAGTCTTGATGGGAAAAAGGGATGGAATAGTCCTCAGGTGTATTTCCTGAGGATGTAGTTCAGTGGAAATGGAAGAATGGACATGGACGATAAGAGAGGTCAGACTTTTGGGATAGCTGAAGATGATGTCAGTGAGCACACAGGCAGCATCCTGCAGCTGGTGATTACCCTCCATCAGACTGTGTATTCTGAAGGAAAGGCTGTGAATTTTCTTCAACTGTTGTGCCAATATGATTTCCATGGGTATTTAGTAGAGGCACGTTTGCATAGCTGGTATTTGACAGTCACTGTTAGTTTTTTAAGGCCTGTTAGAGGTGCCATTATGTGAAATGAAGGGCTTGCTTTTAGGCCACTTTTTTTTTTGGGTCCTCTTTAATGAGTTTTCATTCATTCTGTCTTTTTGGAGAAGCCTTCATACTTTTTCCTTTCCTAAAGGCCTATGGCTTGATTAAAACTAACATGAAGCAACACAGAGTACTAACATGATGCCAGAACAGGGCAGATGGAGTAAAAAAATGTTCAATTTAGCTTACAAACACCTTTTACTGTGAATAACATGCTCATTAGATCAACAGCTGTATAATCACCCTGGATGTGTCCTCCTTCACATCTGTTAGCCAAGTTAAATGCAACTGTAAATGTAACAGTTCCTAGAGATCTTTTGAACTAAAAGTTAATAATGGATTATGGTAAAATATTAAGATAAGTCGTATTCCCCCCCTCTTCTGTGCCAAATGATCCATGGTTTTGGGGGCCTGCTAAACTGCAGAGCAGCAGATAATGAGCCTTCTTTCTTAATTTAACCATTTAAGAATATATTTATTTATAGCAGTTTTATTTTACCTCTGAGTGACAGCAATGCAAAATAATGATGACTTCTCTGTGATTCCCCTCTCCCTGCCTCTGATGGATGCATGAAAACAGCTCCCCTCACTCAGCACATGGGCCTGAGCAGCAATTCTGACTTTGAAGTATCCTGGATATGAGACTTTTAGAATTGCCCTCTCAAGAGTTGTACCCTAGTGATGTGATATATGTCTTTGTTTTCTCTGTAAACATTTGCAATAGCAAATGTTTTTCATGATCTACCCAGAGCTCTGAGTAGTGTGTGTATATATCCAGATAATTCACATATACACTTGCGTATCTGCAGACTTTGAATCTTGCAATACTCTTATGTCTCTAAAAGATTTATCCTACTAAATGAAACCATTTAGTATTTGTCATATCAATATACTCTTCTTTCGGTCAAAGTTTTCAGGTGACTTTAAAAACTCTGTATCCTGATTGAAGTGCAGACATGGAAACAACCGCTTTGAAGATCTAACCCAAAACTTGAGTTTTTCTGCATTAAACTGTGAAACTGTTGCCATTGACATTTGCTGACAAATTCATATTTTCTACATAGGTAAACATCAGACATGTAAGTATGGACCTAGTCCTGACAGCAACTGTTAATAGCAAGGGAGTGTTGCTTGTCTGGGGAGTCAGTGAGTTGCAAAATGATGTACTTCTGTTTCTTCTAAAAGTGGAAAATTACTTTTAAAAGATACTTGTCTGTTTTTGAACTGCAGGATTTTTAAAGTTCTTACTTTAAGAAACAAGATTAAAAAGTGACCCTCACCAAAATACTTTCCAAGACACATTTTAAATTCAGGCATATCACTGCTATGGAAAAAGGTAAAATAGTCCCTCTAGTGTACTGCTGCTGTAAGTATGCTTAGGAGCATCTGAGGCGATTTACTGAAGAGTATGGCTGCAGGAAGTTACAAAATAAGGTTTCGCCAAGGGATATGAAAGTGCTTACATAAACTGGAGAGTCTGACATACAACAGTTAGTCAAGTGAAACAATAATAAATACCAAGCAAAAAAAAAAAATCTGCTGTCAGAGTAATTAATGAAGTAAAAAGTTAATGTGTAGTGTGAGACTGTTGCTCTTGCCAGCCGCGCCTGAAAGATGAATGAAGAGCAGAGGCACTCACGGGGGCGTGGGCTGCCGTGTGCTTCCTCTTGCAGGGACGTACATTTGAGTTTCATCTCATATTTTGCATAACTGACTGTGTACTGAAAAACAAACTTGGATGTTCACATCTTCTTTCAGTGAGTGTGGCTTTGATGTGACTTCTGAAGACATGCCTTACCTTAGCCTGATGGCATTAGTCAGTGCAATGGAGCTATATGGAATCGAGTGCTTCTTTTTATGCCTGAAAGTCTCTTGCTAACATCTCCCAGTTTCAGGTTCGCTGTAGGAAAGTCATACAGTTACTGAGTTTTCCGCTGTAAAGAAATGTGGTCATTGTAGGATGTTTTGGAATATAAATGTTTCTTCTTTTTTCATGTGTTGTAACGAACCAGAGCATAAATACGAGTCTTTGCTTGGTATCTAGTTTTCACTGCCTGTTCTAGGTAATAGCGTGTGTGCAAAGACCCTGCAGTCCTTTGTACACTTGTTAGTTGCAGAGAGGATTTAACTATAGAAGCCCTGTTGTTCTGAACTTTGTACAAGCAAGGAGTGCTACTTTTGCACTTAAGCCAAGGTCCAGTTCAGCTTCATTCAGAAGTAAAGAACTATCTGTCAGTCCTTGTTGTGGAAGAAAACTGGGCAATCATTTAAGGTTGAATGGGTAAAATCAATTAAAGCTCTGATGGAAGGGAGTGAGGCAAAAAAAACCCACATGAAAAGCATTAAATTGAAGGTTATGGACTTCAGTGTGTATAGTACACTGTGATTTTTTTTGAGTTCAGAATTGCTGTATATTATAACCTCCCTAACTTGAACTGTATAGGGCTGCAAACTAGCACTGTTGAGAAACACTGTAGTCTGCTGGTTTGTTGAGAATCAGATGTTTCAATGGGTTTAGTTTGGTTGCTTTGGGGAAACTGATAGTTTTTCTGACAGCTCAACACATACACAACTGCATCCTGCCTCATGGATCTAGAAATTCAGGAATTTTTAAGAGTTCCTACAGTGACTTGAAACCAAAGGACTGAAACGTCATGCAGAAAGAGAATCTTTCTTTGCCCAACTTCATGTTGGAGTGAACACATTTATATGTGTGTGATGTTTGAAAAGTGACCAGAATCGGTACTTCTGTGGATGATTACTTGTGTACTCCGAGTTCTTGAAGGAAATCATAACAAGAAGAAGTGGACCTCTCAGTAGAAGCCATAGTTTCTTGACAGAGAGCTATTTCAAGCTGTGCTTTAATAGTAGCAGCCAATGGACAAGCATGATCTTTCATTTGATGGAAGTCATGTTTGTGTTTTCAGTTATGTATTGTAATGTTATAGCGTACTGGAGCAGTTAATGGTCTTCAGTTCTTAATTGTTTTGTTTTAAAGTAGAAGAATAGTGGTCTTTGCCTGTTACCATTCCCTTTTTGTGATGCCAACCTGGCCACATTGTGTGCTTGTGGAGGAGGCAGTGTTTGTCTCTGAGGTACTGACAGGTGCTGTGGTTATTACCATTTTCTTCTTAGCAGATTATCCACTGTTCAGTTTTTGACAGAAATCTGTCTGTTGGTTTCCTAGTATGTTAGTTTGTTCTTTCTGCAGTGACAGTGACCCTTTGCCTTCTAAGAGCAGTGAAAATTATTAGTATTCTGCTGTCTCTAGTCATATAGATTCTTTCTGTCTCCTTTTCTGTGTGTGCATGTTCTCATAAACAGTATTATATTTTCCTTGATTCCTCAATTTGCATGGGTTGTGTCCCTCCCTCCCCCACCATGAAGGTTTCACATCAGTTCCTGAAGAATTTTTTCTATTCCTCCTAATTTAGAAGGCTTACTTTTTGTTCTTGTTCATATTGGTAGCTGTAATATGTAATTGAGTGATATATTTTGGGAATAACATTGTGTAGTTATCTTCCTAAAATTCATATTTTTCTTTGGTACAGATCTGTTTCATGTTATCTTGAATCTGTTTTGTGTTATCTTGAAACAACCATAATTAATTGTGGAGAGTAAGCTGTATTTCTACTGGATTAGATGGTGATAGGTGAGTGAGAATCCCTCTAAGGAAAAGAGTTCGTGTGGGCGGATTAGTTGGCAGAAAGTTTTTCTCTGCGTTGAAAAATAACACGTTTAAACAAGAAAGGGTTATACAGTTCAGCAGACCTGCACCCCTCTGATTCAGTAATCATTAAACTTCTTTTCCTGTGATTTTTGCTAATCAATGTTTACCTATCTGTCAGGATGCATCATATTGAGTTTTCAGTCGACTACCCGTAGTGTCTGATCTCATGTGGTTGAGCAGTCCCTGCAGTCCTGCACTGGGATTCTCACAGGTGTGCAGAGTCAGGTTCTTGTCTGGTACAGAAACCAGAACTCCTCTGGAACAGCCAGTCTTTTTAAAGGAGTCTCTTTTCCTTTTTGATCTTTTGACTAATGTGAAATAATTTAAAATTAACTTTATGGTTATTCAATCAGCTTTTATTCACAATTTCCAAAACTTATTCTAGACTGTATTGCAGTTCTTCTATTCATGTAGGAGTTAACGTGTCTGCCTCTTTCATTATGCTCACTGCATATTTATTTGTTTTTATTTTTCTTTGACTTTTTTTGTAAGGCAAAACCAGATTTTCCATGACATAAATCTTCACAGCAGCTTAAAAAAATGTTAGTTTCTGCATATGAAACCTGATTCACTTTGGAGGCTTTATAACTTCAGTTTAGGCCTGTAGTTGGTGATTATTCTCTGTGTTTTCTATTTTGTCATTCTTCTGTATAAACATATTGTTGTCCTTCTTTAGAGAGGCGTGTTTTTTATGGTCAAGTTAGTCTTGTAATTAGGACTTCAAAAAAAAAGAATTTAAATTGTAAAGATTATTCCTAAGGGCTCATGGTATGTAGAAATCTATACTGAGTCTTGATAGTGCCAATAAAAACCTTCGTTGGAGATTTTACTTTAACTTGATATGAAAATACTTGTGACAGAGTACAAGATGGTCTTACATTATTAAGCTGACAGTAAAATAAGTTCATGTATGAGACTCTCTTCTATAACTTTGAGTTATTTTTTTTTAGAGTGAAATCTCTCAGACTGCTGCCATCTTCTAAAAATAGACGAAGTTTAAGGACTCTAGTGTGCAGCTTCTTAAACTGTTTGGCTAATAAAAGACGTCACCTTTCCTTTGCAAGCCAGTCCTGAAAAGGTGGCTTTTGCTTATTTGGCATTTGGCTCCCTCTTATGGACATTCTTTGGAAAACACCAAATTTATTTCAGATTTTCTTTTGTAGCTCCAGTAAAAAAACATCTTCAGAGCAGTCTGTAAGGTAAAAGTTGCTTACATTTGCATCCAGGTGCAGCTGCAATTTGTGTGTTAAATTTGTGACATGTATGACCCAGTTTTTAATCCACTCAAAGTGACTATTAGTTGTGCGAAAACTTGTAAATAAGAGACTTCCCTCTTCCTCTCATTGTGCTTCCATCAGATCCCCCAGCACTGAAGATCAGCCCATGGGAAATTCATGTAAGATCAGTGCACTCAGTATTTGGCCCAGTCAGATTTTATGTCTGTTTATACCATTTGATGTGAAGTGGTGTTTCTGATAATTAAACTGTAGAGTATAAAATGTATTATTTCTTCTGTTCTGCAACTAACCATGGTTTCCATTTCTTATGTCTCCAGGTGATAGAAACACTTTCAAAGCTTTCTCGCACTCCTATTGCATTAAGCACGGGAATAAGGTATGTTATTGCCTTAATGCACAGTGGGAGTTGTGCCTCTTGTGTGATGCTGTCTGGAAAAGTTGTTAGAGGCAGTAAAGGCAGTGTCCCCCAGTAAGAACCTCTCTGGTTGTAACTCAGATTGCCCAGTGGATAACTGTATAAGGCTTTGGACCTCTGAAGAGCTCCAAAGGGTATCTTATCTCTGACATGCTTACTGAAGTGGTGAAATATGAAGGGAACAAATAAGCAGTTAGTGTTACAGAACCGGTGTGATAGTTGTGACACAAGGATTGTAAGTTGGGCTGGTGCAGTGCTGATCTGTGTAAAGACAAATGGGTTTCCTTTTTGCCTTCTTAAAATTGGCAAAAAAAGCCAAGGTTGTCAGATTTTATTTTTCAAATTTTTATTCTTATTATGTACGAATGGGTGATGGTTTTGAAACATAGACAAAATTCCCTAGCCTGTCCTGTGATCCATGTCCTGTGCTAAAAGGAATAGTTAATATTTGCAGTTGAAAAGAGTGACAGAGATGTGTGTTAGTGATTTATAACAACCCTATCCAGTAGTGGTTTTTATTATATTAAGTATCAATGAATATACAGAAGTCTAAATACACATAGTACACATTGTGTATTTAGACTTATATACTTAGTTCATCAGACAAAGAAGGGTACATGTGAACACATTAACATACAGTTATCTGTGTGAAAATTTCATGAACCAAACAAAAGCTCCCTATGTGACTGTAGTAGTGCTGTCTATAACTCATGCTATTTTTCTTTCTGTAGGCCTTTCCCTACAGAAGAAAGTGTTGATGATGAAGATATCTACAAAGGTCTTCCTGATTTAATAGAGTATGTTGTAAATCTTTCGTTAAATTAGTGTTTTTGTCTTTCTCTTGTATGGTATTACTTATATGAGGCTGCAGAACAAAGAGTTTTCAAGACAATGCAATATTTAGTTGATTTAAAAAGATTGTTATCCATTATGTTGACTAGGAAAATTACTTATGAAAGCTTGTCTGAATTGAGAGAAGTTCTCCTGCCCCTCTGCTCTGCCCTGGTGACGCCTCATCTGGAGTCCTGTGTCCAGTTCTGGGCTCCTTGCTGGAGAGAGGCCAGCGCAGGACAACCAGGATGATCAGGAGACTGGAGCATCTTTCTTGTGAGGAAAGGCTGTGGGAACTGGGGCTGTTCAGTCTGGAGAGGAGGAGACTGTGGGGGAGATCTCGTTAATACTTAGACACACTTAAATGGTGAATATTAGGAGGTTGGGGCATCGCTTTTTTCCGTAGCATCTAGTGACAGGACAAGGGGTAATGGAAAGAAGCTGGAACACAAGAAGTTCCATTTAAACATATTAAAAAATAATTTTACTGTGAGGGGGACAGCCCTGGTACAGGCTGCCCTGTGAGGATGTAGAGGCTGCTTCTCTGCAGGTTTCAAAACCCACCTGGCCTCGTTCCTGTGTGACCTGATCTAGATGGACCTGCTTTGGCAGGGGGATTGGACTGGATGATCTCTGAAGGTCCCTTCCAACCCCTACCATTCTGTGATTCTATGAATGCTTGTAATACATTTATTATATGTAAGGAAGCAAGTTTTATAGAGGGTACTAGTGAAGAAGTCATGAATGTGGTCTGAAGTGATCTGTGTATACTGTGGGAATGCTTTCACAGAATTACACTGTCAGTTTTAAGGGACCGAGGAAAATTGTTTTGCACTTGGAAAGAAAACATGTTTGGATCAATTCAAATCCACTTCTTAGGCAGGAAGAAGACTGGTGCCAGTGTCTTGCATCAGAGACAAAATTGTCCTGACAAGCTGCTTTTGGTGCCTCATTTAGTTCCTGTGTGGTTCTGAATTCATGCAGTCTTCAGCGTTGTGCTGACCATTGTAACATAGAGTTGTATTTGGATGTCTTGAGGAAAGAAAATTGATGGACTTAATTATTCACAATGAGTTCTTTTCATTAACTGCTTCTATTAATTCATCTTTTGATTTACTGTAGAAGTCTTTTCCTATGAAGAGCGGTCCCTTGCAGAGCTGATGCTGTTTTTTTTACAATTGTCTTTTTCTTTCAGTGAAACTGGTGTTGATGAAGATGAGGAGTTGTATGATTGTGTCTATGGAGAAGATGAAGGTGGGGAGGTTTATGAAGACCTAATGAAAGATGAAGCAGCACAGCAACCTGTATGTTTTCCAATTCCTAGCTGTTTTCAAGCAATAGCACTTATATTTTGGAAGTTAATATTTGTGACATGTTCTTTTTATGGCTAGTTTCACTGAATTGTCATTCATGCTCAGCTGCATCTGGAGCTGTTGTGCAGTGCGTTCTCCTTTGTAAGACTTTGCAGGCTGTTTTGGCAAACAGTTGAATGTTATCTATGGTAATTCTTTTGCAAGAAAGTTAATTATTAAATGAAAGACAACAATTACTTAGGTAAATTTGCCAGTTATAAATAGTAAGCCAGCTATTTTAAGAGCAATTAAATTAAACTTCAAAGTGTCCTACTTCTAAAACTAAGTTCTGTGAAGTGCTGTTGTTTCAGCTGTAATTTGGACAACTGTCCTAACAAGGACAACTGGTAATAATTTCATACCAATGACTGTCCTGCTTAGTCAGCTCTGTAGTTTTTGTTGATCATTAGGTTGATCTTACTGAGAATGAGATAAACCACTTATTTAGTTTTGCCCTATAAAGGTACCATGGTCAGTTTTCAAAACTGTCTAGGAAAAATAAAACTCTAAGTAATAAAATGTACTTGCTAATTGGGAGAAACCCTAATGTGCTTGTCTGCCCTTCCTCACAGATGTGCTTTCTGATCTGGAAAATATTAGTCTGTAGTAGTGACAGGATATGTTTTTTTTAGGGCAGTTGTTTTCTTCCTCTGTATTGACTTGAAGGTATGTTATGCTTCCTGTTGTCTTAAATTGGAAATTTACCTGTACTTCCATATTGCTTTTTAGTAATGTAGTTACATGAAGAAGAGAGAAATTCTAGAGATTTTAACCTTGAGGTTTTTTTCTCCTCACCTTGTGCATCTTTTCACTACAAGTAGAGGAGATGACTCGTGATTTGTGTTCTCTGTGGTGATTCCCTAAAGTTACCAATGTCGTACCTTGGAGGAAGATTATTGCTTTGTTTTAATCTGTATTGGTTTTAGTATAACAATATTGTTTTAAAGCCTGTTTTTAGGTTAATACAAAATTCTGCAGGTAGAGCATGTAAACCAAGGATGGAATAAGTGGGAAGTTAAGTTTGGTTTTCACATTTTGCTTCATTTAGTTTATGTCCTGAAGCTTAGGTTATTGAATGAAAACCAAAGAAAAAATTGAGTTGATAAAAACACTTAAAAATGTAATGAAGTTGTGTTCACTTGCAGCCAGGGTGTTTTAGAAAAGTGTTTGAATCATAGGAAATCTTTACTGTGATCTTGTTTTTAGTTTTTATTTTACACTGAAACTCAAAATTCATAAAGTTTTGGGTTTCAGATAGTGAACGTGGGTGGCTTTTTCTTCTTCAGCCGTTACAGTTGGTAGGCTCTGGCAGTTAGTAGTGTGTAAACTTTCCCTGATCTTTTTTTGCTGTTGCAAATGTCACTCTCACACATCCATGTTCCTAGCAAATGATTAATATCGCAATCAGAACTCTCTTGTTCTTATTTTAGTTATGTCTTAACTTAGATAGTTCAGATTAAACAAACTTGTGTTTGTTTCTTATAGAAAGTAAATGAAAATTGAAAACACAGTAAAACATTTTTTTTCATGACATTTAGTAAATGCAGACAGCACAATTATTTTAATGTCAGAGCTTTCTTGAATGTGATAATGATTTCTGGTTTGTGATAATTTTGTCTTGGGTTTATAAATAAGCTGCATGCTAACATGAGAATTTGTCACAGTTCTTTCATTTGAATGCTATGGGAGCATTCCTTGCATATGAAAATGCTAGTACAGGACAGTCTTCAAGTAGTTGTTTAGAATAACACTTTTCAGAGCCTCCCAATTACAGCCAAAATGCTTTGCATCTCCTTCATCCTTGATTTATTGTCGGTTGAACAAACCCCCATACTTTGCAAATAAATATAACCTCCTGTTGGGTACAACAGCCTCAGTACTAGTGCAAACACTGTAAGTGATTTGAACAGTATTGAGCTCACAGAAGTATGAGAATAATGTCAATTTATAATACTCCATTGACAGTACCTGCTTCTTCTGCCAAAGAATTTGGGAACAAATGATTAATTTTGGGCTGATGCTGATCATCACATGATGCTCAGAAAGTATGTTTCTCCTGATAATGACAGGTTATATTTTTGCAAAAGGGTTACTTCTGTCTGCAGCTGATAAAGGATGGTGCTTTAATGTTTGTTGTGGAAAAAAAAATAACTGCACGAATTGGGTTTTAAGGAGTAATTTCAGAGATAACACAGCGTCTGGTAGATGAGAGTCAGAAGCCATGTTCTGGTTGCAGGAGCTGCTTGTAGAGTCACATAGAGACAAACAGAAGGGTAAGGGAGATATGTTAAAACAGCAAACAGAAGTGCAAACAGATTAAGCTTTATATACTCATATGATTCATAACTTGGCATCTAGTTTAGGCAGTAGGAATACATTTCCCACCGTTCATAGGTGGCCAAGCAATATCACAGGAGCTGTATATGGTTCAGGAACAGTTTTAAGCGTGACTTACTATTTGCTATGATATGCTTAGCAGGTGCGTCAGACTGAAAGCAGAGAGGGGGAGTGGAAGGAGTCTAGCTCTTGGATGTATTAAGAACTAATTGTTACAATTGCAGTCTAGAAGTTCTGCAAGGAGAGAAGTCTTTTTTCCAAAAGCTAAAAGTCTCTTCCTGAGTGGAAAGAACTGCAGTACTAATTTTATGATCCTATCTCTCTGGGTATTTGAGTAACATCTAGTCATCAGGTCTTTTAAGTGTGCAGTATGTGAATTCCTTATACTGGATGAAAGAAGACAAGATACAGTCAAGGATATGCCAGATGCCTTGGAAGGATGTTACAAACTGATAAACAAACTTCATAAAGGATGTGACAGTATTATAGCTTATTAAGCCACTGCTTATTGTTGGTTTTGGAGAAAACATTCTGGATCAGCCATTGCCTTTAGTAGTTAGACTCTATCCAGTCACTGTGTCAGGTCTCCAAGCTGACCTGCATGTCTCTAGATGCTTTAAGTCTTGCTTGACACAATTGCTTCCATACCTTCTTCCAGATATTTACTCTGTTATTTGAAATCAGATTTGCCAGTTACTGAAGCTGTGATACTGTGTACCTGATCTTCAGTAAGAATGCTTGTAAACTACTGATAATTACTTCAATTTCCTATGAGTCTGGTGGCTTACCTGGAAAAAGATCAGGGTTTTATCCAAGACACATACAAACATATACAAGAACTGAACTTTGGGGTCACTGCACTTCCTGATTTGAGGACATACTTGGAGGGATTAAACTGAATCCAATATTTATGGCAATGCAGAGTTTCATGATTTAGCTCCATTAAGTTTAATGGAAGTATTAACTGCTGAGTATTTTAAATAAGATTTCTCAGTCTGGATGTAAATTAAATATGACCTTATATTTCAGCTCCCAAAGCACATGCAGGGAGTTCAGCATTTTATGTCTAAACATTAACTTTTCATTGTATTCCTTTGATGCTAAATTTTAGTGAAACTCTTAAAGTCATCAGTTAATTGAACATGAAAATAGTCCTGGTTATTGCTGTCCTCTTTGGAGGCTGCAGTACTCAGAAAATTTCAGGAAGCAGTTATCCTAATTGCTTAATTCTAAACAAATAAATACATTTGTTATCCATTAGGTGCCTATTAATGACTTAAACTTGACTCCATTGTAATTGCAGAAATATACAGAAAATGACATCAGAAGCTGCTGTCTTGCTGAAATAAAGCAAACCGAAGAGAAATACACTGAAACTCTGGAATCGATTGAGAAAGTAAGATACTGCTTATAGAATTGTAACTTAGATATTTTTGTAACAGTCTAGAAAATGTAATGACATAATCAGTGTATATATAATTATTCTTCCCTTACAGTTTTTCATGGTGCCATTGAAAAGATTTCTGTCAGCATCAGAATTTGATACTGTTTTCATCAACATTCCTGTAAGTAATTGCATATTTAATGAACAGAATAGATATTTTGTAGAAATAATGGATATATTTATAAAATGTAAGTAAATGAAACACAATACATTTTAAAACATTAAGTAGTATCAGATAGCTGTTTATGATGTATTTGTGTTGTATGTTACTGCACAAAATGATTATTTGAATGTGGTGCACAATGTATTCTTGTAGATCTTGGGGAACATAATAGAGAAGGAAGGGCATACTTTCATGTTGTGTCTGCTTGAGGGAGTAGGATGAGAGAAATAGTACAATTGTGTCAGATTGAAGAGTTATAAACTGAAGTGTCTTTGATCCTCAGAAGCTGATAACTTATGTAAGATATGTTATCTTTTAATATACACTGGTATTTTAGTGATGGTGCAAAGTTGTGACTGTTAGGTTGCCTACCACAGCCTGCTGAGTAGTGCTTCCATGAGGATTTTCATAGCTAATCTACAAATTCTTAAATCTATCCTGACACTATCGTCATTGAAGACATTTTAAAGATAACTCCTAAGTTTGGAATCAAAATCTGGTACTGGAAAGGATAAGTAAATCCTCTGAATTATCTAGCAGACCTCTTAATTTGACTGAAATCGTAAAGGCTTCTGTGATTATGACTTTGTTTCATTTATTTTTGGCCTAGTCATAATAGTGTGACAATTACCTGTATTTTTAGTCAATGTTAAGTATTTGGCAGATGTGTTTACATCTGCAAAACCTTTCTGTTTGAAACTAGGAAGACAGATAGTAAATTGTTAGGTTGCTATACTTTGCTTTTCATTTTTAGCATTCAGTATTCTGCTGTTAAAAGATAGTGCTCTTTTCTGACTTCAGTAACACTTCACAATCATCCAAAAACAATAAAAGAAATATAGGGCTTGTTTAGGCCCAAAATATGTGCAAGTGCTTTGTCCTCTCAGACCTTGTCTCTGTGGCAGTTCCTCAGCAGGAAGGCTGGAGGGCAGTGGAAGCCTGCTTTAAACTAAAAATAGCTGTTACACAGAGCTCTACAGCAAACTGCCGTGTGGAGAGCAAGTGCAGTGTTGTAAGAACAGGATGAATTTGCCTTATTAAAGGGCTATGGTGAAGGATCTGTGCTTCAGGGTCATGCTACGTTCCTTATATAGACCCTGAAAAATGCGTGCTGGACAGCATCATCTGCTGATGCCAAAAAACCCCAACCAACCACCCCAAACTGCTTACCCATCTGAAGAGAGTGCCTTACATTAGGGCTCAGATTTCAGAGTTCTATCCTATAAAATGGCTCTATATTTATATGTATTTGTGTGCATATGTCTGTATGTGTGATGTACATGTACATGTATGTCTATGTATATGTGTGTGCACACATGCATCTGTATGTACATCTATGCCTGCATTTGAATTGAGATATATATGTACATACAGAGGAAAAAAGATACATGTGTAACATGCTGAAACACTGGAGCTTTCCAGAGATTCTGATGTAGCCAACATCCTTTTCATTTAAACTTGACTTTGAATTAGAGGTAGCAGCTCAGAAAGACATTGGCAGTAAGCTATTTTTCAGGGGTGTTGCTTAGTTGAGTCACTGTATGCTCTTGAGGAAATGTGCTCCTGTAATATACCGATCAGGAAGCATTTCTATAACAATGTCATTCTCTTCTGCAACTGAAGATTCTGAGGATATGGCCAGACAGTTGTTAGCAGCTAAATTTAATCTGGTTTTAGTGTTTTACTCCCCAGCCTGTGATGTGATAGACATTTTGTGTACTTGTGGTTTTCACCTAGTTCCCAACTCCATATTGTGTATTACTTCTGTAGTATATAATATACAGCATTAAACCATCTTCCACGGTTTCTTTTTTAAACACTCCATTTTGCATTGCACGACTCTGTGCACTTGCAGTCAGTTATCCTGATTTCAAAACTTTTTAACCTGTTTTGACTTCTTATGACTTCTTTGACAGTGTCCATATGGTATTAAGGCAGATTTAAGATCCTGTAAGTGTAATAGTGAACAAGTGAATTGCTGCTATAATGGGGAATAAGATCGCTGTGATATTCCTGCCTTTCCCTCAGCCATTACTTGCTTGCTGTGTTGGGAAACTTATGATTGCAGTTAACTTGGCACTAGAACATCACTAATTGACCAATGTCATGTACAAAACTAATTTTTCACAGCTCAGGGACATGAATCATTGCTTTATCTTGTCACTGAAGCATTTACTTGACTTGCTTAATTTTAAAATTATCGTTATAAAATGAAGATGAATTAACAGCTCATGTTCCAAGCCAGAATAAATCAGTCTTGAATAGGTAGTTCTTGGAGTTCAGTTTTACTTGTTGCAATATATGGCAGATCTAGCAAACCTTAAAATGAAGATCTACTCTCAAATGATCTGTCTTCTAATTTATTGAAATTAATGTCTCTAACCATGAAATAAGTTGTTTTTATATTCAAAGCTTTAATTCATTCTGTGTTTAAAAACCTTTCCCCTTTCCCATTACTGTTTTAAAGGATTTGGTGAAAATTCACAGGAATCTAACACAGGAAATCAATGATTCCATTGTTAATAAGAATGATCAGAACCTCTATCAAATTTTTATTAACTACAAGGAAAGGTAAGATTGATGCACTCTTACTAATTGTGATAATCTATACTCAGTGTGATATTTTACCCTATTTTAGTTTGGATACTTCTGAAACAGGATTGAATTGGATTATTAGTACACTTATTAAGCTAGTATTTGATGTTTTGCACTTGAAAGTCAAAACGTAACCTATTGCTATATTAGTCATCCCTCTTCTTACCCACACTTTTAGCAGTGTTGTCACATAGGTAACATATATTTTGAACAAAACTTAAGTAGCTTATTTTGCTCAGCATTTTTTTCATACAAACCATCTTGGGTGTTTTACAGCATGTACGTGTATTGTTTAACAGATGAAGAGTTATAAAAGCAGGAGAGAGAGTATAATGAAGCAGAAATATAAATGAAGCTATTTCAGGTTAAAGAAAACACGAGAGGTCATAACTTGGAAAGCGAGAAAGTGAGTGCAAAAGACGAGAGACTAGGATCTTATTTTACCCTGCAGTCAAAGGTGTGACAGTAAAGCAAACTTGCTGTACCTTCAAACTGTGAAAAACAACCAAGCTGAAAACAGGAGAGCTGTGGCAGCATGCCATGCCCTGTAGGCTAATTGCCAATTCTTTTTAATCCACTTTTTCAGATAGTTTTTTCTGCCAGCACTGAGCAGCTGTTGCACTGTATAGATGAACTTAGATGCCTATGGTACTTAGTAGAAAAACACTTATACCATGGTCTGCAGTGCTGACCTACCTTGAAGTAGGCTTGTAGTTAAAAATTAGTTCCTTTTGAGACCGTGATGGAAAAGACTCATGGGAGCTAATTGGAATTTGCTTGAGGGTAATGGGGAAGGAACAGGCTTATGAGGAACTGGACAGCAGCATCTGTAAAACATTAGACAGGAGAGTTGTTTTCTGAGGGAGGAGAGTGTCCTAGACTGCCCATAAACAGTCTTGCCTTCAGAGACCTGTTTTAGCTTTTGTGTTTGAGCAGGACATAGTTATTTCCCAGGCTGTTAGACTTTCTGGTACTTTAGGAGGGAATTGAGGGACAAGAAGTTCTGGAAAATGAATGTGTTTCAAAAGTAGTTCCGAAGTGTGTGCTAAAAGGAGAACAGAGGACATCAGGAAGAAACCTGAAGTTTTTATTATACAGAAAGGAAACAGATGGAAGTAGGCTTAGTGTCTACCTAGACCCCATGTAGTGATTAAAAGTAGTGAGAAGTGCTAAGTGTTAAATCAGTATCATCACTTGTGAGAAGGGGAAAAAAAAAAGGTTAAGATAGATGAGAGAAAAATAAATTTAGGAAACTCAAATGCAGAGCTCGTGGGAACCCTCAAAAAAGGGACTTGAAGCATATTTCTTGAGTTTTCATACACTATTATTTTGATTGGAGAGCTCACAGGATATAAGTTGGTAAAAGCTGTTTGAGATGGATCAGTTTGGGTAACCTAGTCTGTTAAGCATGTTAAGGAATTTATTCATTATAACCTTGGAAATCTGCAGTATTGTAAGTAGTACAGACTGTTGTTCTATTAAAAAACAGTTAGGTTGCTTTTTTATGAGTCCTGTATTTATCAAGACATATACATATGAATATTAAGGAAATTGCAATGGTTTTATATCATTTTAAAGGGAGATCGAAATTGTGTTCTTCTGAGTACTCTTCCTTGTATTCATGCTGCTCATGAAGGTTGTTAGCTAAATCTTGTCCGTGCTTATTTAGGCACTGCTGCTTTGGAAAGGAGGATTGTTGAGAATGTATTGGTGAAAAATGATCAAGGTTTGTTCTTAAATAAGCAAATGTTCCTGTTACTCTTTATTTCTTGCTTTGATTTAGATTGGTTATTTATGGACAGTACTGCAGTCAAGTGGAGATTGCGATATCATGCTTAGACAACATCTCTAAGACAAAAGAAGATGTTAAATTGAAGTTAGAGGTATCAGATTTTTTTAACATATATACACATGTATACATACACATGAACCACATGTTTCTATGAATATGCCCTGCTTTCATCCAGGTCAAAGACTTTATGATTAAAGATTAGTTGGACTGATCTGTGAATGTGTTTCTCTTGTAATTTTTTGGAGCCTCTGATGAAATGAGTATGAGAGCTGTTGCAGTGCACATCCTGGCACTGAAGTGAAAATGGAGTTCTGCCACTGACCTCAGTAGGGTTAGGTTTTTTCTTTTCAGGAAGTGATCATCAGCAACACACTTCTGTTTCTTGTAAAATCTCAGCCTGAACACAGAATTGCAGAATTGCTTGGGTTGGGAGGAACCTGTAGGCTGAACAAGCCCTGGTCTTACAGCCTCACTGGTCTTACTGTCTGCCGTGACCCCTAGGTCCTTTGCAGCAGAGCTACTCCTGAGGTGGTCAGCCCTCAGGAGTAAGTGCATTCCAGGGAAAGGACTTTACCTTTGTCTTGTTGCCTTCATATGTGGTTCCTGTTGGACATATCCTTAAGAGTCTGATCTGCAGCTCCAGTCTGGTGGTGCCTGCAGACTTGCTGTGGGTGTCCTCTGTCTTTTCCTGCAGATTATTGCTAAAGATATTGAATAAGAGGGGTGCCTGGACAGGCCCCTGAAGAGCTCTACTTGCAACTGTCCCTCAGGTAGTGTAGGAAACACTAGTTATCTTTTTTGAGCCTCATGATCTGGTCAGTGTTTTTTCCTGCACCCAGTAGTTGATTTGTCTGGAGCATCTCAACCTGGTTATCTGGATGACGTTGAAAGTTTTGTAAAAGTGAAGGTAGACTCTCCCTACTCACAGATCTAACCAAGTAGTCAAGTAGATCAAGCATTGATTTGCCTGTGGTAAACCCATGCTGGATATTCCCAGCCACCGTTTTCCTATGTCCAGAAATTGCTTCCAAGAGGAACTGCTCCATATTTTTTGCAGGAGCTGAAGTGAAACTGACTGACCTGTAGTTTCCAAGGTGAATTTTTTTTTAAAGATAAGTGCAATGTTTGCTGCTTTCACAGTGCTTACAGGTGACATCCAGTGTAATTTCATTTTTTTATTTCAAGGCAATGCCTAATTTCTGTCATCTTGGTGATGCTTATTCTACTCAAATGCTGTTGCAATTTTTAAGAAGGAATGTCTAGGTCCAATCTTTTTTTTGCTTGACTATTATTGCCATATCAACTGTTTTCCTTCAATTTGTTGAGACACATTATCTCAAGCTTTGTATAGTTTCTTGGCCCATATGTCACTGAATTATCATATATATTAAGTGAATATTTTTATTTTCTAATTTTCTTATTTCTTTTGCTTTGAACTAGGAATGTTCCAAGAGGGCAAATAATGGGAAGTTTACGTTGCGGGATCTTTTAGTGGTTCCAATGCAGAGAGTGCTAAAATATCACTTACTGCTCCAGGTATTTTAGTTTTGAAATTTCAGAGGGCTGAGAGCAAAACTATGATGTATTATCAGTGGATTGTAAGAATGAGATCTGAGAAGGTCTTTATCAAAGGGAAGTGGTTGACATTTCCATAGATTTGAGGCTGATTTCTTACAAAATAAAATCCAGTCAAGCATGGGTTTTCTTACAGAGATTGTTCCTCAGAGCTGAAGCATATCTGGGGAAAAGAAGGGATAAACCAGAATGGTTTCCTCAGTATCTGTACCTTTCATTCTTGGAGTGTTTGAAGCGGTTAGTAGTACCAAATAAAAATCATGGTATGTGAGCTGTTACCCCAAAAAGAGGAAGCTGGACCATACTTACAGCATACTTTTAAGATGCTGCTTTGCTGTCATAAATTGCAGTAAAACCATATTTATTTTGAAATGCTTCTTGTTATAACCCACAAAGCATTAGCTTTTGCAGTTAGTCCTGTAATAAGGGTGGAGAGTCTTATAAATTTAATTTGATAGCTGTGCCAGGAGACTCATTAGTTCAGCTGCAAAGAAATATATTACTGTATTAGAGTGTCAACCCTGCTGATGCTTGTAAAATGTCATTTTAAAAAGAAATACTACTTGTATGTGAAGCATAATTTTAACTCTACAGAGCAGCATACATTCTGTAATATTAAAAGTTTTCAAATACTTCTGTAAATGAGTCATCAATATTTTGATCCAGGGAAATTTGGAAAAAACTCAAAATGAATGGTATAAACTGCCTTTAAAAAAAAAATTTAAACCTGAATCACGATTCTATAATCAACCTGTATATTATGAATAGCTGGTGTACCTTGTGTGACACTATACATGGTACAAGAAAAATATTTTGTAGAATTTGAAAGAAAAAAAATCCAGCAAGTTGTTTGAATTGTAATATGAAATATGAATACTTTCATTTCCTTTGGTTTTAGCTAGTTATTATGTTAGCTGAGATGTATAATTCTTTTCCAAATTATAAAGAAGAAATAAGCTGTTTCCCCAAGAGGTTACTTTTTTGCTTCATGAAGTCCAAAAAAGCCCCTTTGTATTCCACATGAGAGTGGCTAAAAAAGTTGTTCAGGCATTTACATTTAATAAAAATATGTATTCTGTATTAGGTCTGTATTGTAGTTTAACCCCAGGCAGCAACTGTGCACCTTACAGTTACTTGCACCACTGCTGTGGGACGTGGAGGTGATTGGGGCAGGTGAGGAAACCCTTGTAACTTTAGATAATAACAGTTAATAAAATGAAACAAAATATAATAATAACAGCAGTAATACTAATGAAAATAAATGTCACAAAGAGAGAACTAAAGCCCTAGGGAAAACCGACAAAACCAGGTGATGCACAATGCAGTTGCTCACCACCAATGCCCGAGTGGTGATCTGCCTCTCCTGCCAGCTCCCCCAGTTTATATACTAGCTATCACATCTTATCATCTGGAATAGACCTTTGGCTGGTTCCAGTCACTTGTCCTGGCCATGTTCCCTCCCAGCTTCTTGTGCACCCCCAGGACAGGGTGAGGAGCAGAAAAGGCCTTGGCACTGTGCAAGCACTGCTCAGCAATAACCAAACACGCCTGGATTAGCAACACTGTTTTCAGCACAAATCCAGAAACATGGCCCCGTACCAGCTATTGGGGAGAAAATTGACTCTATCCCAGCCAAAACCAGGACAGCATAATGAGTCAGGGGCTTCTATTTAAGCAGTGCACAGTTTAGCTGAGATTTTACCGCTAGCATACATCCCTCACTGCAGACAAGAACATACTTAGGAATGGCATGATAGACTGTATAGTAACATACAAATGAACTCAAGTCTTTACCTGTGCTTTCAGCTCACATATACAGTAATGATGTATTTTGGCAAGTTTTTTAAGTTCTAGACAGGCCAAACTAGCTTTTAATTATGGTTTGTTATCACCTACAGTCTGTGTTTAGGCTATACAACAATCATTCTTAAACACCTGCCAATTATCTGTTTGCAGTAGTCCCCCCTCAGTTATAGGCTGCTAACTATGAGCATGAAAATGTGGTGTTTTCTGGTTTTGATTTCTTTTTTGGAGGGTGGTGATGAGTAATGACAACTTAAATTTATAAACTGCCAGTGAGTGAAAAGTTTGAACTGCTGTGTCCACAGGAGCTGGTAAAGCACACTACTGATCCCATGGAGAAGGCAAATCTTAAACTGGCACTTGATGCAATGAAGGCAAGTATTCATGGCAATGCAGTCTCTATGTCTTCTTTGGCAGTTAAAATGGTGGCTTTAGAACTATATTTCCTGGAGGAAGTAATGTTCTTCACAACAGATCAAACATGTTTTAACAGATTACTGTGAGCTTTGTGTGTCAGGGCATGTATATACATGGTTGAGGGCTTTGCTCAAGTTGATGAAACAAGTTGAGTGGGTTTTTTTCTGGAGAGGAGGCTTTATGAAATGGAACTTCCTTATCTTGGTTTCCTTCTATATCATTTCACTGACATCTGAGGAGATAAAAACAGGTGCTTTAATAATGTTGGTCTCGCTTCCAAAATTTAGAAACATTTTTATGTCTGTAAGTCAATTTTAATCAAGGTCAATAGTTTCCCAGTGAGATAAAGACAGTTCTCTTTCTTTACAAGACCTTTTATTTCCTGTAATCTTAATATGATCTCTGTGGCTTAACCTGTGAAGACAGTGTTGTCGTTCTGGAGGTAGAGTAGCTCTTGCTGTACATACACCTGCAAGTGATATGAACAAATGCTTTTTAGATAGCTGTGCTTATATTACGTATAAGGTAATATGTTACCTGTTGCTCTGCACAGCTTCAGAAATGAAGCAACAGTTTGCTTCAGTTGGCTCCATGATATGAGTTGAGACATGAATGTGTTGGAAACTGTTTTTTTTTTTTCCTACAGTTGGTGGAGAAAAAAACCAACGTGATGTAGGTCGTATCTCCTGTTGTTATCTGTATGGTCTGCAGAAGGTGCTGTAGTTTGACTAAGTTAGTTTTGAGTCCCACAGCTGTCTCATGTCTTGATTGCCTGGAGTGCAGACCAGCTCAAAAATGAGAACTTTGCCTCCCTTTTGTTGTCATCTGTTTCTGTGAAGTGAGTGCAGAGAAGATCCACCATGATCATCTCCCATGGAGAGATGCCTGAAAAGGGGTGACAGTGTCATTGCTTCCATATAGTGGCAAGCCATGGGCTGCTGCTAATGGGCTGGGAACATAACCCTGAGTTTGACTCTTTGCCCTCCCATCCTGTTTTACTTTTCTTTTTTATTTTTCTTTACTGTTTGCTGGCTTGCTTCATTGTTTTTGGTGGCTAAAAGACCAATTGAGAAATATCCTGCCAGAGTGGCTGTGACAGTTATGTACTGGCTTCTAGGATATAACCAGCTAATTAAAAAACCCCAAAACCCACCTCACCCTACAAAACCCCTGAGGTATGAGCATTGTTTCCCTCCTGACTTACTGAATTCTCTTACAATAGTCCCTGCCAACATACTGGAAGAAACTGTGCAGCATCATTATGTTGCTTCAAAAAACCCTGTTGTGTGTGCTTAAAAATAAAATATCTTTATAAAAACTGCAGCAAAGTGGTACTGCCCCCCTAAGACAGTTCTAGGAAGGATTATGCTGTCAGAATTCTTTCAGCATCAAAAAAAGAGGTTATTTAATCTCTCCATGAACTCTTTAAAGGCTGATGTGAATGTATGTGGCATAGATTCATTTGGAAAGATAGCATAATAATTACAGCTGCCCTTAGATTCTGACTGAAAACATCTTAGAGTGAAAACATATCATTTTCCTACCCTCCAAATTTGTGACTGTGTTGAAAGGGTACTGTAAAAAGAAGTTGTGAAGATCAGAATGCCTTTTCCAACTGCTGCTCACAGCAACCCTGACCTTAACAATTACCACTCTGCTAACTCCTCATCTGTAGCCATAAACAGAGAAGCCCCAGCAAATTGTCACGGTTACTCAAGCATGTTTCAGAGCATTTTAAAGGTTTTACTGAAATGTGTACAGTACGTGTTCTGATAAAGGGGGACAATAATGATCTCAACCTGCAACTTCAGGTAGTATATACTGTTAAAAACTCCTTTGAAGTCTTCTGTGCAACAGGAAGAGTAAGGTCCTCCTACTGAGGGCATTAGCTGCTTCTCTCCTAATAAGCTCCCAGGCTTAGTTACACCTTACACTTTAAATCACCTTACATGAATTTTCTACTAAATGCTCTATTTCCCTTCTCTCTTGGATGTTGTTGACTACTTCATAGGCAGTGTGCTGTATCAACTACATTTCCATCTTTAATGTCAAAAAAAGGATACTACCACAATTCAGACAAAAATCAGCCTTCTTTCACAATTCATTGTGTTTCCCTCTTGCTGCTGAATTTTTGTTTCAGCAGATATGCTGAAGAAAGATGTGAATCGCATTGAAGATGTGCAGAGGCTTTTTTTCTGTCTTCATTTAGGCATACATATTGGTAATTCTTGAACATAAAGACAGCCTTAGAAAGTAACTAAATATGCAGATAAGTCTAAGACAGAATGAGGAATAAGTTTGCCAAAATAATGTATTTAAGTGGTCTGTTTACAGAAAAGGTTTTTTACTCTTTCTGTTGATGCTCTAGGACTTGGCTCAATATGTAAATGAAGTGAAGAGAGATAATGAAACACTCCGTGAAATCAGACAGTTTCAACTGTCAATAGAGAACTTGGTATGTGATATTTTTTATTTATATACAGTCTTAAACTGAATTTTGATCAAATGTATTGATAGAAGTATCTTTTCCCTATTTCATATGACATTATAGCACTCTTCATAACATATCAAGTATAAGTATGCTTTGCTTGGTTTAGAACAACGTGAGTATTTAAGTGTAGAAATCTGCTATTTTAGGAGTCTGTATAGTTAAATATGTTTGCATAGGTAAAGGTCTGTATTTGTGCAGTAACTTGAGTGTTTCTGTAATGGGAAAAAAATCTCATTTGAAGACAATGGAATGGACTGATTTTTTTTTTTTTTTTTTTTTCTTTTTAAAAGGTAAGATGGTAGTGAGAAGAAGATGTTTTTATGCCTGAAAAGTCATTTTTTTGAAGTAAAAGGAGTGATGTAACACTTGAATGTGGTATCATCCTGGCACTTTGCGGGTGTTGACTCACACATCTTGCTTTTCTTACAGAATCATTCCCTCTTACAGTATGGAAGACCTCAAGGTGATGGAGAAATAAGGATAACTACGTTAGACAAACGTGCAAGGCAAGACAGGTGAAGGCATGGCTTCTGGGGTTCACTATTAAAACACCTGTAAAGAAATTCTCTTTAAATTAGAGATCAGCTCAGTGATTCTTGAGAGTACTTTGCATTTCACTATATTCACAGAACCTATGTGCTGTTTACCAAGTGAATTTGCTAAGTTATTCATGGCAAGGTAGCTATTATGTTATCATCTGAGATCACCTAAATCCCCTGCAGGTAGTAAATCTATAACAAAAGTACTTCCGGTGCTTTTTGTTTGATTATTCAGTAGTTCATCCTTAAAATGTCAAGTGCCATAGACAATGCTGTGTGAAATAAAACTGTGAGCATTGGCTTTTTGGAGTGTTTTTAACTGTTGTTATATTGTATTTTCATAGGCATATCTTCTTGTTTGATCTAGCTGTGATTGTTTGCAAACGGAGGGGTGATAATTATGAAATGAAGGAAATAATAGATCTCCAGAAATACAAAATTACAAATAACCCCACTACTGATAAAGAAAATAAGAAGGTAAATATTTGTTGCTAGTTAATTTGTGTATTTCAGCAGCAGTTTGAAACATTTTGAAGGAGTTAAGAATGTACATACAATTTGTTTACCGAGCTTTGTTTTAAATGTAAGCTGAAGTGCATATGTAGGGATTTCAGCTTTATTTTCATGTCATTAAAGCATTTAAGTGAACACAATAATGTGATGTTCTGTTCCAAAATAAGGGAATTAAGGAACATAAAAAATGTTTCCTTCCCCTGTGCTCCCTGCCCCCCTAGTTGTTGACCTTTATATTTATCTATCTTTTTACGCAGTGGTCCTATGGCTTCTACCTCATTCATATCCAAGGACAAAATGGTTTAGAAGTATACTGCAAAACGAAAGACTTGAAGAAAAAATGGCTTGAACAATTTCAGATGGCTCTGTAAGTATGTTTTTATTAAGGCAGACTCGTGTTTATCACGAGTGTAAGGATATTGTTTAAATGATGCTGAACTTCTTTCATGTTCAGATTTTTTTTTTTAATACAGCCTAGTTAGCTATTTTTTCTGACTTTCTGAGAAACAACTACTAACTTCATGAAGAGTATTTCTGTGAAACTCCTCTTGGAACAGAAAGAGGGCACTCTAGGCTATGTCTTACTTCCCAAATTTGCTGCTAAGACCGTTTCCGTAATACTGACTTAAGCAACCAGGGGGAAATATTAATAATTTTAGCAATAAATACCTAATGTAATAGTGACCTTTTTTCCCCTCTCATTTTTATTTTGATTAATTGAAATATATTTTTTGAAAGGTCATGATGGTTTGAGATGGGATCCTGGCATCTTTCCTAGTTGCTTTAAACTAATTTATTCTTCAGTATTTGGATTCAGTTGCTTGGCTTATTAAATTCAAAAAAATCAGAAGGCTCATTTCCTTTCTATGTTTTCAACTAAAAGAAGAGATTGCTTTAGATTTTCTGAAAAGTAAGCTATTGAGAGGCAGCACTGCAGATTACATTATTGTTATGCAGCATAAGCTTTATTTCCTTTTCTGATTCTTGTTGGAAAGACAAACATGATTATTGACACATCAGGTCTTCTGATTAAATTTAAAACTTGTGAACAAGGGAATCGGATGACAAGGCGATGCTTGTTTTATGGTGAAAAGCATCGGGGGAGTGTGATACTCCCACTGAAAACAGAGAGACAGCATTAATAAAGATGGTTTTGGATGTGATAGTAAAGGTACGTGGATTCAGGAAAAAGGCTATTACAAGCTGATATGAGTGACACTTGCTCATAAACTACATATGTATTCAAAAACAGCAGTATGAGGAGTGCTAATGATATAACTGAAAAAATAAAGGAGGATAGGCTGGGCTGGACAGACATTACAAGGCCTGCTGACTAGGGTTCCCATCTTACTGATTTTTACTGAAGACAAAAATAGTATATGTTTTAGCAAAAAATTGTGGGTAGCATAGTGGGGAATGGGAGGAGATATTTCTTAATGTGCAGAAAGCTGAATACTTTTTACATAGAAATGCTTTCCCTGCTGCACTTTCTGTAATGACATTATTGATATGTACTTAAACATAGCTACAATGTGTATGAAAAGCATGAGAAACTCAGACTTATCAGCTATAGCATTATTGCTATTGATCACTCTTCAGGGGTCCTGGTGCAGTGCACAGAAAATCTCAATCAAATAAAACACAAGTCAGTCAAGGAGCTAAGGAGAGCAGTAAGACAGTTGTTTTTCCCTTGGTTCTTCCTAAGCATTTTTATGATTGTGTGCAGGACTGTGCTCCCCCTTGCCCTGTGTGGTGAGTGAGTGCAGCTGCATGTCCTTAGGAAGCAACAGGCACCAGGCAGTGCTGGAGGCTGCTCATGAGTGCCTTTGTGAGCAATGGTTCACTTCTGCTAGGTGCCCTATGTGAGCAGAACAAATGAGACCTGAAGGGCTGACCAGCCCAAGTGCTCTTCTTTTCCCCTTGGGCAGATGGAGTGGATCATTGTAAAATCAGTGGTGATGTCAGGTCTTTGTCTTAACCCCACATATCTGTCTTAACCGATTCCGTGACTAAATGCGACAATGCAGAGGCATGGGAACTGGAGCATCAGGGCTGCTGCAGGTCAGGATGCTGAGGTGCAGCATCACATAGTGGCATTCTTTGCGTTGGGCAATGCTTTTTACTACCTTATTTATAACTACTAGGACTGAAAACAATGGGGAGCTTTTATGCTTTCTGAGGTTTTTATACCTTCCTCCAACTCCGTTGCATTGAATTGGACTTCATAATTATATTAATATACTATTATGTTAATTATTTGGTAATAAACTAAGCCAAGTGTTTTGAACAATTGGTTGGGTTGATTTGTTGTTTTCAGGGGCCTCATTGCTTAATGTGTAGGTTATCTGTTCTATACTCTGTATAGCTGTGATTGAAATTATGCTCTCATTCATCTTACTCAATTATAATTGCTACTTCTATGGGCAAAATACTTCTCATTACTTAAAAATTTAACTGAGACTGCAAAAACATCACAGTTGAAGGGGGTGAATTACATTGTTTTTTTTATTATCAGAAATGATGTTGTTTACTGAGTTCCAGACAGAAATTTCAATGCAGTTTTGTTGCCTTTGGGATAGCATTTTGTATGAAGTCATGTCTGTAAATTTAAGAGCATAAGAAGAGAACAACAAATTAGAATATCTCTTATTATTTTTAAATTAAAGATTAACCTTTTTGCCACTAGAACATTTTTATTGGCATAACTGTATTAGATAGACTGGGATTTTTAATTTTTAGGAGCTTAAATGTTTATGCCAATGTATGAACAACAGTGGTGCCAGTTACAATGCTGAAAAGGCACCTGTTGTTGAGATGCTGGTATGATTGAGATGAGAATTAGTCTCCATTTGAGAAGCTTAGAAATAGAAGAGAACACTGTTTTGCTGGCCTGACTTGGTTTAGGTTTGGGAAACAGTAATATATTAGACAGCTTGATATGGAAAATCTTTACAGGAAGGAAGGGTGGAATCTCCACAGTTGAGGCCAGGTCACCTCTGCCCTCATTTTAAAACAACCCCCATATTTATTGTACAGCTGCCAAAATTGCTGCTTATTTGGAAGCACTGGATTTTCTAGGTGACAGTAAAATCAAGTAGATCACTGGGGCAACATAGTTAACATTGCATTGAAACTTTGGTTGGATTAATACATCAGAAGAATTCAAGAGATTTTTATAAAGCTATCGGACAGCAGTGGAGGATGATGGAACAGCAGTCATCAAATGGTTGAGCTATCCCTTAGTATGCCTGTTCCCTCCTTGCACAGGGAATATGTAACTGCCTATCTCCTCAGAATAGATGAGGTGCTCAACAGAGTGGTTGATTAGAGCAGTTACTATTTTGTTCTTGGAACTCTGTTCATAGTAATGGATGAGCCTATAGCTCTATGGGTAAATAAGTGCCATTAAAAGATAGTGCTACAAAGAATTTACGAGACATGGAATGTTTAAATTTAATCTAGCATGTCAAATAGCATTGGTTTAAATGCAAAGTCATTCCATATCCAAGATAATATTAGTAAAAGTGTACAGACAAATTACTGCACCCAATTACTCAGCCAAATTAGAGACATCATGTATTAAGTGAAAGTTTGTCAGCAATGTGATAAAGAGCGTGGTTTATTTGCTGTAACTAAGCCATTAAACCCCTCAAAAACGGATTGTGAGAGACACAATTTTGTTAGATTTTCTAGTTGCATATGCTGTCTAAATTCTTTTCTCCTGTGTTAAAAACAACCAGGAGAATGTGAGTAAATATGTAATGTCTCATACCTACAAATTATATAAAATATTTGATACTTTTGTTATTCAGATGACACTAAAAGGCAGGAGTACTGGTTGGTGTTTTTGTCCCTTAGAAAGCTCTCCCTCAGATGCTTTGCTTATTTTAAAAATAGTTGACTAATATAAATGTCAATGACATTGTGCTAACCATTCTTTATTTAAAGAAATAAAACACCTTGAAAGCTGAACGTATCCTCCTGTATTGTATGTGTACATACCTCAGTTATATTACTTGGGAACTACTTAGCTGTCTAATTGTCAGGCGTAATTTCTTACTATGCAGCAACTGCTTTTTTCATCATTGCTGTGATGAATTTAATTCTTTCATTTCATTATGAGATGATAGAATAAATACTGAAATATGTTGGTTGTTACTACAGCTGTCTCATGTTGACACTAAATATTTGCTTCTATCTGGTAAGTATTTCTGTGTGTAGCTTGTTGTTTGATTACATCAGAGCATGGACTAGGTGTGTGTTGTCTTCCTCACAACAGCAGAGACCTTTTCATGAAAGGCCAAGTAATATATTTTCCCAATGGCTTAATATCTGAATCCATTAGTGTAATATGGCATGAAATATCATGATGCCTAGTTTGCTAATTTAATTACATCTTTGGTTTCTCAATTCTGCTCAATCCACTCTAAAAATGGCCATCAGCAAACTTGGCTTCGGTATGTATTCCTAGATAGGGACGTAGTACACAGAAATGCAGTTTAAAATATAAGCATGGCAGAATTTGGGTTGGAAGGAATGTGTGGAGGTTGCCTGGTTCAGTCTCCTGCAGGGCTTAGGGTGCTCAGGGTCTCATCAGCTTGAGGTTAGTGTTGCTGACTTTCGAGCTTCACCAATATATCTCTCATGCAACAGTGTTGCAACAAGCCTTTTAATTAGGCTTTACTCAATAAGTCTTTCACAAACTGAGAAGCAGGTGGAAACATCTTGCAGGCAAAGGAACAGGCCTTTTATTTAGTGTACTTAGTTAAAATTTCAGAATTACTGTGACTGTAGCTTCTACTTTGACATTGTTACTGGAATTGCAATGTTAATGTCATGCATAATTAGTGATGCCTGAAAAATCAATGGGAAACACATGATCATTATAGTGATTAGGGTGTATATTAATTGCATGGAGTTAATTAATCTGGGTTGTTTTAATATCCAAATAAAAGAAGTTTCAGACATGAAAGCTGCATGGCCCTCAAAAAAAATGAGTGGTTTTAGTTTTAATTACAGTGTGTTTAAGTTTTAGGTCACTACAGAGTTTGTGTGGCAGCTCACGTACACTCTGTTTCTGAAAAATTACCATTTCAGTTAGACATAAATTCACACCCTGTAACTCAAGGGATGCAGAACACATCATCTGAGTGTAAGGAAATAATCCTGAGATTGATTAATTCTGAAACCTGATAAGTGTGAGCACAACATTTCAGATTGGGCAAGCTACAGAAAGTGTAGATAGAGCTCACTGGTTTCCTAAATTTTTAAGAAAGCTGGGAGAAGCAGCAAGGTAGGTGAAAAGTGTGCTCTTACCTATTATCATACCTATTTTCAAATTTGGTTTGCATTCTGTGACTAATAATATTGGTCAGATTCAGCTCAAATAGATCTCTTGATGTGTTAATAATATATATGCATTAAGATTTCTTCTGAGAGAATATTTGAGCTCTGACATATTGAACACTGACATATTAAATTAAAGCTTTCTTATCTCAAAGCACTTTAAAAGCCTTAGATATCTGCTGCATTTTTCAAATTGCCTGCAAAGGTGTTTCACTTATACCAACCTCACATAGGTTACCAAAACAATAAACAAATGTGTCTGCCTGGGCTTTTCCATCAGTATAAATATTTCAATACCGCAAAAATGAATGCCAGGTTCCTGTCTGCCAAAGAGTTATGGTTGCCTGTTCTCTGCTTTGACTCCAGTTGTTTTTTGATTAAATGTTTTTCAGGGTTATAAGCAACCATTCACAATGTATTCATAGTTATGTGATTTCTTTAGACGATTGTAGACACAGCAAGAGCTGTGTGAGGGTTCTGCATATGATGAAGAGCTCAGTGTAAGGAGAGTGTTGAAAGCAAAACAGAATTTATGAAAACATCACGTAAACACTTCAAGATGATAACTATACTTTGTTATTATGTTTTTTGGTTCACTGAAATCAAAGATTTCTCAGCCCTTATGTTTTTACAGCTTACCTTACAACATGTGAGGTGTACTTCTATGGAAATGAAGAAGAATTTCTTAAAATTCGGTGAAAGGCATTTGTAGAGATACCAGGTCATAAAAATAATGTACCAACTTCTTAATATTGGGAATTTTTATGCGTGTTTGGGTTTTTCAGTCTCTAAACATGGAACGCTGCATTACATGTTTGTTTTTATGCTTTGGCTGTATGAGCAGATGCTGTAGTTTCTCCCTGTAAACTGATGTTGCTTTTTTTTTTCAGAGCAGGTTTAGGCATTTGTCTACCAATCAACAAGTTTATGGCTGTATGGATCCTGTGCTTTTTTTACTTTTTTTTACTCCAAAACATAGACATTTGTCTTCAATTAAGTGTAAATATATGATAAAATGTTTAAAGCTTGTCAGGTCAAGCAACTTCATAAATTTGGATTTTGAGGATGTAGAACTCTCATGAATAAGATTCAGCCAGTAGAACGTGAAAGTGTATAAAGTATTGATGCTTTTGATGTACAAATACTGATGTGTGACAGAGCTTTGTTCCTGTCAGGTGGTGTTTAAAAATGTTATACAGGAATAGTTAAGTTCAAAGCAGTCCATCTCCTGTGCTTTTCACAGGGAGGTAGACTGATCAGGAAAAAGGAAAGCCATTATCTTGTTTGAAACAATGCCGTATGTTTCAAAAAAGGTAACAAGATAATTTCTTGATCTCAAAAGAGCCACTCATGATATGATCAAATAAGCAAATTTCCTAACTAAGTCTTAGAAGTTGTGTGTTCTTGATCAAAAGCACAATTTACTCGTGATATGGTTAATTTAATTATATAACATGTCTCCTTGATGGAGACTCTTTGATGTGACAAACCAGAATGTTTGAGTATTAGCATATGGAGAATTGATTGTTTGATTAATTCAGTAAATAGCATTTTCAAAGTTGATTCTGAAATCCAACAACCTAGTTGAGACAGAAAAAATGAATTAGCTGTAAGTAATCAACGTTGCTCCTGAGAAGGAAAGGTAGAGAAGATGCTGAAAATCATGCTTCCGTGAAATGGCATTGCTCACCTCTACTGAGGGATACCCCTGAAGTGTGCTGTTTTCTTTTTCACCTTTATTATAGTAACTAATATAACATCCTTGTCAAGATTTTAAAAAGCATTGTTTATTTGTGACTTTGTGGCCTGAATCTTTATTTTGTTCTTTTATTATACAAAGGCCTTTTCTTTACATGACAGCTGGTTGTATGAAGTGATCAGTTGAATGGTGATAGTCGCACAGAGACAAAATGTTTCATGTGGAAAGAAAGGACAGTGCAAGTGTAAGGCTGGTTTTTTTGGTTTTTTATTTTGTATGGAAAAGGATTCCAAGAGAAACTGCTGCATATGAGAGCAGGGAGTGAGTCGAACATCTCTTGAGACTAACTTTGTGTGAAGTCTTCATATGAGATTCAGCTGAAAGCTTTTTGTATTGTTTGCCAGTAACATGTATGGTCGTCTTTTTCTTAGATCCTCCTATTCGTGTGAATGCTTAAAACACTTGAATATGTGGCAAATGCTAGCTATATTTTATTACCTAGTTAGATCTTCCCAATCTTCCATGACTAACTTCTAAATTCCATAAAATTCTGAAAGGGAGGTCATTTTGACACCAACCTTATAACTTAAGGTGTCTTAATAAATAATTTCTGTTAGCAATTAGTAACTTAAAAATACTTACGGCAGATGTAGGTTTATTGATGCCTTTTCTACAGTGATATCAAATATTAGTAAAACTGGAATGAAAATTTTCAGTGTCCTCGGGTATTAACCTATGCTATTTCCTTTGTAGGCTATACTGCATGAATACAGCATCAGGTTTCATGTCACATAAACTTGAAAATGTTCTTCAGCAGTTCATGCTCAGGGTGTCCATAATTCTGAACAGTTCTGTATGGAGCATTTTAAATTATTATAAGCATAACATGGAATGCAGAATAATAACAACTCTAAAATGTAAAAGTCTACCTTGGGGTTGAGAGTTGAGGAGAGTTCAAGGTGTTGAGTTTTATCTGAGCTCCCTGTAGTATTTCTTCTTTTAATACTTAAAACAGTTGCAGTCCACTGCAAACTCCATATCTGATATTCTTGCACCTGCTTATTTGTTATGCCTCTGAGCTCACAGGTGGGCATGCTTACATTTACTATTATCTAAAGCCAAGTTTCAATCAAATGGCTACTCCCTTACAAATATAACACACTTTTAAGATGATGGGATATTTTGCAAACACGTACGTACAATCGAACCATTTGTGCATTTTTTTGTGAAGGAATAACATTTCCTGAAGAGACTGATAGGGGAAAAAACAGTTTAAAAAACTGGCTTAAATTGCATTTCTTCAATTCTGTCAAGGTGAGGGAGCTCTGGCACAGGCTGCCCAGAGAGAGTGAGGAGTCGTCTTCTCTGGAGGTGTTCAAAACAGGCCTGGACGTGTTCCTGTGTGACCTGATGTAGGTGGAGCTGCTTTGGCAGGGGTTTGAACTAGATGATCTCTAAAGGTGCCTTCTAACTCCTACCATTGTATGATTCTGTGAACCTGTGACTTGACAGCCTATTCTCAACCCAGGAGCATCCAAATCTGGCCACTTGCTACTGTTACAGGTTACCCAAAAGAACATGGCTCATGGGATTGTTGTTGAGGGAAAAAAAAGGTTCCTCTTCTATCCAAGTTGACAGTCCCACTGGTTTATGACAATCTTTGGACTTAAATGGTATCTATGAGGTTTATCACCAGTCTCCTAGGAAGAATAACCTTGTTGATACCCTAACTTATTTTGCAACTAATACACTTTTGAAAAGAGCTTTCTTGATGTGCCTTCAAAGGGTTGCTTCTGCGTGTCTCTTTACAATGCATTTGTTCTTTATTTTTCTTTATGTGCTTTATGTACTGCACTCCTGCAAATAAGCACTATGTCCCTTTTCTGGTGAAAAAGTGGTGTGTGTGTATCTGAGGAAAACCAAATGTTTTTCAGTTAGATTTTTTTTTTTTCCCCTGTAATACATCTTTCTTTCTAGTTTAAGAAAAATAAAAAGTTTAAAAACATTTGAAGTCTGGGAAGGTGAAGTTGAGTTGTTAAGTAAGTACTCCAGAGAAATATTTTTTCAACGTAAATTGAAATGCTTGTATTAAATCTAAGCAACACCTTCTCAGAGGCCTCCACCCAGGGAGGGGACAAATTTGTGCAGGTCTTAATTGCTGAAGTAAATCTGCAAGCTGCCAAGGAGGCAACTAAAATGACGCTCAAAATACAGCACTAGCGGGACAGCAGTGGACCTTGCAGGCAGGTTTACAGTTTCTATCTGGTAGCATTAAAGGGTAATAGTAAATAGATTTAGAACAAAAGGAGGAGGAGGATTTTGTTGTGCTATATTCTGAAGTTTCTTTTCTTGAGCTCCTTGCAGAAAAGGAAGCCACAAGATGGTAGCCTTCCAGTGCACTCTGCTGCTGGGTACCTTCTTGTTGCTAGTGCTGTGCTGTGAGCCTGACACCCACAACCAAGAGCAAAAGTCAGCAGATTCTAGTTGCTTCTACTCTTTACATTTTTATACCACCACCTCTTCTCTTTTGTGTGCTCTTTTTCAGTAGAGACAGTGTTATTTGCATTTCATTAACTTCCTATTTAAAATTTAAACTCACTATAAGAATTTAATTAATCTAAGCAATATAATACTTTATTTTTATCCCTTTATTATATTTTTGTTAGATTTGTTCCCAGCCAGCAGACTCTCAGTAATATGTCTGTGCAAAACAAACCAGAGACAAAAGTTTGTACAGTCTGTAAGACTGATACTGAAACATCTGAAGGGCAAAACACCCAAGGCAAGATGTACTCAGTATGTTAAAATTTGTGAAATATGTTTTTCTCCACTTTTTGTATCTTCAGAAATGTCTTTTCTGGAAATGAAGACTGGCTATAATGAACTCATTCTCCTTGTGGGTAGATAGGAGAAAGGAGCTGTAGTAGACCATCTCTTAGCCTTTTCTTTATTCTCACGGGATACATCTTCTGTAGTAATTACATATCTAGTAGAGAGATAAGAAAGAGTTTTGGGATTGAAAATTTAGTAGTTTTCCTGGTGCATTTTATTTCCTAAGCCTTACCTGTGTAGAGGAAGTTGCAGTTGAAACTGACAGTGAAAGAAAGCATGTTTTTGCTTAGCCTACTGAAGAAATGACATTCATCTGTAATTCAACTTCCTGCAAAATATATTCTATATGGTTTTTCATTTTGGAAACAAATAGAAATGTAAGAATATTGATGGAAAAAAAAGTTGCTATAGGATGGCCAAAAAGCCTGCTGTATGCTATTGCTATTCAGACACGTTTTATCATCACAGTACAGGTTAAGTAAGGAAATGACAGTAGCCAATCCCATGTAAGCTGCTTGATATTGTTAATGTACACTTTTCATTGCAATGTGTCTTGGAAACACTTTAGACCGAAGATGTCATCTAATTTCAATTTGTAAAATGATGTATGGAATGTACACAGTTTCACATGTCAAGATGGTCAAGGTTAATTGCTTTGTTTTGACTTAAGTTATAAGTTATAAGGTTAAGTTATAAGGTTTTGGTTGTGATACATTTGTAGCTGGAAGATTAAGTTTTTGATCTGTTATCCCAGCCACTACAGGAGAGTGTTGGAACACTGTATTTTCATGTGTTCAATTGTATTCATATGCACAATTATTTTGGTCTTTTGAGGCTGGATAGTAGAGAGAATTTATTCTATACTGTATAGGTTTAGGAATAGGTGCCTAGATGTTTTGTCTAACAGCACTATTCTGTCGTCAGCTGTGCCAGTAGTATAGGCAAAGTTTATTACAAGAACGAATTCTGACTGCAAAAGCTTGTGTGGGACTGTTGGTAATGTGACACCCTCTATAAACGTGTTGCATTATGTGGGTGGCTGAAGACAGAGTTGGCCTGTGATCAACTGAATCTTCTGAAAAGTCAATAGAAAGAAGTGACACTGTGAATGTGGAGAAGTATTTTTAAAAAGAGAATAATTCATACATACAAGGTCAGCAGAAGTGCAATACTCCAAAGTCTGACAATGATAACAAGGTCAATTGAATAAGATACCTGGTTACTCTTTTATACACTGAGCCCTGTAAACTTGATAGAGAAAAGATCTGTTCAAAGATGCAGGACTGACTGAAGAAGGTGGTCATTCTGCTCCTTGAATGGTGTCTCCGATGGCTGATGCAGAGACAAGAATTACATGTCCAAATGATGGAGACTAGCAAGAGAAGCATCTGCAGGTCTCTGGGTTAGTACTCTTGCAGTGAATTGGTCCCAGTGGGACTAATATTCTGTCAGTAACTTGTAAAGAGAAAGCTTTACTCAAAAGTCTCAGGGACAGCCTGAGGGTGTGGCTGTAGTGACTGGAGTAAATCTGGTTATGGGGATCCAGCACTGTGCAGGAGAGGGCACTCGTACATGTCCCTTACTCAAACTCTGCTGTTGAATTTAGGAAAGCATTGAATAAAATTTCCTAATTACAAATTTACTCTTGTTTCTGTATCCTGACATTTTGTCTCTGCTAGAGTGTAGGAGTTAAAACAGCCTGGGGAAAAAGTAGACGAGAGGAAGGGAAAACTACTTTTGACTCCTCACATTGCTTGTAAAAATAAGACAGTTCTACCATAAAATGAGGAACGTGTTCTCTGTCATTATTTACATCAGAGAAAGTATTTCTAGTATATGAGTGACTGGCTCTAGCTACTCATCAAGACTGTTTGACAGCAGAAAGGGATAAAACACTTAGTTTGTGATGAGCCTGGGGCACCCCATAGTAGAAGTTGTTCTGGAAGGACTGAGAGAGCCTATGAGAGGTCTCTATGTATCTGAATATATAACAATTCTGTGTGGTTGTGGGTGGTTTTGTCTTATTTTTTCTTTTGATTTTTTTTTGTTTGTTTTTTTTCTGATCTCTTGGCAAGAAATCCTCCTACTGATGAAGAAAGTATTCTTAATGTCAAGCTTAAAATTAAAACTGACCTATATTTTTCTGTGTTTTGGAACATGCCCATAAGTTTGGAAATAGAAGGGAGAAGAAGATTTGAGAAAGATGAAATGTTTTCTTTACTGTGTTGTGGCAGCTCTGGTCTGTCTTCTCAGGGTGTCAATGTAAAGCTTGAATGTTGTAACTGTAAAAGCTTCTTTATAGTTGGACATGATGGTGTAAAGTTGGATACTGTGTCGTGACTGATGGTTATCTGTTGAAGTTATCAACTTTATTTACTGTTTTTAAAAACTGAAAATCATATATGCTCTTCAGAGTGAGACGTTTTGTGAGGAAAAAATTCCCCATGGTCCTTGTGGTATTTGGGCTTGGACAATCACAGATTAGTTCTGCTTAATTTCTAGTTGGGAACTTTTGTGTGGTATTGCGATGGGTTATTTTTGCATTATTCTTGGTTTGATGAGAAGCAATATACTGAAAACTATAATATCACCTCCTCCCCCCAGATTAGTTAAGTTACATTAAAAGGCTTGTTACTACAGATATACTGCTACGGTGTGTCATCTCGGGTATCTCAGACTTGTCTGATTAGATTTGTTAGTGTGACTACAGAACTGGATTTGCTGTGATGCAGCATGAGTATATCACGTACTAGAATGTGCAAGAGTTTTCCTGTCCACAGTTAGCACTGCAATGTATATTTTCCTACCAATCTTTTCTTACTCCACCTCTGCATTTAGATTAGATATTACACATCTTTTTTATTATTGCAGTAGTTGTTTTCTTATTTTTTCTATAATTAATTATCCTTCTGTATTGTGTGTAACTGTACTCTGTGTTAGCAATCAGCATATTATTTCTTATTTTGTTCTGATGCATTCTGATGTGTTTATCAATACTGATGACTGGAAGCTTTGCTTTCATGTAAACATGGATGTTGTGGGAATTTTGTTTTTGAGCAGTTGTTTGACAGCAGCTGGTCTGTGGGGTGACAGCTGCACCTTTTGCCATTTTAGCCCTATGGTTCTTTTCCTCTCACAAATAACTTTTTCTATTACTGACTCTAAAATGAAATGGGATGGCTTTATAAAATATAGAGGAACTCAGACATTACTTTCAATATAAAGAAGAATGAACACAATGTATCATCTTTGTTCTGTTAATAGGAGGTATTCTCAGTAGTTCATGTATTTCAGTCTTTGTGGAAGATAGCCTGAGAGAAGAATGGAGGAGAATTTTTACATATGAAAGCAAGTTCTATGGCCATATGCTTGTGTTAAGCAACTGCCTGTATGAGATTGTCTCTTTTTTTTTTTTCTTTTCATTCCCTGTGCTTATTATTTTTGAAGATTGATCTTGTTCTAGTTAAATTAATTGATTTTTTTTTCTTTGATCTATTCCTGAAAAATGGTCAGGTGGTTAGGATTAATTAGATAGGCTTTCACATCTGATGGGTCTCTGCACATTCTCCTGCACCTGGGGAGGAACAACTCCCGCTGCACCAGAGACGGGCTGGGGGTGATGTGCTGGAGAGCAGCTCTGTGGAGAGTGACCTGGGAGTGCGAAGAGAGTGTGGGCAGCATGTTGAGAGAGTTTTACCTCTGCCTCTGATCTGCTCTGCTGAGGCTTCATGTGGAGTCCTGTGTCGTTCTGGGCTCCACAGCTCAAGAGTGACAGAGAACTTGTGGAGAGAGTCCAGTGGAGGGCCACCAAGGGACTGAAACATCTCTCCTATGAGGAGAGACTGTGAGAGCCCTGGGGCTGTTTAGCCTGGAGAAGGCTGAGGGACTTAATCAACAAAAATACCTAAAAGGTGGATGTCATGAGGATGGGACCAGTCTTTTTATCTGTAGTGCCCAGTGACAGGACAAGGGGTAATGGGCACAAGCTGGAACACGGGAAGTTGCACTGGAAAGCTAGGGGAGGCTTTGGTGTTGAGGCGAAGGAGCCCTGGCACAGGCTTCCTGGGCACATTGTACCCCCTGATCAAGGGGAACCTGCTTTGGCAGGAGGTTGGGCTGGATGATCTCTGGAGGTCCTTCCCAACCTTCACCATTCTGTGATTAGGCTGATAAGCAGTGTTGCAAGTTATCCTGGTCTGAATAAAACAGTCAACCAAAAGCAGCTTTTGTTGGGAGCATCAAGTAGTGTCATGTGTTCTAGGGAGTTTTCAGGATTGTCCATGGTTAACTGTGTAGCCTAAGAGATGTTAGCAGCCCCTTGGCAAATGTGTTGTGAAATACTGGACCTGCTCTGCGGAGCTAATAGTCCCAAAATAATGTATTGTTGTCCTGGTTTAAAAAGTTCTTTACTTCTTTTGAGATTAATTTTATCTTGATACAACTGTACCTTCCTGCTGTGAATGGATAGTATCAATGCCTGTTAGAAGAAGTTGTGGTATTGACATCTTGCATATCATAGCAGAGGGAGACACTAGTGAGCTACTTAAAACAGAACTGAGTATAAGGTTATTCTCAACCATAAAAGCAAAATCCCATTTGCTTTTGGAGTACAGTTTCATTTTCAGCAACTGGATTAGAAGAGTGACCTTTCTGACACTACCTACTTAAACAGATTCTTAAAATGTTTTTTTCATAAGCCTTTTCATTCAGCCCTGGTGAGATTGATGCTTGCATGGTTACCTGTATTTGTGTTTCATTGCACTTCGTGGCTGGTCTGTGTTCTACTCTGGAAGTTATTTATAATACATAAAAATGAAATTTATTTAATAAGTATCTACAACTTTAATACATGAATTTGTGATTTTGTGAGGTGGAAAAGCTTCTGATCTCTCAATTCAGTGCTGAATGTTCTTGTAATTCTGCCCTCAGCGATTTTTCCCAAACTTGAGTTCTTGTGCATCCTTATGTTTTTGCTAGAAAAACACCAGAAATTTATGTAACCTTAAGCCTTCCAATACAAATTATAGGTAAACTTATATTTATCACATATATTTCTTGTTGGCTGACACAGTCTAGCTCAATATTAATTTGTGCATTTAGTGTTTCAATGTTACTGGCTTTGACAATGTTAAGGTAGTTTTGGGATGTTATTGAAATGGCAGTCTTGGAAATGGGGAAGATGACAGGAAAAAATTGAATGGATTACTTAATAAAATAGAAATAAATCTACAAATAGTCACAGTGCAACAAAATGATGAGAGGGTAGGTTTAAAATGATACTCCTGATTTTAAAAGGGATCAGTAGGGAGGATCAAAACACATCTACAGTAATGGACCACTGCTTTTTACATAAATTTCATCTCTGGGAGAAAGCTTGACAATAGTTTGCTCTTATCTTACCAGCCTGAGTAGTGATCTTTCACATTCTATGTTAAATTAACAGTGTTCAGCAACAGCTGTAGACATTGGGCAATGCATTCAAGACAGACTAGCCAAACCCCAGTAAATATCTTATAATTGCTTTTGAAATCGCTGATGTTATCCCATGTATTCCTGCATAATAGCAACCTAACTGTCCCAAATTTGCTGCTCAAATTTGCTACTCAAATGTGGTGGTTCTCAGTAGGAGCTCCTCTTCCTTGTACATCCACATAACACAAAATTTGAGAAGGAAATAGTGAGCAATTTTTTTAGGTCCATGAAGTGATCCTAGTTACTGGGACAGGAATGAAAATCAGACGACATTTGTTTTGATGTAGTTTTCTAGTTATTATGACAGCTAAGGTAGTTACAGAGTGTATTTTAAGGGTCAGGTTTGCATATCAGAATTCAGATTTTGTTCCAAGGTGTGTGGAAAAGTCCCTATCTTCTGGTTCACCCTCAGTGATAAACATTGAAGTGTAAATGGAAGTAATTGTTTGTGTATTGTTACTTTTATTTTAGGTCAAACATTCGGCCAGACTATGCCGACACAAGCTTTCATGAGTTCAAAATGCATACTTTTAGTCGTGTGACGTCTTGCAAAGTCTGTCAGATGCTTCTGAGGTAAGATTTTGAATTTTGGGTGGGATTTTTCTGTTTGTGTTTTTTCTTGCTGTCAGGATGCAACCCAGGAGATGCTGCATTGTTCTGCATATGCATGACAATTTGCTTGAAGGTAGTTTGAGTATCCCCAAGTGCTACTTTGTGATATACAGACATACCCTTGAATGTATAAGTTGTATTAAGAGCCTACTGGACTTTACCTCATGAAGTGCCTAAATCACTTCTGAAGCTTAAAATGACAATCCATTTTAAAACAAACTAATGTGTAAGTACTTTAAAAAAATCTGAACCTTAGTGCCTAGTCTTAGAAGCATTTGCAGTGAAGAACAGTATTACATCCTGTACTTTTATCTAGAAGATCTTGCATTCATGTGTAGCAGTAAGCAAAAAAAATTAAGACTGCGTAAAATATTTTTATATTTTCTGCTTAAAGACAAATAAGTTTGTGTATTCAATTCTTAAAAATAGTGAGCTTCTGCATGTAATTAAAAGTATATTTCATCACTAACAGTCTAGAAATTGCTGCAGTAAATAGCAATTACTGTGCATTTTGTTCAAGTTTAACTTGTTAAGTACCGTGTTCTATATGAGACACCCCATTTTCCTTTGAAGCTGAAGGCATCACATTAGACTGAGATGTATAATCACCCCAAAGTTGTCAGAAATCTTGGGAACAGACAACTCTAGTGTGAAGAGTAGGCAGATACACGAGTAAATGGAACTCATATAGTTACTCATAGGTACATAACTCTTAGCAGTTCAGTGAGTTGTGCCTAAGAGAAAAGTCATGCAGAAATTTGAAAATAAATCAATTTCCTCATACTCAAATTCAGGTTCCAATTCATTAAGGGGAATTGGAGGACATTTAGGGTAAAGAAAGTCCTTACTTAGCAGCTCTGAATATTAACTAAAATGTACCTGAATCTCTCTATCTCTCTCTCTTTTTTTTTTTTTTAAATGGAATGAACAAATTTGAAGTCAAGAATATTTGCAATATAGCCTATAAACTCCCTAATGCTTAAATATCTATTCACACTTACATGTCATTTGAAGTGGGTCTTATTCTACATGGTATCTAGGCAAATTCCCATTCAGATGAAATGAAGTGTAGATCTGTAGTGGGATAAATACGTAATGGTACCGTTTCAAGTATACCTTACCAAAGTTCCTTTGAGCTGAAGTGAAATGGAGCTTGTTACTCTACTAGTAGTCCAGAAGAACTGTCTAGTTGTGTGTGGTTTTTTTTCAAATGGCCAGTAGTGATGAAATGCAGGTGAGCTGCTTGTCAGCTGTCACTTTATTCTTGAGGATTTAACATTATGCAAAACAGCAAGTGACTTCTAATACCTTCTGTCATGTCTCTTATTTCCTTTTTGTGTGGAATTTATCACCTCTAATGTATCACTACCTAATTTTATTTTACAGGGGAACATTTTATCAAGGCTATTTATGTTCTAAGTGTGGAGCTGGAGCACACAAAGAATGTTTAGGAAGATTAGACAATTGTGGCAGAGCTAATTCAGGTGGTAAGTCATTTTTACTGTTAGAATACCATTTTTAATTAGGACATAAAACTTGGTAGATATAATTAAGGTTTAATTTACCTCTAATTTGTGTTTATTGTAACATACATACTTCTGAAACTACCATTTATAAGCACAATTAGAATTGCATTTAGAATTCATAGGGATTTTTATTGCTACTAAATTGAAATGTTCAAATGCAGGAGAGAACTGTTATAGGTCAAACCCAATTTCTTCGTCAATGTTGTATACAACAAGAGATTGCTCTTGTTTTAATCGTAGACTTCTCATATGTCACACCTGCTGTATGGCATATCATCTATCATCCTTGTGGTTCTCCCTTTGTGTCTCTGTCAATTTTCATATTTTCCTCTTGGCTCCTAAAGCTGTTTCTTTGTGTTGCGTCATCTTCCTCTTTCATCACTTTGGTTTCCATGGTTTCTGTCCACTCAATATGCACAAAAAGGTGATTGATGGCTCTCTGCTTCCCACATCTAATGACCATTTTTTACCCCCTCTTCTTTTAATCCATTGCCTTACTCTGAATTTCTTACCTGGCCATTGTCACTTTGGGACCTGAAGGACTCAAAATTTTGACTTCATCTACCATTTGGTCTCCTTCAGATATGACTCCAAATTGGATCTCTTCCCCTTTTCTCAGTATTGTATCTACAATTCTCTGACATCTTCTGGATCTCCCACTGCTAAATGCCAAATGTCGGCTCTTGTAGTTTGCTCCCTTTCCTTGTACCTAGTCAACTGGTGACAGAGTTTGTTATACTCCAGCCAGCTAGTCACATAGTTGCAGTTCTCTAATTGTTTTTTGACTCTTGCATCTGTCCAGGTTCTTAGCTATTCATTCTTCCTAGAGATGATTTGGTACTGATGAGGGGGACAACTGACAAACAATTCTACCCACCTCCATCCCTAATTTCCCTCCCCATTAACACATTTGAATTTTTGGTGTTTGAATGTATTTGAACAAGAAAAAACATAAGAACACGTTAATATCTGGAAAATGTAGTTTTAGATGTTGGAGAAGTATCTAATTCATTGTGCCTCTTGCTTCTCTAAAACCTGTACGTTCCTTGCCAGAGTCATTTTGTATTAGTTTGTGAAGTTTCTTGTGTCTCGCATACCTCGCAGAGGCTACTGCAACCTCCTCCATTCGGGTACTGAATTTCTGATGTGACTATCTACAGTGTTTACAAAGTGCTGTTGCACAGAGACTCTCTCTCTCTTGCTGCTTGAATTACATCAGGACTTCATCCACTGGTCTTCATTAAGCTTCTTCTTCAAGATTTTCGTTCTAGCTTTTTGTCCCTTTCAAATTGTGTAAACTTGTTTATGTCTTTGTCCCTGTTTGTGCTATTTCCTGACTATTATTTGGCTTTTGGCTCGCTCTGCTATTTGCCTGTTGAATTCTTTTATGAAATGATCTGAATGGTGGGCACTGACTTGTGCTGCAGTCAGTGAACTTTTATTATCTCATTTGCATTCCTGTACTGGAGATCTTGCAGGCAATTCTCCATGTCTGCACTTAGAATTTTTGTAGATCTGAAAACCACACAAGCAATCGCAGTATTTCTCACTGAATTCTTCCTTGAAACACAAGTTTTTCCCAGAGTCTCCTTGGGATATTCTACAGAAAATAAATATTTAAAATGATATCAATTGAATATTTTAAAGCAATTATGTTTAAATTAATAGGGTGGAAAAACATATCCTGTTCTGTAGAAGAGAGCTATCTTCTGTGGTATAAACCACCCTTACTACTACTACTTTTTCCTTCCTTTTGCACCTTCTGTTTTAATTGCTTTTGTAGTCTTTAATTGGATAGCTGGCACCCCAGGAGACAGGAGCTTGTTTGACTGTTCCTCCGTAAAGATTTGTGGACACATATGGTGTAATGTGTATCAGTAAGAATGACCATAAATGCCTAGATAACACAAGGTCTGATTTCTTGCAGTTTTCCTGCATATAGTCAGGTAATTCTATGCACTTGCTAGAGGGCACAAAAGAAAGAGGGGAAAAAGACATTTCTGGTTCTTTGGAATAAATTATCATCTTAAAACTTCAAAGGAACAGAAAGTTATTTTTGATTTTACATTAAATTATTGCCCTGATTTTGGTGAAATGATAGTGTGCTGAGTCTGTCCTCAGTGGAATTAGAAATGGGACTTGGCAGCAACTGGATGGTTAAGATACTGTTGTGTTATATGTTTAGCTTGTTCCTAGATATTCGGCGCTCTGTCCACTCTTCCATCTTCTCTTTTTGCTTTAATTCCTTTTTCTTGTATGCAAAGGTTCCCAGGTTTCTATAGCTCCATTACAAGCTAGAATAATTGTGTATCTTCCACTTGCTCATGGAAAGCACTGACAGGAGATCCTTGCAGCCTGCTCTGAGAGTAGATCATAGCTGCATAACCAAACTCTACATTATAGTTTTGCCATTCTCTATGAATGAATGAGTATGGAAAGGACAAATGACTTTTCCCACTTGGCTAAGAATATGTCCTCCCTCCACCTAATGAGGAACTTTGGACAATGAGTAGGAAGGGAAATGTTGAGATATTTCTCTGCTGTTTTCTGTTTTTACTCTTAATTTCACTTCTTAAAGAAAGAAGTCTTGATTGAACAGTGCTGCCCATTCAAAATGTGCATCAAGTACAGAAAAGTTTGAGGACTTCTTGTTTCCATATATAGTCCGTAAAGGGATGGGACAATTCAATCTCTTAAATAAAGGGATGGGACGATTCATTTTCTTAAATAGTGGTTTGTGCAACTTGAATAGAAATGGTATTCTGCAGTTATGTTTTCACTTTCCCAGAGCTATGCTGAGAAATGAGGTCTTCTATAAGTTATCTGCTATGCCTGCTAAGTTATGAAATCTTATTAAAGAAATGCTGACACAAAGATGTCACATGAAATTCAACATTTTCACTGCATTTTGTGGAAAAAGCACGATTCCATGCACAAAATTCTAACCTAGTTTTAATTGTGAAGCTTTTGAAATCTTTAGAGAAATAAATTTATGGTAAATTGTAGTGCCATTTGCTGCTCCTGTGGGAAACGGGCAAAGGTGACCCAGGAGTGCTATTAGATAAGAAATTGTGGAGCATAGCTGGAATGCTTCAATAGATGCAAAATGCCAGGGACGTTTATTTTTTTATCAGTATGTATTTCTTTTGTTTCCAGGGGACTCTTAAAGCCTTTTTCACAGGGTATAATGCACATGAAATGCAATCAACCTTTTAGGAAACTGGACATTATTATTCCCCTGCCATGTGGTATTACTTACAGCCACAGTCATGGCATATGTATGTCTGTATCCATATATCCTACGATATATGTATGGTCTGTTTAATCTGGTGTCCTGTCATGTTGGCAGTGGGTGATTCCGCTTGCTTCATAGGAAAGTGCAAATCCTCTGTGGCAGACAATGCCTGGGAATGATGATATTTCCTTGATCCTGTTGAAATTTTCTGTTTATCTTCTTGATGTTATAAGAGATTTTACATCTTGTTAATGTTTTTTCATAGGTTCCTGATTTTTGGTGATAGAAACATCTAACTGCATTTCAGTTTTTGAGCAATGAGTTCTGTGAAGTTTTCACTGAGCTGATTTTTCATTGGAATTTTAGTAGGGTGCCTTAGTAGGAGAATCCATCAACATCCTGAGTGATTGCTTTTGTATGAGGAATTATTTTATAACTTCTCATGACCTATTAGTGTACTCTTTAATTTGATGAGCTGTCAATTTTATCATCTCTTCATAAGTGGAACTTTTTTGATGCCTTAAACTTTCATTCCCATTCAGTAGACCTCTTCTATTTCTAGATGTGCATTTGAAAAGAGATGATCAGAATTCCAAACAGGATAAGAGTATACCGTTAGTGTTCTTAAAAGCATTTGAGTTTTCCTTGGCATTTTCTGGTTTTGTTTGGTTTAAGGTTTTGTTTTGTTTTAGGCCACTAAGCAGATGTTTTTCCTAGCCTTTCTGAAATGATGCTTAGAACCTCCCTGAGTATATTACATCTCTTTATATTTTATTCCAAGTCACAGTTTCTGAAAAGTCAAAAGATAGACATTCAAAGACAGACTGAAACCTTTAGAATGACAAATTTAATGTGTCAGATTTAGACGATACACTTATGAGAGACACAGTGACAAAATCTGAAGATGAATAGCTGTGTTGTCATGCTGTGCCTTACACAAAAACATATCCCAGCTCCTCAGATGTCTTGCTTCAAAGAAGGCCAGTTCACCAGACTGTAGCAGTTGCAGTGATAAGAGAAGCAGAGTTAATTAGTTGAATTAATAAATAGAGCAAAATGTCTGTTTTTAGCCTGTAGGTTTTTTTATTATTCTTCCTGCCCTTGTTATAGTAAATCAGCAGTGCTGGTTAAAGTCTTCTGTGGTCATTTTCATTATTATTGATTTAACTGTTTTTCCCTGAAATGCTGCTTCGTACACGCCCAAGTAGTTTTCTGCTTTTTCATCATGTATATTACTTTTATGCCTTATCACTTTTTCTGTGATTTGAAATCCTTCATACTCTCTCTTTTTTACCAGTGTTCTGATGAACTCCTTCAAGTCTGATTGTCTAGTCTTAATTACAAGGCCTTAAGAAATGCTTAAATATAAGGATTGCAACATGGTGCACATTTTTCTGACAGGGCCATTTATAAGGATATAGGTGTTCTTTTCACCAGCAGCTCATGTGGATGTGTCTTCTTCCCGTTCTACCTTTTCTGCCCTCTCAGCTGCATTCCTATCCCTTACTTCAAGGCACAAGAAAATTCTAATTGTCTGGTGATGATGTCCCACTAGTTGGAACAGTTGGAAATGGTTAAGAGTGGAGTCTTTGGTAAGTGAGCATAGGGGACACCAAGGGAGAAACACTCTACTCCCACTTGCACTGTACAGGTTGATTTGCGGCCCTTGGGGTTTTTGCAGAGATCCTATGAACTGATTAGTGCCACTCCACTAAAATAAAATAGTAAATAATATAAAATAGTACTGCAGAACTCTAGTCTATTTCTTAGTCTAAACCAACAGAATTAACAAACCCTTCATTGTGAGACGGGAATTTCTCCAAGTCCATCCAATTATGTTTAATTAAGTATTTTCAGGCAAATGCTTGCTGGTTCCACAGACTGTTGAATATTTCAATTAGATGAATCTCCAATAATGGTTCTAGAATCTGAAAATGTTTTGAATATTTTACATGAAGTGCTAAAGCCACAAAATTTTCTTCTTTGTATTGCTGTTCCCAGGAATGTTAGAAGAATCTCTTATCAAGGCATAAATGGATTAGAAGAACACTAACTAGGCATTTTAGTAGTATTTTTTTAGTTAACTTCTGAGTGATTCCTTTCCCCCTTGGATAATTCCATCTGAAAAAGTACTACATTTCCTTAGGTGGAAAATGAAACTGTGTCATGAACTTGAAAGAACATGTTAGCATAAGAATGGGTTAAGTGTAGAGTTGCTTTCAAATGGTAATATGTGTGCACAATAACACAGTCCATGCTGTTTATGTAATAATTACTTTCTGCAGTACATTAGAGATTATTCATCAAAAGCATGTGTTTTTGACATCTAAAAAGAAACCAGCAGCTTTCACTGTTTATCTTTTTGCTGACTTGATCAATAGTTGCAAAATTGCTGTCTCTCTTCAAACCTTCCATGTCAACAGAATTGACAAGTAAATGCACAAATCACAGAATGTTCATTGGAGTTATGCCACTTCATCTTTAACTGCAACACAGGCTGAGCTGTATTGTTTAAGTAACCATCCTTGTGCAACGTGAACAGAAGACACTTAGGTGGCTTGATGTTTTGTGCAGAGTCCTGCACTTTGGTACTTCTAGGTCACGACTTTCTTTTCTTCTGAGTATGCAATGACTGGCTAAATAACCAGAAAGGAGTAGGTAGTCCCACAGCTCCTTTCCACAGTTTACTTTAGAGCTTCTGCATTTTAAATATTTAGAATTTTCTTTTAAAATAGGGAGGGGAGTAGTTTACTGTGTATCCTTCTTATTTACTCTCTATTTAGTTAGCATGTAAATTCAGCTGCTCTGTTGCATCCCTGAGGAGTGGCTTATTCCCGTTTTCCAATCTGTGCTCCCTCACTTATTGAGGCCAGCTGCTGCTCCTGTTGATTTTATAGTAAAATATAATTATCAGAATGTGACCCAATGGTATCATGGCCTCAGTGAATAAATGGAAAAACCTAAAAATTGTGCTGAACTATGACAATATAAGTAGTTTGTTGTCAGAACTGAGACCTCCCTGACTTGATAATTACATTGACACATTGGTGATAAACAAGGGACTTGAATTCAAGTGATTGTTTGTAAAATACTTGCAAGTGGATAGTCTCAGATTTCTTTTTTTTTTTTCCCTAAAAATGCAAATAAACAGCAATGCAGGGTTTTGTGCCTTCTACTTACATAACATTTGGAAAAAATACCTCAGGAGGAAGCAATTAACGTACTTTAAACCAGAATATTTTGAAATACAGGAATATTTAAACTACAGTAAAATAACACAAGCATAAGTCTTAATTTTGAATAGACTTTTATGTGGAAATACATCTACTGGATATTTTTCTATTCCCAAAGTGTGAATAGTAAAGTCACAAATGGCATTTCGGTCCAACAACATTGGCAAACAGTTTTGGGCTTTCTTTTAAACCCAGTCCCACTTCCTGCTTCCTTTTGAATTTATTTAATGTGAACTATCAGAACTATTTATTGTTTTCTTGTGTAGTGATTTCTTGATTACAGTCATTGAAACTTAGTTGTGAGTGTCTTATGAAAAGTATTGGGATGCTGCAATCACCAAGTAGAACTCATTTATCTGGGTAGGTTTGAGATTTTACCTAGAGGTAAAAATAATATTCAACAGCAACCATTGAATATCAGAATCATTTAACCCCACTATAGGCTAGAAAGACATTTCCATTACATTTGTTGAGGTCTCCAGAGCTACATGTAGGTCATTCAAAAAAAAAACCAACCCAAAACCGCAAGAGAGCAAAACAAAAAAATAAAAGCAAAAACCCCAAAGCTTAAGTCTGGGTTTGATCTTCTGGCCCTCCTGCAAGTATTGACCACAATAACTTTCCTTCATTTGAAGTCGTTGATAATACTGAGATGGTGACAGGAAGTGTACGTGAGAAGAGAGCTCTGGCAGTGGTAAACAGGCTGTGCCTCCCTGGCCCAGCCCACAGTGCTCAGCGGCGCGCTTGGTC